>NC_092736.1:1543254-1843254 GCF_047496885.1 Scyliorhinus torazame
CCCCGGGGTCTCTCTCCCCCCCCGGGGTCTCTCTCCCCCCCCCGGGGTCTCTCTCCCCCCCCCGGGGTCTCTCTCCCCCCCCCCCCCGGGGTCTCTCCTCCCCCCCCGGGGTCTCTCCCCCCCCCCCCCCCCCCCCCGGGTCTCTCTTCTCCCCCCCCGCGGTCTCTCTCTCCCCCCCCCCCCCGGGGTCTCTTTTCCCCCCCCTCCCTTCCCGTGTGCCCCCCTCCCTTCCCGTGTGCCCCCCTCCCTTCCCGTGTGTCCCCCCTCCCTTCCCGTGTGCCCCCCTCCCTTCCCGTGTGCCCCCCCTCCCTTCCCGTGTGCCCCCCTCCCTTCCCGTGTGCCCCCCCTCCCTTCCCATGTGCCCCCCTCCCTTCCCGTGTGCCCCACCTCCCTTCCCGTGTGCCCCCCTCCCTTCCCGTGTGCCCCCCTCCCTTCCCGTGTGCCCCCCTCCCTTCCCGTGTGCCCCCCCTTCCCGTGTGCCCCCCCTCCCTTCCCGTGTGCCCCCCTCCCTTCCCGTGTGCCCCCCTCCCTTCCCGTGTGCCCCCCTCCCTTCCCGTGTGCCCCCCTCCCTTCCCGTGTGCCCCCCTCCCCGTGTGCCCCCCTCCCTTCCCGTGTGCCCCCCTCCCTTCCCGTGTGTCCCCCCTCCCTTCCCGTGTGTCCCCCCTCCCTTCCCGTGTGTCCCCCCTCCCTTCCCGTGTGTCCCCCCTCCCTTCCCGTGTGTCCCCCCTCCCTTCCCGTGTGCCCCCCCTCCCTTCCCGTGTGCCCCCCCTCCCTTCCCGTGTGCCCCCCCTCCCTTCCCCTGTGCCCCCCTCCCTTCCCGTGTGCCCCCCTCCCTTCCCGTGTGCCCCCCCCATCCCTCCCCGGGTCCCCTCCGTCCCTCCCCGGGTTATCCCCCCTCCCTCCCCGGGTCACCCCCCTCCTCCCTCCCCGGGTCACCCCCCTCCTCCCTCCCCGGGTCACCCCCCGCTCCCTCCCCGGGTCCCCTCCCTCCCCTCTGGGTCTCCCCCCTCCCTCCCTCCCGGGTCTCCCCCCTCCCTCCCTCCCGGGTCTCCCCCCTCCCTCCCTCCCGGGTCTCCCTCCCTCCCGGGTCTCCCCCCTCCCTCCCTCCCGGGTCTCCCTCCCTCCCGGGTCTCCCCCCTCCCTCCCTCCCGGGTCTCCCCCCTCCCTCCCTCCCGGGTCTCCCCCCTCCCTCCCGGGGCTGCTGAGCATTTCCAGCCATTTCTGACAGCCTTCTGTTTCCCTTCTCTTGGCCAGGGTGAATGCCTGCGTGGATGTGGTGGTCTGTGGCATTGGTCTCATGAAAGCGCTGGGCTTGGAATCTGGAAGTAACGCGGATCACGACATCCTCCAGTCCAGAGAAGACCTGGTAGCGACTTTATCCTACTTCATGCAGAAAGGAGTTGCAGCAGAACGGTTCTTTGCCAACAAAGAACTCTTTCAGAAAATTGCAGAGACTGCGTCTCAATCCCCAGGAGCTCAGGTGCAACTTTTGTTTATTGAGTAACCCGGTTAACTGGCCAACACCCACAGTGTGGACCAATGCCCAGCTTGAACAACGCAGGAGAGCAAACACGATAAATCAAGGAGGATATTTCAGTGACACCAAGATGGTCGGGGGAAGGGTAGGCATTGAAGGTGCAAGTTGTTGAGGGAGGTTAGGAGATGCACAGTCTTGAGATTCTGGGAAGAATAAATTTTGTCAAGACTAGTGAAGAGAACGGGAAGGAATGTGATGAGGATTTGTATTTTCACAGTGCTTTCCATGTCCTGAGGATATCCTAAAGTGCTTCACAGCTAATCAGTTACATTTCATAGGTAAACATGCCAGAACTCTCTCAAATGGAAAAAGATAGATGCACAAACAGATTATCTGAATTGTGCACGAGCATGAAAGGTTGTCAGGGACTCTCTTATAAAAAAAAAATCTTTATTGTCACAAGTAGGCTTACATTAACACTGCAGTGAAGTTAGTGTGAAAATCCCCTAGTCGCCACATTCCGCCGCCTGTTTGGGTACTCTGAATTCAGAATAATATTTTAAAAAATAAATTTAAAGCACCCATTTATTTATTTTTTTTTCCAATTAAGGGCCAATTTAGCGTGGCCAATCCACCTAACCTGCACATCTTTGGGTTGTGGGGGCGAAACCCACGCAGACATGGGGAGAATGTGCAGACTCCACATGGAAAGTGACCCAGGGCGGGATTCAAACCCGGGTCCTCAGCGCCACAATCCCAGTGCTAACCACTGCGCCATGTGCCGCCCACTGTGAATTCAGAATATCCAATTCACCTAACAGCACATCTTTCAGGACTTGTGGGAGGAAACCCACGCAGACACGGGGAGAATGTGCAGACTCCGCATAGACTGGGACCGAAGCCGGGAATCGAACCTGGGACCTGTTGCTAACTTTCTCCTTGGTTCAATTGCTCTGTTTTATTACCTTTGCTCTCGAGTCGCCAGGTATCTTTATGATACCGCCACGAGGTTCAAGTCCGAGTAATGATCAATAATCCAATACACCGATTAGTAAGATCCAAATCAAAGCACATTTATTATACACAGTAATCGCTACTCATGCACAAATTCTACGTCTAAGCTACTTCTGCAACTAACAGGCCTATACTTAACTTTGGACTGGCCCACCAGGTCAGGGGAACAAATGGCCTTTCGTTCGGGTTCTGAGTCTGTGGGATTCGAAGTTGGTACGGATTGGTAGCTAGGAGCGCCTATCTCGTAGCGAGCGTTGAATTAAGACTTGCGTCAGTCGGCGATCACTGCACCGGTCACGGTCAATGTTGGTTTGTGTTGCTGGGTGACCCGGGCAGGAAGAAGTGGTGAAGAGGTGAAGAGCTGAAGAGCGATTTGAACTTGGGGCTTAACTCTTATAGTCCCCAGGGGCTTCCCGCCTTTCGGGGCGGACCCTGTACCTGGTTCTAGGTGATTGGACTTTGTCCCAATCGCTTGGTTCGATTTTCTCCAATACTGGAGCGGTTCCCTGATCGATGGGCGGTCTTGAGGTGCTCGTTCACCTCCTTTGTGTTGGCTCCTGCTGGCGCCGAGGAGTCTGGCTTTGCTTTGTGTGTCCAAAATGTTACTTATTGTTCCTGGGGATTGTTCATCAGTATGCAGATGGTTGCTACTTTGTTATGCTGATGGTCGCTGGTATCGATGCTGTCTGGCTTTTGCAGAGGTAAATACACAGCAAACCTGCAGCTGCTGGTTTTTGTCTTGTTGGCTGACTTTCCCATCAGCCTTTGCCGTTCGCCATTTTAAATCGGGAGTTGGCCAATTTAGGTGGCTACAGACCCTGGAGCTGTGAAGCAACAGTGTCAACCACTGTGCTGCCAAGATATTTAACATCTCATCACAGATGACATATTTAAACATTAGAAGGGACAAGAGAGGAAAGTTCAGGGGAGAACCGACAAAGGAGATCAAGAGATTTTCTCTAATTCCAATCTCTCAGACACCAGTATTTTTCTGAGTGGTTTGGAAACTCATTGTGCCCCGATAATATTTACACAAACATTTCAGAAAAATAATTTTTTTCATTTTCCAATTCAGGGGCAATTTAGCGTGGCCAATCCACCTAACCTGCACATCTTTGGGTTGTGGGGCGAAACCCACGCAAACATGGGGAGAATGTGCAAACTCCACACGGACAGTGACCCAGAGCCAGGATCGGTGCCGTAAGACTGCAGTGCTAACCACTGTGCTGCTCTAAATTCCTTTAATAATTGCAAGCTTACATTTGTAAACCATTCGTGGTTTGTGATTTTAGACAAACGTCTGCATTTTTCCCCCTTTTCTCCTTATTCATAGAAACTTAGAAAATAAGCGCAGGAGGAGGCCATTCGGCCCTTCGAGTCTGCTCCACCATTCACTATGATCATGGCTGATCATCCAACTGAATAGCCTGATCCTGCTTTCCCCCATATCCTTTCATCCCCTTCGCCCTAAGTGCTATATCTAACTGCTTAGAATCATAGAAGTTTACAGCATGGAAACAGGCCCTTCGGCCCAACCAGTCCATGCCGCCCAGTTTTTACCATTAAGCTAGTCCCAGTTGCCCGCACTTGGCCCATAACCCTCTATACCCATCTTACCCATGTAACTATCTAAATGCTTTTTAAAAGACACAATTGTACCCGCCTCTACTACTACCTCTGGCAGCCCATTCCAGACACTCACTACCCTCTGAGTGAAGAAATTACCCCTCTGGGCCCTTCTGAATCTCTCCCCTCTCGCCTTAAACCTATGCCCTCTAGTTTTAGACTCCCCTACCTTTGGGAAAAGATGTTGACTATCTACCTTATCTATGGCCCTCATTATTTTATAGGCCTCTATAAGATGACCCCTAAGCCTCCTACGCTCCAGGGAAAAAAGTCCCAGTCTATCCAGCCTCTCCTTCTAACTCGAACCATCAAGTCCCGGTAACATCCTAGTAAATCTTTTCTGCACTCTTTCTAGTTTAATAATATCCTTTCTATAATAGGGTGACCAGAACTGCACACAGTATTCCAAGTGTGGCCGTACCAATGTCTTGTACAACTTCAACAAGACGTCCCAACTCCTGTATTCAATGTTCTGACCAATGAAACCAAGCATGCCGAATGCCTTCTTCACCACCCTGTCCACCTGCGACTCCACCTTCAAGGAGCTATGAACCTGTACTCCTAGATCTCTTTGTTCTATAACTCTCCCCAACGCCATACCATTAACTGAGTAGGTCCTGGCCTGATTCGATCTGCCAAAATGCATCACCTCACATTTATCTAAATTAAACTCCATCTGCCATTCGTCGGCCCACTGGCCTAATTGATCAAGATCCCGTTGCAATCCTAGATAACCTCCTTCACTATCCACTGTGCCACCAATCTTGGTGTCATCTGCAAACTTACTAACCATGCCTCCTAAATTCTCATCCAAATCATTAATATAAATCACAAATAACAGTGGACCCAGCACCGATCCCTGAGGCACACCGCTGGTCACAGGCCTCCAGTTTGAAAAACAACCCTCTACAACCACCCTCTGTCTTCTGTTGTTCAGCCAATTTTGAATCCAATTGGCAACCTCACCCTGGATCCCGTGAGCTTTAACCTTCTGCAACAACCTACCATGCGGTACCTTGTCAAAGGCTTTGCTAAAGTCCATGTAGACAACGTCTACTGCACTGCCCTCATCTACCTTCTTGGTCACCCCCTCAAAAAACTCAATCAAATTTGTGAGACATGATTTTCCACGCACAAAGCCATGCTGACTGCCCCGAATCAGTCCTTGCCTCTCTAAATGCTTGTAGATCCTGTCTCTCAGAATACCTTCTAGCAACTTACCTACTACAGACGTTAGGCTCACCGGTCTGTAGTTCCCAGGCTTTTCCCTGCTGCCCTTCTTAAACAAGGGCACAACATTCGCCACTCTCCAATCTTCAGGCACCTCACCTGTGGCTGCCGATGATTCAAATATCTCTGTTAGGGGACCCGCAATTTCCTCCCTAGCCTCCCTCAACATCCTGGGATACATTTCATCAGGTCCTGGGGATTTATCTACCTTGATGCGCTTTAAGACTTCCAGCACCACCTCCTCTGTAATATGCACACTTCTCAAGACGTCACTATTTATTTCCCTTAGTTTCCTAACATCCATGCCTTTCTCCACCGTGAATACCAATGAGAAATATTCATTCAGGATCTCACCCAACTCTTGTGGCTCTGCACATAGATGTCCTTGTTGATCCTTAAGAGGCCCTACTCTGTCCCTAGTTACACTTTTTCCCTTTATGTATCTGTAGAAGCTCTTTGGATTCTCCTTTGCATTATTTGCCAAAGCAATTTCATGTCCCCTTTTTGCCCTCCTGATTTCCCTCTTAACTCTATTTCGACAATCTCTATACTCTTCAAGGGATCCACTTGATCCCAGTTGTTTATGTACGTCATATGCCTCCTTTTTTTTTGACCAGAGTCTCTCTATCTCGAGTCATCCAGGGTTCCCTACTTCTACCAGCCTTGCCCTTCACTCTAAAGGGAATGTGCTTACCCTGCACCCTGGTTAACACATTTTTAAAAGCCTCCCATTTACCAGCCGTCCCTTTGCCTGCCAACAGTCTCCCCCAATCTACCTCTGAAAGTTCCTGTCTGATACCATCAAAATTGGCCTTCCCCCAATTAAGAATTTTAACTCTTGGGCCAGACCTATCATTCCCCATAGCTATCTTAAAACTAATGGAGTTATGGTCACTTGTCCCAAAGTGATCCCTCACTAACACTTCTGTCACTTGCCCTTCCTTATTTCCCAAGACGAGGTCAAGTTTTGCCCCCTCTCTAGTCGGTCCATCCACATACTGAATGAGAAATTCCTCCTGAATACACTCAACAAATTTCCCTCCATCCAAGCCCCTAATGCTATGGCTGTCCCAGTCAATGTTGGGAAAGTTAAAGTCCCCTACTATTACCACCCTATTATTCTTGCAGCTATCTGTAATCTCCTTACATATTTGCTCCTCAATTTCCCACTGACTATTTGGGGGCCTGTAGTACAGTCCTACCAAGGTGATCTCTCCCTTCTTATTTTTCAGTTCCACCCATATAGACTCAGTGGGCGAACCCTCGGATATATCCCCTCTAAGTACTGCCGTGATGTTCTCCCTAATCAAAAACGCCACTCCCCCTCCTCTCTTACCTCCTGTTCTATCCTTTCTATAGCATCTGTACCCCGGAACATTGAGCTGCCAGTCCTGCCCCTCCCTTAGCCATGTTTCAGTCATAGCTATAATATCCCAGTCCCACGTGCCCGTCCATGCCCTGAGTTCATCCGCTTTGCCCGTCAGGCCCCTTGCATTGAAATAAATGCAGTTTAATGTAGACTTTCCTTGCTCTCTGCCCTGCTTTCTCAGGTCATGCTTTACACACTCTCCCTTCCTGCCTTTTGTTTCCGTCCCCACTGACTTCCTACATCGGTTCCCATCCCCCTGCCACATTAGTTTAAACCCTCCCCAACTGCACTAGCAAACACCCCCCCCCGAGAACATTGGTTCCGGTCCCACCCAGATGCAGACCGTCCGATTTGTACAGGTCCCACCTCCCCCAGAACCGGTCCCAATGTCCCAGGAATTTGAAACCCTCCCTCTTGCACCATCTCTCAAGCCAAGTATTCATCCTAGCTATCCTGTCATTCCTACTCTGACTATCACGTGGCACTGGTAGCAATCCTGAGATTACTACCTTTGAGGTCCTACTTTTTAGTTTAACTCCTAACTCCCTAAATTCAGCTTGTAGGACCTCATCCCGTTTTTAACCTATATCGTTGGTGCCTATATGCACCACGACAGCTGGCTGTTCACCCTCCCCCTCCAGAATGCCCTGCAGCCGCTCCGAGACATCCTTGACCCTTGCACAAGGGAGGCAACATACCAACCTGGATTCTCGTTTGCGTCCGCAGAAACGCCTGTCTATTCCCCTTCAAGTGAATCCCCTATCACTATAGCTCTGCCACTCTTTTTCCTGCCCTTCTGTGCAGCAGAGCCAGCCACGGTGCCATGAACCTGGCTGCTGCCACCTTCCCCTGGTGAGCCATCTCCCCCAACAGTTTCCAAAACGGTAAATCTGTTTTGGAGGGAGATGACCGCAGGGGATCCCTGCACTGCCTTCCTACTCTTCCTCTGTCTGTTGGTCACCCATTCCCTATCTGCCTCAGTAATTTTAATCTGCGGTGTGACCAACTCACTGAATGTGCTATCCACAACTTCCTCAGCATCGCGGATGCTCCAAAGTGAGTCCATCCGCAGCTCCAGAGCCGTCAAGCGGTCTAACAGGAGCTGCAGTTGGACACACTTCTTGCAGATGAAGGAGTCAGGGACACCAGAAGGGTCCCTGACTTGCCACATCTCACAAGAGGAGCATGACACGGGTCTGAGCTCTCCTGCCATGACTTAAACCTGAAGTTAAATTTGAACTACACTACACAGCTAAGAGAAAGTCAAAGAGGACTGCTTCTTGAAAACATCCAATGTTTTTGCCCTCGACTACTTCCTGTGGTAACGAATTCCACAGACTCGCCGCTCTCTGGGTGAATCTCTGTCCTAAATAGTCTACCCCTTATCCTCAGACTGTGACCACTGAATCTGGACACCCCCACCCCCGGGAACATCCTTCTTGCATCTATCCTGACTAGTCCTGTTACATATGAGATCCCCCCCTCATTCCTTTGAACTCCAGCGAATACAATCATTTTAAAAATAAATGTCAAGTACCCAATTCATTTTTTTTCCTATTAAGGGGCAACATAGCGTGACCAATCCACCTACCCTGCACATCTTTGGCTTGTCGGGGTGAGACCCATGCAGACACGGGAGAATGTGAAAACTCCACACGGACAGTGACCTGGGGCAGAAATCGAATCCAGGTCCTTGGCGCCACGAGGCAGCGGTGCTAACCACTGAGCCACAGTGTCGCCCTCAGCGAATACAATCCTAACCGACTCAATCTCTCATCATACAGTCTTGTCATTCTAGGAATCTGTTGTAAAACTTCGCTGCATTCCCTTTCGAGCAAGAATATCCTTCATCAGATAAGGAGACCAAAGCTACACCCACTATTCCATTGTGGCCTCACCAAGGCCCTGTACAATTGCAGCAAGACATCCCTGCTCCCTACTCGAAACGTCTCGTAATAAAGGCGAACATACCAGTTTCCTCCTTTACCACCCGCTGCGCCTGCATGCTTACCTTCAGTGACTGGTGTACCAGGCTACCCAGGACTCATATTCCCCTCTCTCACTTTATGTCCATTCAGATAATCTGCCGCCTGGTTTTTGCTACCAAAGTGGATAACCTAACATTTACCCAAATTATACTGCATCTGAAGGTGCTGACTCTCACTGGGACACAGTTCCTGAAGGTGCTGACTCTCACTGGGACACAGTTCCTGAAGGTGCAGACTCTCACTGGGGGACAGTTCCTCAAGGTGCTGACTCTGACAGGGACACAGTTCCTCAAGGTGCTGACTCTCACTGGGACACAGTTCCTGAAGGTGCTGACTCTCACTGGGCCACAGTTCCTCAAGGTGCTGACTCTCACTGGGACACAGTTCCTGAAGGTGCTGACTCTCACTGGGACACAGTTCCTGAAGGTGCTGACTCTCACTGGGACACAGTAACTGAAGGTGCTGACTCTCACTGGGGGACAGTTCCTCAAGGTGCAGACTCTCACTGGGGGACAGTTCCTCAAGGTGCTGACTCTCACTGGGACACAGTTCCTCAAGGTGCTGACTCTCACTGGGACACAGCTCCTGAAGGTGTTGACTCTCACTGGGACACAGTTCCTGAAGGTGCTGACTCTCACTGGGGGACAGTTCCTCAAGGTGCTGACTCTCTCTGGGACAGTCCGTGAAGGTGCTGACTCTCACTGGGGGACAGTTCCTCAAGGTGCTGACTCTGACTGGGGGACAGTTCCTCAAGGTGCTGACTCTCACTGGGGGACAGTTCCTCAAGGTGCAGACTCTCACTGGGACACAGTTCCTCAAGGTGCTGACTCTCACTGGGACACAGTTCCTGAAGGTGCTGACTCTCACTGGGGGACAGTTCCTGAAGGTGCTGACTCTCACTGGGGGACAGTTCCTGAAAGTGCTGACTCTCACTGGGGACAGTTCCTGAAGGTGCTGACTCTCACTGGGGGACAGTTCCTCAAGGTGCTGACTCTCACTGGGACACAGTTCCTCAAGGTGCTGACTCTCACTGGGACACAGCTCCTGAAGGTGCTGACTCTCACTGGGACACAGTTCCTGAAGGTGCTGACTCTCACTGGGGGACAGTTCCTCAAGGTGCTGACTCTCACTGGGGGACAGTTCCTCAAGGTGCAGACTCTCACTGGGGGACAGTTCCTCAAGGTGCTGACTCTGACTGGGGGACAGTTCCTCAAGGTGCTGACTCTCACTGGGGGACAGCTCCTCAAGGTGCAGACTCTCACTGGGACACAGTCCCTCAAGGTGCTGACTCTCACTGGGACACAGTTCCTGAAGGTGCTGACTCTCAATGGGGGACAGTTCCTGAAGGTGCTGACTCTCACTGGGACACAGCTCCTGAAGGTGCTGACTCTCACTGGGACACAGTTCCTGAGGGTGCTGACTCTCACTGGGCCACAGTTCCTGAAGGTGCTGACTCTCACTGGGGGACAGTTCCTGAAGGTGCTGACTCTCACTGGGGGACAGTTTCTGAAAGTGCTGACTCTCACTGGGGACAGTTCCTGAAGGTGCTGACTCTCACTGTGGGACAGTTCCTGAAGGTGCTGACTCTCACTGGGACACAGCTCCTGAAGGTGCTGACTCTCACTGGGACACAGTTCCTGAGGGTGCTGACTCTCACTGGGGGACAGTTCCTGAAGGTGCTGACTCTCACTGGGCCACAGTTCCTGAAGGTGCTGACTCTCACTGGGGGACAGTTCCTGAAGGTGCTGACTCTCACTGGGGGACAGTTCCTCAAGGTGCTGACTCTCACTGGGACACAGCTCCTGAAGGTGCTGACTCTCACTGGGACACAGTTCCTGAAGGTGCTGACTCTCACTGGGGGACAGTTCCTCAAGGTGCTGACTCTGACTGGGGGACAGTTCCTCAAGGTGCTGACTCTGACTGGGACACAGCTCCTGAAGGTGCTGACTCTCACTGGGACACAGTTCCTGAAGGTGCTGACTCTCACTGGGGGACAGTTCCTCAAGGTGCTGACTCTGACTGGGGGACAGTTCCTCAAGGTGCTGACTCTCACTGGGACACTGCTCCTGAAGGTGCTGACTCTCACTGGGACACAGTTCCTGAAGGTGCTGACTCTCACTGGGGGACAGTTCCTGAAGGTGCTGACTCTCACTGGGACACAGTTCCTCAAGGTGCTGACTCTCACTGGGGGACAGTTCCTCAAGGTGCTGACTCTGACTGGGACACAGTTTCTAAAGGTGCTGACTCTCACTGGGACACAGTTCCTGAAGGTGCTGACTCTCACTGGGACACAGTTCCTGAAGGTGCAGACTCTCACTGGGGGACAGTTCCTGAAGGTGCTGACTCTCACTGGGAGACAGTTCCTGATGGTGCTGACTCTCACTGGGAGACAGTTCCTGATGGTGCTGGCTCTCGCTGGGACACAGTTCCTGAAGGTGCTGACTCTCACTGGGGGACAGTTCCTGATGGTGCTGACTCTCACTGGGGGACAGTTCCTGAAGGTGCTGACTCTCACTGGGACACAGTTCCTGAAGGTGCTGACTCTCACTGGGGGACAGTTCCTCAAGGTGCTGACTCTCACTGGGGGACAGTTCCTCAAGGTGCTGACTCTCACTGGGGGACAGTTCCTGAAGGTGCTGACTCTCACTGGGACACAGTTCCTGAAGGTGCTGACTCTCACTGGGGGACAGTTCCTCAAGGTGCTGACTCTCACTGGGGGACAGTTCCTCAAGGTGCTGACTCTCACTGGGACACAGTTCCTGAAGGTGCTGACTCTCACTGGGACACAGTTCCTGAAGGTGCTGACTCTCACTGGGACACAGTTCCTGAAGGTGCTGACTCTCACTGGGGGACAGTTCCTCAAGGTGCTGACTCTCACTGGGGGACAGTTCCTCAAGGTGCTGACTCTCACTGGGGGACAGTTCCTCAAGGTGCAGACTCTCACTGGGACACAGTTCCTCAAGGTGCTGACTGTCACTGGGACACAGTTCCTGAAGGTGCTGACTCTCACTGGGGGACAGTTCCTGAAGGTGCTGACTCTCACTGGGACACAGCTCCTGAAGGTGCTGACTCTCACTGGGACACAGTTCCTGAGGGTGCTGACTCTCACTGGGCCACAGTTCCTGAAGGTGCTGACTCTCACTGGGGGACAGTTCCTGAAGGTGCTGACTCTCACTGGGGGACAGTTTCTGAAAGTGCTGACTCTCACTGGGGACAGTTCCTGAAGGTGCTGACTCTCACTGGGACACAGCTCCTGAAGGTGCTGACTCTCACTGGGACACAGCTCCTGAAGGTGCTGACTCTCACTGGGACACAGTTCCTGAGGGTGCTGACTCTCACTGGGGGACAGTTCCTGAAGGTGCTGACTCTCACTGGGCCACAGTTCCTGAAGGTGCTGACTCTCACTGGGGGACAGTTCCTGAAGGTGCTGACTCTCACTGGGGGACAGTTCCTCAAGGTGCTGACTCTCACTGGGACACAGCTCCTGAAGGTGCTGACTCTCACTGGGACACAGTTCCTGAAGGTGCTGACTCTCACTGGGGGACAGTTCCTCAAGGTGCTGACTCTGACTGGGGGACAGTTCCTCAAGGTGCTGACTCTGACTGGGACACAGCTCCTGAAGGTGCTGACTCTCACTGGGACACAGTTCCTGAAGGTGCTGACTCTCACTGGGGGACAGTTCCTCAAGGTGCTGACTCTGACTGGGGGACAGTTCCTCAAGGTGCTGACTCTCACTGGGACACAGCTCCTGAAGGTGCTGACTCTCACTGGGACACAGTTCCTGAAGGTGCTGACTCTCACTGGGGGACAGTTCCTGAAGGTGCTGACTCTCACTGGGACACAGTTCCTCAAGGTGCTGACTCTCACTGGGGGACAGTTCCTCAAGGTGCTGACTCTGACTGGGACACAGTTTCTAAAGGTGCTGACTCTCACTGGGACACAGTTCCTGAAGGTGCTGACTCTCACTGGGACACAGTTCCTGAAGGTGCAGACTCTCACTGGGGGACAGTTCCTGAAGGTGCTGACTCTCACTGGGAGACAGTTCCTGATGGTGCTGACTCTCACTGGGAGACAGATCCTGATGGTGCTGGCTCTCGCTGGGACACAGTTCCTGAAGGTGCTGACTCTCACTGAGGGACAGTTCCTGATGGTGCTGACTCTCACTGGGGGACAGTTCCTGAAGGTGCTGACTCTCACTGGGACACAGTTCCTGAAGGTGCTGACTCTCACTGGGACACAGTTCCTCAAGGTGCTGACTCTCACTGGGGGACAGTTCCTCAAGGTGCTGACTCTCACTGGGGGACAGTTCCTGAAGGTGCTGACTCTCACTGGGACACAGTTCCTGAAGGTGCTGACTCTCACTGGGGGACAGTTCCTCAAGGTGCTGACTCTCACTGGGGGACAGTTCCTCAAGGTGCTGACTCTCACTGGGACACAGTTCCTGAAGGTGCTGACTCTCACTGGGGGACAGTTCCTGAAGGTGCTGACTCTCACTGGGACACAGTTCCTGAAGGTGCAGACTCTCACTGGGGGACAGTTCCTGAAGGTGCTGACTCTCACTGGGGGACAGTTCCTGAAGGTGCTGAGTCTCACTGAAACACAGTTCCTGAAGGTGCAGACTCTCACTGGGGGACAGTTCCTCAAGATGCTGAGTCTCACTGGGGGACATTTCCTCAAGGTGCTGACTCTCACAGGGACACAGTTCCTGAAGGTGCTGACTCTGACTGGGGGACAGTTCCTCAAGGTGCTGACTCTCACTGTGGGACAGTTCCTGAAGGTGCTGACTCTCACTGGGACACAGTTCCTGAAGGTGCTGACTCTCACTGGGGGACAGTTCCTCAAGGTGCTGACTCTCACTGGGGGACAGTTCCTGAAGGTGCTGACTCTCACTGGGGGACAGTTCCTGAAAGTGCTGACTCTCACTGGGGACAGTTCCTGAAGGTGCTGATTCTCACTGGGGGACAGTTCCTGAAGGTGCAGACTCTCACTGTGGGACAGTTCCTGAAGGTGCTGACTCTCACTGGGACACAGCTCCTGAAGTTGCCGACTCTCACTGGGGGACAGTTCCTGAAGGTGCTGACTCTCACTGGGGGACAGTTCCTGAAGGTGCTGACTCTCACTGGGGGCCAGTTCCTGCAGGTGCTGACTCTCACTGGGGTACAGTTCCTGAAGGTGCTGACTCACTGGGGGACACAGTTCCTGAAGGTGCTGACTCTCACTGGGACACGGTTCCTGAAGGTGCTGACTCTCACTGGGGGACAGTTCCTGAAGGTGCTGACTCTCACTGGGGGCCAGTTCCTGCAGGTGCTGACTCTCACTGGGGTACAGTTCCTGAAGGTGCTGACTCACTGGGGGGTACAGTTCCTGAAGGTGCTGACTCACTGGGGGACACAGTTCCTGAAGGTGCTGACTCTCACTGGGACACGGTTCCTGAAGGTGCTGACTCTCACTGGGACACAGTTCCTGAAGGTGCTGACTCTCACTGGGGGACAGTTCCTGAAGGTGCTGACTCTCACTGGGATACAGTTCCTGAAGGTGCTGACTCTCACTGGGGCACAGTTCCTGACGGTGCTGACTCTCACTGGGGCACAGTTCCTGACGGCGTTGACTCTCACTGGGACACAGTTCCTGAAGGTGCTGACTCTCACTGGGACACAGTTCCTGTTGGTGCTGACTCTCACTGGGACACAGTTCCTGAAGGTGCTGACTCTCACTGGGGCACAGTTCCTGACGATGTTGACTCTCACTGTGACACAGTTCCTGACGGTGTTGACTCTCACTGGGACACGGTTCCTGAAGGTGCTGACTCTCACTGGGACACAGTTCCTGAATGTGCTGACTCTCACTGAGGGACAGTTTCTGAAGGTGCTGACTCTCACTGGGGGACAGTTCCTGAAGGTGCTGACTCTCACTGGGGGACAGTTCCTGAAGGTGCTGACTCTCACTGGGGTACAGTTTCTGAAGGTGCTGACTCTCACTGGGACACAGTTCCTGAAGGTGCTGACTCTCACTGGGACACAGTTCCTGAAGGTGTTGACTCTCACTGGGGGACAGTTTCTGAAGGTGCTGACTCTCACTGGGGAACAGTCCCTGAAGGTGCTGACTCTCACTGGGACACAGTTCCTGAAGGTGCTGACTCTCACTGGGGACAGTTCCTGAAGGTGCTGACTCTCACTGAGGGACAGTTTCTGAAGGTGCTGACTCTCACTGGGTCACAGTTCCTGAAGGTGCTGACTCTCACTGGAACACAGTTCCTGAAGGTGCTGGCTCTCACTGGGACACAGTTCCTGAAGGTGCTGACTCTCACTGGGACACAGTTCCTGAAGGTGCTGACTCTCACTGGGACGCAGTTCCTGAAGGTGCTGACTCTCACTGGGACACAGTTCCTGAAGGTGCTGACTCTCACTGGGACACAGTTCCTGAAGGTGCTGACTCTCACTGGGACACAGTTCCTGAAGGTGCTGACTCTCACTGGGACACAGTTCCTGACGGTGCTGACTCTCACTGGGACACAGTTCCTGAAGGTGCTGACTCTCACTGGCGGACAGATCCTGACGGTGTTTACTCTGGTGACTTTTAACATCAGGTGAGAGCAGGAAATGACTGTCTTAAAGGCTCTGAAGTTAAATAGGCTTCCAATACTCTGTCCAGACTTAGACATCAATGAATATCATATTAGGTGCAGCTTTTTGCACTGCCCCTCAGCATAGACTCAGACTTTGACAGGAGGGGCTGAGAGGGAGAAAACTGACATCTGAACAAGTGGCTAAGTATCACAGTGGCCATGTGAATTTATCATAACTGTCCCGTTAATTGTGAAAAATGTCCAGAATCCATTTCTCGACTCTGTGCTTTTTCATTCAGATTTTTTTTCAGAAAGCACTTGCACTGTGTGAGTTCAGGAATTTACAGTCAGTGTGGGTGGGTACAGTTTGACAGCATGAATTAGGAGCAAAAGATAATATGTAAGTTTATTGGCCTCACCAATTGTTTTTGCAACTTTGGAGCTTATAAGTGAAGTTACCGCAGCGAGAACGTTTGAAGCTATAATGGGCAGTGTGAAGACAAATTAAATTAAAGTCAGTCCTGGTTGTTAACTTTTCTCATTTGATTTTTCTTACAGCATTTTGTTGGAGGAAATGCCGCCTTGATTGGTCAGAAGCTGAGCACAAATCCAAGTTTGTCGGTTAGTTTTGTTATTCCTGTGTTGTGGATTTTGAATAGAGTGATCTCACAACAGTGGTGGAAGCTGAATTCTCATTATTTGTTCCTATTAAACACTGTGGTTAAACAAACTATTCCTTTTGTATTGCTGGAGGAGTGAAATGTACTCTTGTCAATTTTGTAACTTGATTCTCCAACCTAGTGAGTTGTATCATGGGTAGAGATTTAGAGGGATGCTGATTCTCACTGGGTCACAGTTCCTGAAGGTGCTAACTCTCACTGGGTCACAGTTCCTGAAGGTGCTGACTCTCACTTGGACACAGTTCCTGAAGGTTCTGACTCTCACTGGGGGACAGTTCCTGTAGGTGCTGACTCTCACTGGGGCACAGTTGCTGAAGGTGCTGACTCTCACTGGGGCACAGTTGCTGAAAGTGCTGACTCTCACTGGAACACAGTTCCTGAAGGTGCTGACTCACTGGGGGACAGTTCCTGAAGGTGCTGACTCTCACTGGGACACAGTTCCTGAAGGTGCTGACTCTCACTGGGACACAGTTCCTGAAGGTGCTGACTCTCACTGGGACACAGTTGCTGAAGGTGCTGACTCTCACTGGAACACAGTTCCTGAAGGTGCTGACTCACTGGGGGACAGTTCCTGAAGGTGCTGACTCACACTGGGAAACAGTTCCTGAAGGTGTTGACTCTCACTGGGGGACAGTTCCTGAAGGTGCTGACTCTCACTGGGGGCCAGTTCCTGAAGGTGCTGACTCTCCTGGGACAGTTCCTGAAGGTGCTGACTCCCACTGGGACACAGTTCCTGAAGGTGCTGACTCTCACTGGGACACAGTTCCTGAAGGTGTTGACTCTCACTGGGGGACAGTTCCTGAAGGTGCTGACTCTCACGGAGACAGTTCCTGAAGGTGCTCACTCTCATTGGGACGCAGTTGCTGAAGGTGCTGACTCTCAAGAGGACACAGTTCCTGAAGGTGCTGACTCTCACTGGGACACAGTTCTTGAAGGTGCTGACTCTCACTGGGAGACAGTTCCTGAAGGTGTTCACTCTCACTGGGACACAGTTCCTGGAGGTGCTGACTCTCACTGGGGTACAGTTCCTGAAGGTGCTGACTCTCACTTGGACACAGTTCCTGAAGGTTCTGACTCTCACTGGGGGACAGTTCCTGAAGGTGCTGACTCTCACTGGGGTCAGTTCCGGAAGGTGCTGACTCTCACTGGGGGATAGTGCTTGAAAGTGCTGACCTCTCACTGGGACACAGTTCCTGAAGGTGCTGACTCTCACTGGGACACAGTTCCTGAAGGTGCTGGCTCTCACTGGGACACAGTTCCTGAAGGTGCTGACTCTCCCATAACAGCCTCCCCGAACAGGCGCCGGAATGTGGCGACGAGGGGCTTTTCACAGTAACTTCATTTGAAGCCTACTTGTGACAATAAGCAATTTTCATTTCATTTCATTTCACTGGGGCCGTTACTGAACATTGAACATTACAGCGCAGTACAGGCCCTTCGGCCCTCGATGTTGCGCCGACCTGTGAAACCACTCTAAAGTCCATCTACACTATTCCCTTATCGTCCATTTGCCTATCCAATGACCATTTGAATGCCCTTAGTGTTGGCGAGTCCACTACTGTTGCAGGCACACCCTTACGACTCTCTGAGTAAAGAACCTCCCTCTGACATCTGTCTTATATCTATCTCCCCTCAATTTAAAGCTCTGTCCCCTCGTGCTAGACATCACCTTCTGAGGAAAAAGGCTCTCACTGCCCACCCTATCCAATCCCCTGATCATCTTGTATGCCTCAATTAAGTCACCGTTTAACTTCATTCTCTCGAACGAAAACAACCACAAGTCCCTCAGCCTTTCCTCATAAGATCTTCCCTCCATACCAGGCAACATTCTGGTAAATCTCGTCTGCATCCTTTCCAATGCTTCCACATCCGTCCTATAATGTGGCCACCAGAATTGCATGCAATACTCCAAATGCGGCCGCACCAGAGTTTTGTACAGCTGCAACGTGACCTCATGGCTCTGAAACTCAGTCCCTCTACCAATAAAAGCTAACACACCGTGTGCCTATGTACATGGACACCGAGATCTCTCTGCTCATCCACACTGCCAAGAATCTTACCATTAGCCCAATACTCTGACTTCCTGTTATTCCTTCCAAAATGAATCACCTCACACTTTTCTGCATTAAACTCCATTTGCCACCTCTCAGCCCAGTGCTGCAGCTTATCTATGTCCCTCTGTAACTTGTAACATCCTTCCGCACTGCCCACAACTCCACCGACATTAGCGTCATCTGCAAATTTACTCACCCATCCTTCTACGCCCTTCTCCAGGTCATTTATAAAAATGACAAACAGCAGTGGCCCCAAAACAGATCCTTGTGGTACACCACTAGGAACTGGATTCCAGTCTGAACATTTCCCATCAACCACCACCCTTTGTCTTCTTCCAGCTAGCCAGTTTCTGATCCAAACTGCTAAATCACCCTGAATCCCATCCTCCATATTTTCTGCAGTAGCCTACCGTGGGGAACCTTATCAAATGCTTTACTGAAATCCATATACACCACATCAACTGCTTTACCCGCATCCACCTGTTTGGTCACCTTCACAAAGAACTCAATAAGATTTGTGAGGCACGACCTACCCTTCACAAAACCGTGTTGACTATCTCTAATCAAATTATTCCTTTCCAGATGATTATACATCCTAGCTCTTATAAACCTTTCCAAGATTTTTGCCCACAACAGAAATAAGGCTCACTGGTCTATAGTTACCGGGGTTGTCACTACTCCCCTTCTTGAACAAGGGGACAACATTTGCTATCCTCCAGTCTTCTGGCACTATTCCTGTAGACAAAGATGACTTAAAGATCAAAGGCTCAGCAATCTTCTCCCTAGCTTCCCAGAGAATCCTAGGATAAATCCCATCCGGCCCAGGGAATTTATCTATTTTCACACTTTCCAGAATTGCTAACACCTCCTCCTTATGAACCTCAAGCCCTTCTAGTCTAGTAGCCTGAATCTCAGTATTCTCCTCAACAACATTGTCTTTTTCCTGTGTGAATACTGATGAAAAATATTCATTTAGCACCTATCCTATCTCCTCTGACTCCAAGCACAACTTCCCACTACTGTCCTTGACTGGCCCTACTCTTACCCGAGTCATTCTTTAATTCCTGACATATCTATAGAAAGCTTTAGGGTTATCCTTGATCCTACCTGCCAAAGACTTCTCATGTCCCCTCCTGTCTCTTCTTAGCTCTCTCTTTAGGTCCTTCCTAGCTAACTTGTAACTCTCGAGCGCCCTAACTGAACCTTCATGTCTCATCTTTACATAAGCCTCCTTCTTCCTCTTGACAAGTGTTTTGACTGCTTTAGTAAACCACGGTTTACTAAAGTGCTCGACCACTTCCTCCCTGCCTGACAGGTACATACTTATCAAGGACACGCAGTAGCTGTTCCTTGAACAAGCTCCACGTTTCCATTGTGCCCATCCCCTGCAGTTTTCCTCACCATCCGATGCATCCTAAGTCTTGCCTCATCGCATCATAATTGCCTATCCCCCAGATATAACTCTTGCCCTGCGGTATATACCTATCCCTTTCCATCACTAAAGTAAACGTAATCGAATTGTGGTCACTATCACCTAAGTGCTCACCTACCTCCAAATCTATCACCTGTCCTGGTTCATTACCCAGTACCAAATCCAATATGGCCTCGCCTCTCGTTGGCCTATCTACATACCTTGTCAGGAAACCCTCCTGCACACATTGGACAAAAACAGACCCATCTAAAGTACTCGAACTATAGCGTTTCCAGTCAATATTTGGAAAGTTAAAGTCCCCCATAACAACTACCCTGTTGCTTTCGCTCCTATCCAGAATCATCTTTGCAATCCTTTCCTCTACATCTCTGGAACTTTTCGGAGGCCTATTGAAAACCCCTAACAGGGTGACCTCTCCTTTCCTGTTTCTAACCTCAGCCCATACTACCTCAGTACACGAGTCCTCATCAAACGTTCTTTCTGCCACCGTAATACTGTCCTTGACTAACAATGCCACCCCTCCCCCTCTTTTACCACCTTCCCTGAGCTTACTGAAATATCTAAACCCTGGCACCTGCAACAACCATTCCTGTCCCTGCTCTATCCATGTCTCCGATATGGCCACAACATCGAAGTCCCAGGTACCAACCCATGCCGCAAGTTCACCCACCTTATTCCGGATGCTCCAGGCATTGAAGAAGACACACTTTAAACCACCTTCCTCCTGCAACTTTGAAACCGTACTCATGACCTCACTACTCTCAACCTCCTGTATACTGGAGCTACAATTCAGGTTCCCAAGCCACTGCTGAACTAGTTTAAACCCTCCCGAAGAGCATTCGTAAATTTCCCCCCCCCAGGATATTGGTACCCCTCTGGTCCAGGTGTAGACCATCCCGTTTGTAGAGGTCCCACCGACCCCAGAATGAGCCCCAATTATCCAGAAATCTGAAACCCTCCCTCCTGCACCATCCCTGTCGACACGTGTTCAACTCCTCTCTCTCCCTATTCCTCGTCTCGCTATCATGTGGCACGGGTAACAACCCAGAGATAATAACTCTGATTGTCCTAGATCTAAGTTTCCACCCTAGCTCCCTGAATTCCTGCCTTACATCCCTATCCCTTTTCCTACCTATGTTGTTGGTACCTATGTGGACCACGCATTGGGGCTGCTCCCCCTCCCCCTTAAGAATTCCGAAAACATGATCCGAGACATCACGCATCCTGGCACCTGGGAGGCAACACATCAACCGCGAGTCTCTCTCGTTCCCACAGAATCTCCTGTCTGTCCCCCTAACTATGGAGTCTCCAAGGACTAATGCTCTACTCCTCTCCCCCCTTCCCTTCTAAGCAACAGGGACAGACTCTGTGCCAGAGACCTGTACCCCTGGTAAGTCCGTGCCCCCCCCCCCCCAAACAGTATCCAAAGCGGTATACTTGTTACTAAGGGGAATGACCACAGGGGATCCCTGTACTGACTGCTTCCTCCCAGCCCCTATCACTGTCACCCATCTATCTTTATTCTTCGCAGTAACTACATCCCTGAAGCTTCTATCTATGACCACCTCTGCCTCCCGAATGATCTGAAGTTCATCCAGCTCCAGTTCCCTAACGTGGTTTCTGAGGAGCTGGAGATGGGTGCACCTCCCACAGATGAAGTCAGCAGGGACACTGACGGCGTCCCTCACCTCAAACATTCTGCAGGAGGAACATTGCACTACCTTCCCTGCCACCCCCTCTAGATAAAAAAGAAAGAAAGAGCTTACCTGTTATTCACTCCCCTTCTCAGCAAGCACTCACTCAGCAACCTCTGCGCCCCGCACGATAACACCTGAGGGAAAA
Organism: Scyliorhinus torazame; assembly: GCF_047496885.1. Lineage (NCBI taxonomy): Eukaryota > Metazoa > Chordata > Chondrichthyes > Carcharhiniformes > Scyliorhinidae > Scyliorhinus > Scyliorhinus torazame. The sequence goes on from NC_092736.1 coordinate 1,564,532, forward strand.
TAGAAGAAAAACTACTTACCAGTCACCAGCCAATCCCTTACCTGCAGGCTGTGACGTCACGGTTCAACTTCTTTCTACTTCTACCTGCCCTTGAGCCTTCCTCGTGATCTTCTTTGTTGTTTTTCTTTGGTTAGAGGAGGGGGTAGGGAGGGAAACACTGAAGAAGTGTTTTGGGTTTAAGTGCCACTTGACATCAGCTCCTCCACAAACCACCTTCAAGCTAGGGTGAGCACACGGGCGTATACAAATTTCCCCCGCAACAGCCAGTCAGCAGCTCTGCTCTACTGCCCTCTGCTGGATCAAGGTGCTGACGCTCACTGGGGGGACAGTTCCTGAAGGTGCTGACTCTCACTGGGACACAGTTCCTGAAGGTGCTGACTCTCACTGGGACACAGTTCCTGAAGGTGTTGACTCTCACTGGGACACAGTTCCTGAAGGTGCTGACTCTCACTGGGACACAGTTCCTGAAGGTGCTGACTCTCACTGGGGGACAGTTCCTGAAGGTGCTGACTCTCACTGGGGGACAACAAAGAACAAAGAAAAGTACAGCACAGGAACAGGTCTTTCGGCTCTCCAAGTCTGTGCTGACCATGCTGCCCGTCTAAACTAAAATCTTGAGTTCGTATCCCCCTCTTCCCTTCCTATTCATGTGTATGTCAAGATGCTCCTTAAACGTCACTATCTTCCCTGCTTCCACCACCTCAGGCAGCGAGTTCCAGGCACCCACTACCCTCTGTGTAAAAAAAACTTGCCTCGTACATCTTCTCTAAACCTTGCCCCTCGCACCTTAAACCTATGCCCCCTAGTAATTGGCCCCTCTACCCTGGGAAAAAGTCTCTGACTATCCACTCTGTCTATGCCCCTCATAATTTTGTAGACCTCTATGAGGTCGCCCCTCAACCTCCGTTGTTCCAGTGAGAACAAATCTAGTTTATTCAACCTCTCCTCGTAGCTAATGTCTTCCATACCAGGCAACACCCTGGTAAATCTCTTCTGCACCCTCTCTAAAGCCTCCACATCCTTCTGGCAGTGTGACAACCAGAATCGAACACTATACTCCAAGTGTGTCCTAACTAAGGTCTATACAGCTGCAACATGATTTGCCAATTTTTATACTCAATGCCCCGGCCAATGGAGGCAAGCATGCCGTATGCCGTCTTGACTGCCTTCTCCACCTGTGTTGCCCCTTTCAGTGACCTGTGGACCTGTACACCTAGATCTCTCTGACTGTCAATACTCTTGAGGGTTCTACCATTCACTGTATATTCCCTACCTGTATTAGACCTTCCAAAATGCATTACCTCACATTTGTCCGGATTAAACTCCATCTGCCATCTCTCCGCCCAAGTCTCCTGATAATGTAAATCCTGCTATATCCTCTGACAGTCCTCATCGCTATCCGCAATTCCACCAACCTTTGTGTCGTCCGCAAACTTACTAATCAGACCAGTTACATTTTCCTCCAAATCATTTATATATACCATGAACAGCAAAGGACCCAGCACTGATCCCTGCGGAACACCACTAGTGACAGCCCTCCAATCAGAAAAGCACCCTTCCATTGCTACTCTCTGCCTTCTGTGACCGAGCCAGTTCTGTATCCATGTTGCCAGCTCACCTCTGATCCCGTGTGACTTCACCTTTTGTACCAGTCTGCCATGAGGGACCTTGTCAAATGCCTTACTGATGTTCATATAGACAACATCCACTGCCCTACCTGCATCAGTCATTTTTGTGACCTCTTCGGAAAAACTCTATCAAGTTCGTGAAACACTACCTCCCTTCACAAGACTGTGCTGCCTCTCGCTAATACATCCACTTGCTTCCAAATGGGAGTAGATCCTGTCTCGAAGAATTCTCTCCCTACCACTGACGTAAGGCTCATCGGCCTGTAGTTCCCTGGATTATCCTTGCTACCCTTCTTAAACAAAGGAACAACATTGGCTATTCTTCAGTTCTTTGGGACATCACCTGAAGACAGCGAGGATCCAAAGATTTCTGTCAAGGCCTCAGCAATTTCCTCTTGCCTCCTTCAGTATTCTGGGGTAGATCCCATCAGGCCCTGGGGACTTATCTACCTTAATATTTTTCAAGACACCCAACACCTTTTTGGATCTCAATGTGACCCAGGCTCCACACATAGATTCCCTCCCCTGTCCTTCAGTGGGCCAACCCTTTCCCCAGCTACCCTCTTGCTTTTTATGTACGTGTAAAAAGCCTTGGGATGCTCCTTAACCCTCTTTTGCCAATGATTTTCCGTGACCTATTTTAGCCCTCCTGACTCCTTGCTTAAGTTCCTTCCTACTTTTCTTATATTCCACACAGGTGTCGTCTGTTCCCAGCCTTCTGGCCCTGACAAATGCCTCCTTTTTCTTTTTGACGAGGCCTGCAATATCTCTCGTTATCCAAGGTTCCCGAAAATTGCTGTATTTATCCTTCTTCCTCACAGGAACATGACGGTCCTGAATTCCTTTCAACTGACACTTGAAAGCCTCCCACATGTCAGATGTTGATTTACCCTCAAACATCCGCCCCCAATCTAGGTTCTTCAGTTCCTGCCTAATATTGTTATAATTAGTCTTCCCCCAATTTAGCGCATTCATCCTAGGACCACTCTTATCCTTGTCCACCAGCACTTTAAAACTTACTGAATTGTGGTCAGTGTTCCCGAAATGCTCCCCTACTGAAACGTCTACCACCTGGCTGGGCTCATTCCCCAGTACCAGGTCCAGTACAGCTCCTTCCCTAGTTGGACTATCTATATATTGTTTTAAGAAGCCCTCCTGGATGCTCCTTACAAACTCTGTCCCATCCAAGCCCCTAGCGCTAAGTGAGTCCCAGTCAATATTGGGGAAGTTAAAGTCTCCCATCACAACAACCCTGTTGCTTTTACTCCTTTCCAAAATCTGTCTTGTATCTGTTCCTCTATCTCCTGCTGGCTGTTGGGTGGCCTGTAGTAAACCCATAACATTGTGACTGCACCCTTCTTATTCCTGATCTCTACCCATATAGCCTCGCTGCCCTCTGAGGTGTCCTCCCGCAGTACAGCTGTGATATTCTCCCGAACCAGTAGTGCAACTCCGCCTCCCCTTTTACATCCCCGACTCTCACTGGGGGACAGTTCCTGGAGGTGCTGACTCTCACTGGGGTACGATTCTGTACATGGTGACTGTCCCGATTACGAACCTTGGGACAGTCAGGACTCTTTGACTATGGGAATCAACACAGCGAACCCAAATCCTTTCTTCACCCATGGCCCACATCGCCTTTGCTGCAGGAGTGAGGACTGGTCAGATTCGGTGATTTTCATCTGTCAGATTTCTGAGGCCATTTGTTGTTTTCCCATCATCTTCTGTCAGAGATTTGTAAACTCAGAATAGTGTGGCTCGGCCCTGGGATTGTTTTGAACTGTTGGACCCAGCTGCTTTGTTCTTTAGTCCGCAGCTCTACCACAGGGGCCTATTGATGATGAATCAAGTTGGCCCAGCAGTTGGCATCACTGCTGGTATCACTCTGGTGTTGTAGCAGGGATAGTTCCCAAACTCTACCCGTGAGTACCTGAGGCCATGACAAACAGGTCACCATTGCTAAGATGACATTGGCACAGGCCTATATCTGTTGATCTCTGAAACATCCCCAAAATGCATTGTAAAACCCATGGTACTGTGCATGTATGATCAGTTATCGCAATGAGTATTAATGCTCATTTTGGCTGCAGGTGCTGCTGTGTGGCCCAGTTGGTCCCAAACTTCATGAACTCTTGGATGATAAAATTATTGTCCCACCCGAATCGCTGCAGAAGGTGGACGAGTTTCATCTCATTCTGGAGTATCAGGCTGGTAAGTTTAGAGCGATGAGTTTGTTGCATTGGGGAGAGCGGAGCGTTTGCGAGAGCGGAGAGTTGGAAAGAGCACCCCACCTAAGCCCCACTCCTCCCCCCTATCCCCTTTATCCTCGTAACCCCACCTAACCTTTTTGGACACTAAGGGCAATTTAGCACAACCAAGCCACCTAACCTGCACATCTTTGGACTGTGGGAGGAAACCCACACAGACACGGGGAGGATGTGCAGACTCCGCACATACAGTGGCCCAAGCCGGGAATCAAACCTGGGACCCTGGAGCTGTGAAGCAACAGGGCTATCCACTGTGCTACCGTGTTGCCAATCGAGTACTTGTGAAGTGTAATCGCTGTTTAGAAGATGAGTGAAAATGAAAATCGCTTATTGTCACAAGTAGGCTTCAAATGAAGTTACTGTGAAAAGCCCCTAGTCTCCACATTCTGGCGCCTGTTCGGGGAGGCTGTTACGGGAATTGAACCGTGCTGCTGGCCTGCCTTGGTCTGCTTTAAAAGCCAGCGATTTAGCCCAGTGAGCTAAACCAGCCATCAGCTGAGTGACAAGGGATTGTGAGGGGGGCACCGGGTATCAGTGTATGCAGATGACATGTTGTCGTTTGTGTTGCACCCGTTGGAAAGTATTGGCAGAATTATGGGGCGTGCTAGTCAGATTTCACTCAGAGCCCCGAATCAGCAATGTGACGGGAACCAGATAGGAAATCTTTCTGCTCCCAGGTTAACACCATTTTTATAGGTTTTGCTTTGAGATTGAAGAAGAGGAGAACGAAAAGTGAATCAAATATTGGTGATGAGTTTAAGAGGTGGAAGGGAGAAGTTCCAAGGTTTTCAGTTTCTACAAAAGACTCTTGTAAGGAGATTGAAACCGGAGTTGGCCCGCATGGTTTGAGCAGTTTCATCAACTGTATCTGCCTGACTTCATTGTATCAATCTTCCCTTTGGCACAGAAGGTGTATTAGCCACATTCCCGGCATATTGGGCACATAACCTAAGGGAGTAGAGTAATACTGTGGTGCAGTGGTTAGCTCTGCTGCCTCATGGCGCCGAGGTCCCAGGTTCGATCCCAGCTCTGGGTCACTGTCCGTGTGGAGTTTGCACGTTCTCCCCGTGTCTGCGTGGGTCTCACCCCCACGATCCAAAGATGTGCAGGGTAGGTGGATTGGCCACGCCAAATTGCCCCTTAATTGGAAACAATGAATTGGGTACTCTAAATTTATTTTTAAAAAACATAACCTAAGGGAGTGCTGCTCTCTAGGCCATCTGCCTTTACCGTGTTTGCTAAAAGCTCCTCATCACTGTTTGAAGAAGAGCGCATCTCCTGCTGTATATAAGTATAAGGCTTTGTCTAAATCTCATACTGTAAGTCGTGGCATTACTTACTACATGCAGCCAGTCAGATTCCTGACATGCAACCAGTAATGGGAATACAGTGAAAACTGATGTTAAATGCTGTGAATTATATAACATACCAAGGTCTTTGTGAAGAATGAAACTAAATGCTGGCTCTTGTATGTTGTGTAGGGGATGTGTTGGGTGAGATTAAGGCTCCTCAAGCCAACCGCTTCATCTTCTCCCACGATGTGTCGAATGGGGAGATGAACAAGATGGAGGCATTCATCGCCAGTCTGGAGGAGTTTCAACCTGAGCTGATTGTCCTTTCGGGTCTGCACATGATGGAGGGACAGGGGAAAGAAGAGCGAAACAGGAGACTGCAGGAGGTAAGGCATATGAACACTCATTATTCGATAAGGGTTACGTCCCTCGGGGCGCAGTAGTTAGCACTGCAGCCTCGCGGTGCTGAGGACCCGGGTTCAATCCCGGCTCTGGGTCACTGTCCGTGTGGAGTTTGCACATTCTCCCCATGTCTGCATGGGTCTCACCCCCACAACCCAAAGATGTGCAGAGTAGGCGGATTGGCCATGCTAAATTGCCCCTTAATTGGAAAAAAAAAGAATTGGATACTCTAAATTTATATTTAAAGAAAGGATTAAGTCCCTCAGCATCAAACATTAAGATGATGCTGGGGCAGAGTCTTCAGTCTCTGTTCCTGGAACACCCTCCTGGAACTTCGACCATTAACAACCCGCACACCATTTCTGACTCTTTTATTCAGTCATTAAAAGAGCCAGTGTAATTTTGGATTGCAAAGATTAACCTCCTCCTTTAGTGCTCATCCAAATACTTCTCAAAAGTTGAGAGGGTTCCCGCCTCCACCACCCTTTAAGGTAGCGAGTTCCAGATTCCCACCACTATTAGTGAAAAGGCTTTTCCTCAAATCCCCTCTGCACCTCCTGCCCATTACCGTAAATCTATGCCTCTGGTTATTAACCCCTCTACTAAGGGGAAAAGCTTCTTCCTATCCACCCTATCTAAGCCCCTCAATTTTATACACCTCAATCAGGTCCTCCTCAGCCTTCTCTGCTCCAAGGAAAACAACCCCAGCCCATCCAGTCTCTCTTGACAGCTGAAACACTTCAGCTAAGGAAACATTCCGCACCCTTCTAGTGCACTTACTTCCTCCCTGTAATATGGCGACCAGAACTGCACATAATCTCTCAGCTCTATATTCTATACCTCGGTTAATAAAGGCCAGTGTCCCATGTGCCTTCTTACCCACCTTATCTACCTGACCTGTCTTTGGGGATCTATGGACTTGCGCAGCAAGGTCCCTCTGTTTCTCTGTACTTCCTGGGGTCCTACCGTTCATTATCTCCTCCCTTGCCTGGTTAGTGCTCCCAAAATACATCACCTCAGACTTTTCAGGGTTAAATTCCATTTGCCACTATTCTGCCCATCCAACCAGCCCGTCTATATCGCCCTGTAATCTGAGGCTTTCCTCCTCACTATCCACCACACCACCAATTTTCGTGTCATCTGCAAAATTACTGATCATACCTCCTATATTCATGTCCAGATCACTAGTGTATACACACAAACAGCAAGGGACCCAGCACCGATTCCTGCGGAACACCGCTGGACACAGCCTTCCAGTCACAAAATCAACCGTCGACCATCGCCCTCTGCCTCCTGCCAATTATGGATCCAATTTGCCGAATTGCCCTGAATTCCATGAGAGACCTCGTCAAAGCCCTTACTGACGTCCATGTCGACTACATCACTGCACTACCTTCATCTACAGACCTGTAAAAAAAATAATTTAGAGTACCCAATTCATTTTTCCAATTAAGGGGCAATTTAGCAATGGCCAATCCACCTACCCTGTACATCTTTGGGCTGTGGGGGTGAAACCCACGCAGACACGGGGAGAATGTGCAAACTCCACACGGACAGTGACCCACAGCCGGGATTGAACCTGGGACCTCGGCGCCGTGAGGCAGCAGTGCTAACCACCGTGCTGTCCTTCAACTGCACACCTAATCATCACCTCAAAAACTTCAATCAAAATCGTACGACGTGATCTCCCTTTGACAAACCCATGCTGACTATCCGTGATGAGTCCTTGCCTCTCAAAGTGGACAATAATTCTGTCCCTCAGAATTTTTTCCAATAGTTTCCCTACCACTGAAGTTAGACTCACTGGCCTGTAATTTCCGACCACCCTTCTGGAATAATGGCCCCACATTAGCTGTCCTCCAGTCCTCTGGCACCTGTGGCCAGCGAAGATTTGAAAATTATTGTCAGAGCCTCTCCCACAGCAGCCTGGGATACATCTCATCTGGGCCTGGAAATGTATCCACTTTTAAGTCCACTAGGAACATTAATACCTCCTCCCTCATTGTTAATGTGTTCAAGTATATCACAGTGTCCCTCCCTGATTTCTATACCCAAATCATCCTTCTCCAGAGTGAACGCGGATGTAAAGTACTCACCTAGTCTTCCGGCTGCACGCACTTTGCCACATTGGTCCCTAATGAGCCCTACTCTTACCCTGGTCATCCTCTTGTCCTTAATATAGCTATAAAATACCTTTGGATTGTCCTTTATTTTAATGCCAGTGCTTTTCAGGCACCCTCTTTTCTCTCCTAATTTATTTTTAAGTAACCCCCTGCACTCTCTATACTCCCTCAGGGCGTCCGCTGTTTAGAGCCCTCGGTATCTGCCATTAGCCTCCCTTTCTTTCCTTATCCAATCCTGGAAAGCCCGTGACATCCAGGGTTCTCTGGACTTGTTACTCCCACCCTTCACCTTTACAGGAACATGTTGGCCCTGTACCCTCTCTCTTTCGTGTTTGAATAAATCCCCACTGCTCTAATGTTGAATTCCCAGTAGCTGCTCCCAGTCGATTTTGGCCTTTCCCAATTCTTTTTTCCCATAAATTTAGAGTACCCAATTATTTCTTTTCAATTAAGGGGCAATTTAGCGTAGCCAATCCACCTACCCTGTACATCTTTGGGTTGTGGGGGTGAGACCCACATAGACACGGGGAGAACGTGCAAACTCCACCCGGGCAGTGACCCTGGGCTGGGATCGAACCCGGGTCCTTGGCGCCGTGAGGCACCACTACGGCACCGTGCCACTCCTTTCCCCAATTCAGAACCTTTATTTCCAGTCCATCTTTGTCCCTTTCCATAACTACCGTAAATCCTACTGAATTATGGTCACTGTCACAAAATTCGCCCCCACTGAAACCTCTACCACTTGTCCAGCTTTCCCTAAAACTAGGTACAGCATCATCCCCTCTTTCGTAGGACTTTAAAATCTCCCCAGGATGCATTTTAAGAATTCTGTCCCCTCAGCCTTTCACACGACTGCCCCGGTTAATATTGAGGAAGTTGAAATCCCTGACTTTTATTACCTAATAACTTTACGTTTTCTAAGATTTGCCGACATATCTGCCTTTCTATCTCTCTCTGAGGAGGGGGCAATGTGATTACCTCCTTTTTGTTTCGAAGTTCCACACAATATGTTCTCAGAGAAACCTTCTAAAATATCATCCCTCCTCACTGCAGTAATTGACTCCTTGATCAATATTGTGACACCATCTCCTCTTTTATCGCCTCCTCCTCGACTGAAGAATCTCTTGAGCTGCCAGTCCTGCCCCTCCCTCAACCATGTCTCTGTGGTAGCAATAATATATTCCCATGCGTTAATCAACACCCTCAACTCATCTGCCTTCCTTGCATTAAAATAAATGCCATCCAGCCTTGCTATCCTGCTCCCTTGTGCCTTAACTTATCTATAATGTCTCTGCCTTCCAGACTGACTTCTATATTTGGCTTTGCATCACCCCCTACTCTATCTTCTCTCCATATCCCAGCCCCAGCCAAGTTAATTTAAACCCACTCCAGCAGTGCCAACAAAACTCCCTGCAAGGATGTTGGTCCCGTTCCGGTTCAGTTCAGGTGCAACCCATCCAACTTGTACAGGTCCCACCTTGCCCCCAAAATGGACCCAGTGATCCAGGAATCTCTCTCCTACATCAGCTCTTCAGCCACACAGGGCAGCACGACGGCGCAGTGGTTAGCACTGCGGTCTCACGGCGCCGAGGTCCACTGTTTGATCCCGGCTCTGGGTCACTGTCCGTGTGGAGTTTGCACATTCTCCCCGTGTCTGCGTGGGTTTCGCCCCCACAACCCAAAGATGTGCCGGGTAGGTGGATTGGTCACGCTACATTGCCCCTTAATTGGAAAAAATGAATTAAGTACTCTAAATTTAAAAAAAAAAAAAATCTCTTCAACCACACATTGACCTGCTCCATCCTCCTATTCCAGCACTCACTTCGGCCCATCGAGTCTGTACCGACTCATGAAAGACCCTGACCTGTCTACCTAATCCCCTTTGCCAGCACTTGGCCCAAAGCCTTGAATGTTAAGACGTGCCAAGTGCTCATCCAGGTACGTTTTAAAGGATGTGAGGCAACCCGCCTCTCCCCCTCCTCCCAGGCAGAGCGTTCCAGACCCGCCTCTCCCACCCTCCCAGGCAGTGCGTTCCAGACCCGCCTCTCCCACCCTCCCAGGCAGTGCGTTCCAGACCCGCCTCTCCCACCCTCCCAGGCAGTGTGTTCCAGACCCGCCTCTACCACCCTCCCAGGCAGTGTGTTCCAGACCGTCACCATCCACTGGGTAAAAACGTTTCTCCTCAAATCCCCCCTAAACCTCCCGCCCCTCACCTTGAACTTGTGTCCCCCTCGTAACCGACCCTTCAACTAAGGGGAACAGCTGCTCCCTATCCACCCTGTCCATGTCCCTCATAATCTTGTCCACCTCGATCAGGTCGCCCCTCAATCTTCTCTGCTCCAGTGAAAACATCCCAAGCCTATCCAACCTCTCTTCCAATGCTCCATCCCAGGCAACATCCTGGTGAATCCCCTCTGCACCCCCTCCAGTGCAATCACATCTTTCCTATAATGTGGCGACCAGAATTGCACACAGTACTCCAGCTGTGGCCTCACCAAAGTTCTTTATAACTCCGACATGACCTCCCTGCTTTTGTATCCTATGTCCCACATGCCTTTTTCACCACCCTATTAACCTGCCCTTCTGCCTTCATTCCAACCTTTGAGACCCTGCTTTTCAATCTGCTACCTAACTCCCTAAATTCTTGTTGCAGGACCTCATCCCTCTTTCCACCTGTTGTTGGTATCAATGTGAACCAGGTCCTCTGACTGTTCACTCTCCCCCTTCAGAATGCCCTGCAGCTGGTCATTGACATCCCTAGCACCATGACAGCAACACACCGTCCTGGAGTCACGTCTGCAGAAACACCTGCCTGCGCCCCTCACTATCGAGTCTCCTCCCCCTGTTGCTCTTCATCACTTACCCCCCCCCCCCCCCCCGGCTCTGGTTGCACTCCCCAGAGAAACCCTTACTCCCACCCGTTTCCAATGCACAAAACTGGTTCTTGAGTGAGATGCACTCTGGGGCTTTTCTGACTTGTGATTGCCCATTCCCTCTCTGACTGCACTTCCTCAAGCTGCAGGGTGACCACATCTAAAAAGTGCAGTCCACGATCTCTCAGCCTCCGTGCCTCCAGCTGATGGTCAAGCTCCAAAACCCGCAGCTCAAGTTGGTCAAACCGGTGGCACTTCCCACACACATGTTCATCCAGACTCCAGAGTGTCGCCGAATTCTCACAGGTTGTGGGCGGTGCAGCACACGCTCCCCTGTCACAACCTTAGTTGAAAGTCTCTTACCTTGAAGCTATTGTGTTTTTTTTTAAAAGTGGAGAAAACAACTTGCCCAAAACCATCCAGTCAGCCCTTGTGCTGAGGTCACTCTTCAGAAATTGACATCAACTCTTCTGGTGCCCCCGAGTGTTGGGAGTGCTCTGCCCGTCCCTCCCATCTCGCCCCGCCGCTCGCCCACTGCTCTGCCCGCCCCTCCGTTCTGCCCCGCCGCTCGCCCACTGCTCTGCCCGCCCCTCCGTTCTGCCCCGCCGCTCGCCCACTGCTCTGCCCCACCCCTCCCATCTCGCCCCGCCGCTCGCCCACTGCTCTGCCCCACCCCTCCCATCTCGCCCCGCCGCTCGCCCACTGCTCTGCCCGCCCCTCCGTTCTGCCCCGCCGCTCGCCCACTGCTCTGCCCCACCCCTCCCATCTCGCCCCGCCGCTCGCCCACTGCTCTGCCCCACCCCTCCCATCTCGCCCCGCCGCTCGCCCACTGCTCTGCCCGCCCCTCCGTTCTGCCCCGCCGCTCGCCCACTGCTCTGCCCCACCCCTCCCATCTCGCCCCGCCGCTCGCCCACTGCTCTGCCCGTCCCTCCCATCTCGCCCCGCCGCTCGCCCACTGCTCTGCCCGCCCCTCCGTTCTGCCCCGCCGCTCGCCCACTGCTCTGCCCGCCCCTCCATTCTGCCCCGCCGCTCGCCCACTGCTCTGCCTGCCCCTTTGCTCTGACTCACCCCTCCCATCTCGCCCCGCCCTGCCTCTTGCACTCTGCTCAGCCCCACCCCGCCCTGCCACTTGCACTCTGCTCTGCTTGGCCCCACCCCTCTGCTCGGCCCCGCCCCCCTGCTCGGCCTCCCTGCTCGCCATCTGCTCGGCCCCGCCCCTCTGCTCGCCATCTGCTCGGCCCCGCCCCTCTGCTCGCCATCTGCTCGGCCCCGCCCCCCTGCTCGGCCTCCCTGCTCGCCATCTGCTCGGCCCCGCCCCTCTGCTCGCCATCTCCTCGGCCCCGCCCCTCTGCTCGCCATCTGCCCGGCCCCGCCCCTCTGCTCGCCATCTGCTCGGCCCCGCCCCTCTGCTCGCCATCTGCTCGGCCCCGCCCCTCTGCTCGCCATCTCCTCGGCCCCGCCCCTCTGCTCGCCATCTGCTCGGCCCCGCCCCTCTGCTCGCCATCTGCTCGGCCCCGCCCCCCTGCTCGGCCTCCCTGCTCGCCATCTGCTCGGCCCCGCCCCTCTGCTTGCCATCTCCTCGGCCCCGCCCCTCTGCTCGTCATCTGCTCGGCCCCGCCCCTCTGCTCGCCATCTGCTCGGCCCCGCCCCTCTGCTCGCCATCTGCTCGGCCCCGCCCCTCTGCTCGCCATCTGCTCGGCCCCGCCCCTCTGCTCGCCATCTGCTCGGCCCCGCCCCTCTGCTCGCCATCTGCTCGGCCCCGCCCCTCTGCTCGCCATCTGCTCGGCCCCGCCCCTCTGCTCGCCATCTGCTCGGCCCCGCCCCTCTGCTCGCCACCTGCTCGGCCCCGCCCCTCTGCTCGCCATCTGCTTGGCCCCGCCCCTCTGCTCGCCATCTGCTCGGCCCCGCCCCTCTGCTCGCCATCTGCTCTGCCCCGCCCCTCTGCTCTGCCCCACCCCGCCCCTCTGCCCAACCCCTGTCAGTAATCATTGTATTAACACTTGTTTCAGTGCTCTAGGATGCATCTTTCACTGCTGCTGTGGAAGGGTTAGCGTTTAGACTTGTCACAATATTTGTTTGTTAAGCAGAATGTTACTCTCCTGATGAATTCCAACCCGGGACTGTTTCAGTTCTAACATGGCGACTTCTGTCTTCTCCCATATTGCATAACAACAGGTTAGTGTGTTAATCTCGGAGATCCCGAATGAAATTTCAGTGCACCTGGAGCTCGCCAGCATGACAGACACAACATATATGAATACAATTGTGGAGCAGGTAAGCATTTGATTTGGTGGTGGTGGGCTCTGTGTGAGGATGAGGTGTAGCACTAAGCTCTTCTCATCAGGAAAGATATTGGTTGGGTGGCATGTGGCGCAGTGGTTAGCACTGGGACTGCCGCGCCGAGGTCCCAGGTTCGAATCCTGGCCCCGGGTCACTGTCCGTGCGGGGTTTGCACATTCTCACCGTGTCTGCGTGGGTTTCACCCCCACGACCCAAAGATGTGCAGGGCAGGTGGATTGGCCACGCTAAATTGCCCCTTAATTGAAAAAAAAAAGAATTGGGTACTCTAAATTAATTTTTTTTTAAAAGAGAAAATAAAATTGACCTCTGATGCGCTGGGCTAAATCAGCTGAGATGCTTGATGATCTTCGCTCTGCATTTATCCTGCTGGGCAGTGCAGGGTTGCTGATATGAAAGCAAAATACTGTCAATGCTGGAAATCAGAAATGAAAACAGAAAATGCTGGACAAAAACTCAGCAAGTCTGGCCGCTTCTGTGGAGAGAGAAACCGAGCTAACGTTTTTACTCTTTTCGAACTGGCCATGCTGATGTTGGCGGCAATTAAGGGGCAATTTAGCGTGGTCGGGGCAGCACGGTGGCGCAGTGGTTAGCACTGCTGCCTCACGGCGCCGAGGAACCGGGCTCGATCCTGGCTCCGGGTCACTGTCCGTGTGGAGTTTGCACATTCTCCCCATGTTTAATTGTAAAATAATTGACCAGACTCTGTCGGGCTCTTGGACGACATGTTCACATTGTAATCACTCACTTGGTACTTAAATCACTCTCCATCGTCAGGTGGGTGATTGTACCCACGTCTTAACATGGTTGAATTTTCCATTTTCAGATCTGTTTCAACCACCGCCAACCTGCTTCCATTGCTCTGTCCCATCTTGTAAGCTAGTGACTTCCAACCAGTGCTTCCAAGACTGCTGCTCTGCTAGAAGTCACAAATGACACCTACAAGTTACCATGGTGAACTTGGGCGGCATGTGGCGCAGTGGTTAGCACTGGGACTGCCGCGCCGAGGTCCCAGGTTCGAATCCTGGCCCTGTGTCACTGTCCGTGTGGAGTTTGCACATTCTCCCCATTCTGCGTGGGTATCACCCTCATCCCAAAGATGTGCAGGTTAGGTGGATTGGCCACGCTAAATTGCCCCTTAATTGGGGAAAAAAAATAAAATAATTGGGTACTCTAAATTTATTTTTTAATTATAAAAAAAAAAAAAAAAAAAAACCATGATGCACTCATTCTTCTTGATCATGTGTGTGAAGCAATTGACAAGGTCGACTGCACCATCAGTTTCCCAAGCCTGGTCTGGCAGATTTGGACTGCTCCCAGCTAGTACCAGAAGACATAGGAGCAGAAATAGGCCATCAGGCCCATCAAACCTGTTCCACCATTCACTGGGATCACGACTGATCTGCAGAGTACCCAATTCATTTTTTTCCAATTAAGGGGCAATTTAGCGTGGCCAATCCACATAACCTGTTGTGGGGGCGAAACCCACGCAAACACGGGGAGAGTGTGCAAACTCCACACGGACAGTGACCCAGAGCCGGGATCGAACCTGGGACCTCGGCGCCGTGAGGCAGCAGGGCTAACCCACTGCGCCACGGTGCTGCCCACTTGATTCTCTTCCTGATTAAAATACCTCTGAGCTAACCTTCCATAAGCAGCACATTTCCAGCAATTGCCTCTCTTCCTACACTGACCGCACCAAACTCTGTTTCACCATCCTCTTTCTTGACCTCTTCTCTGGCTCTGTACGATCGGATTGATTGCCCGACATCCAATCTTCCAAGAGTCACAATTTCCTTTCCACAAAACGCTGGGACATTGAAACCATTGTTTTCAGTTCCCTCAGCAAATTCCACCTCCAGAAGCTGTCCAGGCTGAATCAGTCTACTTGCAACCGAATTGAATCTGGGTTGAGTTTCCAGCCCATACTCTCTCCGTTGCAAAACTTCCGACTCTCTGGCATTATCTCTCTATCCTTGCCTTATTCCAGCTGCTGCTAAAGCCCACAATCCATGCTTAGTTCCCATCAAACATGATGGGAAATGACCTCCTGGGTGTTTTGGGCATTATCTTGGTTCATCACTCTGCTGATCAGCTTCTCTTCTTCTTAGCAGGTTCTTACTATTGTCAACTCGATCGGCCTGAATGAGCAAGAGTTGTTGTTTATCAGCCAGGCTGGCTCTGGACCCCACTCCTCACAAGATCATTGGGACGGTACTCCTGATATTGGAATGGTCAGCGATATCATCTTCTGGCTCCTCAAAGAATATGGACGAACCGAAATGCATAAGGATTCGGATTTAACTCGTGTTCATTTCCACACACTGACCTATCACATTCTGGCAACTGTCGATGGATACTGGAGCAACCAGATATCCTCGGTCGCTGCTGGAGCGAGAGCTGCTGGGAGTCAAGCGTGTGGGACTGACACCATTGATCCCACAAAGGTTATTCTTGATTCTCCTGCGGAATTTGTTCTGTCGCAAACCGACACGTTGCTGAAGAACAAGAAAATGACATTGAGTCCAACCAACCCCGTGCGTGTGTGGCAGAGAGAAAACATCTCTTTTTACATCACTCCTGTTCTGATTTGTGTCAATCCAATCAGGACAGTGGGATTGGGAGACACCATCTCCGCAGAAGGGCTTTTGTATTCGGAGCGAAAGTGACTGGAACCTCCCTCGTCAACAAGATAGAAACAACTTCGAATTTGTATTTACGACAAATTCTCCGTGTTTAGTGTGTAGGAATGGGGGTGGTGGTGGTTGTCATATACATTCGTAGCAGGGAAGGAGGGGCAACAAACCAACCTGTGGTGTTTACTCCATTACCCGATGTATAAAGGTTGACCAGTAAATTATCTAATCACCCCCCCTCCCATTTGCTATTTCCATTGCTATAACAATCAATGAACTTTATTGGATTCCATACAAGTTTCAAATCTATTCCGTTGGGAACAATTACAAGTCCCACTTTCTTTCTGTGATGTTGAAATGAAGTTTGGAAATCTAGGTGTGAAGTGCTGGCCATGATTGGGACGCAGTGATTTTGTGATGGGGATATTTCCGGGTGTTGTGGGGTGCATGAGGTGGGCATTAGATGGTGATCTTTCGCCTTGAGGACCTGAATTCTAATCCAGCCCAGCCTGCTTGAGTGAAAGTCTTTTCCATCTGCTGGCAGTGAGGGTCTTACATCAGTGGTTTCCAAGTTAAATCACTTGCCCAATTTGATACTAATGAGCAATTTCATTCAGAAAACAAACGGTCATCAATATGAGAAGTGTAAATCTGACTCTGGTGCAATGGGATGTGCTTTGCTGTGTTAGGGGTTGAGGCACCGTATTGGGGCATTACAGGGGAACCTTTACTGTAGTTGATTCGGAAGTACTTTACTCTGCAATCTCAGCAGAGTGATCAAGCCTTCGAAGGTGCGCACTGTCAGGTGTGTGAACAAAGGGAAAGTTCAGCTATCCTAAACAAAAAAGTGAACATTTGTTTAGCTGTTATTTTATTTTATAAATTTAGAGTACCCAATTATATTTTTTTCACAATTAAGGGGCAATTTAGCGTGGCCAATCCACCTACCCTGCACATCTTTGGGTTGTGGGGGTGAAACCCACGCAGACACGGGGAGAATGTACAAACTCCACACGGACTGTGACCCAGAGCCGGGATTCGAACCCGGGTCGTCAGCACCGTAGGCAACAGTGCTAACCACTGTGCCACCGCGCTGCCCAATTTAGCTGTTATTTTAGTGTGACGAGACTTTTCCAGAGCTGGAAGAACAATCTGTTTACAATTACACTCCAGCCCAGATTTAGTACTGATAAGATACAAGAGAATTAGCAATTCATTGAATGGTTTTCCTTTCATTATTTGAAAGGCAAGTAACAATCAGCAATCCGTACTTCCTCCTTGTGCTATACAACTCCATGTTCTCTCCATAAATATATACCAGATTTGCAAGATCAGGATCTAGAATTGTGCAGGAATTTAGATGGTTACGCACTCGCTTGTTACATTTTAGTTATCCCGAGTGACAGTAATTAAACTGTGATTCTTTTTATGTGATTGTGAGTCTGAATGTTTTCTATATTCCATTAGGTGGGGTTAATAGCTTTATTCAGAATATATTTTTGTGCCTAATTTGATAGCTACTGGCTAAATACCATTGATTCAGGGAAAAGGCTATTTTATTTCAAAGCGTGATCCCTGATTTTCTATTTATTTCAGGGGCATCTGGTGAAATGGGGATCCCTTGCAGTGGAAAAAATGCTGATTTTCCCCATTTTGTTAGAAAATGTTTAGACTGATTTTGATCATGATTCTGATTTAATAATGCCTGACCTGGCTGAATGTGAGAAAATGTAATTCTGCCAACTAACAGCATAATAAAGAATCCCCCCCCCCCCCCCCCATCCCACATTATTTGGTGTAGTGTTGAGTTAGCTGAGCGGGAAGGTTTGATTTATTGTCTCTGCTGACTTGACTGACTGTGACGGGGGCAGCAATCCTGCTATGCAGCCGATTCTGGGCCAGGAGGAAAGAAGCTGGTCTTCCAGCTCCCCGTCCGGGTATTCTCTGCTGCACAGATGGATTGTTGGCTGAGGGGCTGAATCAGACTCCGCTGTGAAGCCCCGCGGTTGAATAGCTTCCTGAGCTCACTATACGGACCTGGCACTTGACGAAAGGGCATTTGTGTGGATGAGTTTACATCTGCACCATAAACGGACATCAGAAAATCAGCTCCTCTTCCTCCCTCCACTCACACTCTCAATTACAGACCATCACTTTGAGAGAAGAGTTTGAACTCGAAGGGGTGTGTGTGGGCGCAACCTCACTATCTCTGCCTTGTGGAATATTGCTGAATCAACAGCTGTGTCACACGGGGGTTTAAACTGTTAATCCTTTATTCTGTGATGGATTCTTGCAGAAAATCAGTTCCACTTTTGTTGGAAAGGTGGATTTAGGGATTTTACATTTGTTTTCTGCTTTTTATCTTAAGAAATGGGTTAAATTGTTTGCTCTCCCTTTCTCCAATTTATTTTTCTATTAAAAGCACCTTGGTTTTGGGTGCTATGTGAAACTTTACAGGTGGAGGGGTTTGTTCGAGGGGGAGGTGGTGGTGGGCATGTTATTGGCTGTGTTGAAACCTCTGATATTAACTCCCACTGACTACCAGACAGAGAAATCACCTTAAGGAATAAAGTGCGTGGTGAAATGCAATTGAAAATAAATTCTGTGCTTCAAACAAAGTTTTTAAATGTGCTGAATTTCCAAGCTTATCAAACTGTTTTCACGAATGCACAATGATGTAATTGCTTTAGTGCCCTGGAGCAGACCGTGAAATGATGGGCAATGCTGAGCATTCATGTAAAAGCAAACGGGACAGATAGGATTCTTATAACATTAATCGTGGTGCTGCAATGAAGTGTCCAGTAGCTGATTATAATTATGGAACTGCATTGTAATACAAAACTGTCAGTCAGCGTGTTCTTTTAATAGACATTCCCCCAAAGCTGTGGCAAGCTCATTGAAGCCCCTAAAAGGTGGATCCTGCAGCATAGCCTGGCCACGGACAAAACAGCAGAGGGACGGAGCGAACTGGTCCTGGTCTTTCGGTCACCGCATTGCTTATGCTGCAGGGTTGCCTTTAAAGGTGAATTTGCCGTCAGACAACTTCATCAGCTGATCAAGGCATTATCATATTGTCCTGGTGCTGCCATCTCAGTCCCTCTGCCCCCTCTAGTGGCTCTGCTGGGAACAGCCCGAGATTATCCACTGGGGGCAGGAGACTTGTAGCAGACACCGTGTTAGGCTGGGATCTGACCATGCGGCTTTTTGAACTTAAGTACATTTGTAAGGATCAACTTTTTAGTTTGCTCTATAACAGGTACTTTGATACCAGTGTGAACATAACTTTTATGATTTAAATTGCAGCAGATTTTGCAGAACAATGTTTGACACCGTTTCTATTGATTCTGTTATTGCGGTTGCTGTTTAATATTTATTACATCAATATAAAGAAGCCTGGGCATTCCTGTTAGCAGAATTCCTGCCTTCTGTCTTATGCAAAATGCTGTTGTCAAACATTACTTGAAAATCTGATTTTTTTCGATTACATTTAAGTGGTTTAAGGTACTGTATCAATCCAGTGAATATTTTACTTTTTTTTAAGCAAGATTTTGCAATAAATTGTTTTTCTAAAAAAATGTATCAGGCGAAAGCTGTTTTCTATTTGTGGAAATGTCCGATGTGTTCAGCAACGATGAATGCAAGCATGCTTTAGGGTCTGATTTTTTAAAACGGGTTAAAGGGATATGGGGAACAGGTGGGGAGGTGGATTTGAGACCAGGATGAGATCAGCCAGGATCTGACTGAATGGCGGACGGGTTCGAAGGGCTGAATTGCCGACTTCTGCTCCTAATTCCTATGTTCCCGTGTTAGTTGTGCGCAATATTGCATTGGCTGTATCAGAGTTGTCATTTACCTATTGCGTCCTGCCCCCAGGGTGGCTCCTGAACGCAAGTATCTCACAAGGTTCTTGCGCCACTTATGAGGTGGTTCTTTATTGCCTTCTGTACCTTCTTGATGCAATCAGTGAGAGAGACCCACTTACCCATTACAATTCAGTGGAGGGCTGCCTCTGCTCCAGATACCCTACTGGATGTTAATCTGGAATGTTCTGAGCCAGCAGTTCAATCTCTGCTTAGAAGGAATGATATCCCTGAGCTATCATTCATAATTCCCTTTGGATGTGAACCCTTGATGTGTGTTTTCCCCAGCCAGAGCACATAATCTAGTATTACATTCCTGTACTACACTGAGATAGTGCTGCAGTCAAACAGCCAGCTTTAGGATGAGACGTTAAAATGAGGCCCTCTCAGGTGGGTATAAAACAAAACCCCACAACATGATTCAAAGAGCAGTGGGATCCTCCGCTGTGTCCTGACCAATATTTATGGCTCAACCACATCCTTAAAGTAGATTAAGTAGGCATTGTGTTTTTGGGACCTTGCTGGGCTCAAATTTGCTGCTGTGTTTCCTCTATAATACAAGTAGGCTTACATTAACACTGCAATGAAGTTACCAGCGCTTGTTCGGGTAAAGAGAGGGAGAATTCAGAATGTCCAATTCACCTAACAGCATGTCTTTCGGGACTTGTGGGAGGAAACCGGAGCGCCCGGAGGAAACCCACGCAGACACGGGGAGAACGTGCAGACTCCACACAGACTGGAATTGAACTTGGGACCCTGGCGCTGTGAAGCAACAGTGCTAACCACTGTGTTACCGTGCCGTGCCACTTTCAGTGCTCTGGTCCAGGATTTGCTGCAATGAGCCTTGCTTAGTGCTGTGGTGACCTGCTCCACTCCTGTTTAATTCGGGCTCCAGTCCCGGTTTTGGCGGTGAGGACCCCGCTCCGCTGGGGATTCCGGGCCGGGTTTTGGCGGTGGGGATCCCGCTCCGCTCCGCTGGGGATTCCGGGCCGGGTTTTGGCGGTGGGGATCCCGCTCCGCTCCGCTGGGGATTCCGGGCCGGGTTTTGGCGGTGGGGATCCCGCTCCGCTCCGCTGGGGATTCCGGGCCGGGCTTTGCGGCCGATCCCCTCCATGCTGGGTATTGTCCGTCGGTCCCGGCCGGTCCCCGCTCCCGCTCCGCTCGCCCAGCTCCTTCCCCGGACACAGGCAGCGAGCGGCCCCGGGCCGAGGCCGGGAGGATGGCGGAGACCCGACCGCGGATCCTGCTGCTCCTGGCGGCGCTGAGCACGGTCACCGGCACAGGTAATACCGGGAGAATGGGAATGCTGAGGGAATACCGGGAGTGGGAATACCGGGATACTGGGGAAATGGGAATACCGGGATAGTGAGGGAAATGGGAATACCGGGATACTGGGGAAATGGGAATACCGGGATACTGGGGAAATGGGAATACCGGGATAGTGAGGGAAAAGTGGGGAAATGGGAATACTGGGATACTGAGGGAAAAGTGGGGAAATGGGAATACCGGGATACTGGAGAAATGGGAATACTGGGATAGTGAGGGAAATGGGAATACTGGGATAGTGAGGGGAATGGGAATACTGGGATAGTGAGGGAAAAGTGGGGAAATGGGAATACCGGGATACTGGAGAAATGGGAATACTGGGATAGTGAGGGAATTCTGGGATTGTGAGGGAATACCGGGATAATGGGAATACTGGGGAAATGGGAATACCGGAAGACTGGCGGGTTTAGCACAGGGCTAACGAGCTGGCCTTGAAAGCAGGCCAGCAGCACGGTTCAATTCCTGTAACAGCCTCCCCGAACAGGCGCCGGAATGTGGCGACTAGGGGCTTTTCACAGTAACTTCATTTGAAGCCTACTTGTGACAATAAGCAATTTTCATTCATTTCAGAATGGGAATACCAGAATACTGAGGGAATACTGGGGAAATGGGAAAACTGGCATACTGAGGGAATACTGGGGAAATGGGAATACTGGGATACTGAGGGAATACCAGGAGTGGAAATGCTGAGGGAGTACTGGGGAAATGGGAATACCGGCATATTGAGGGAATACTGGGGAAATGGGAATACCAGAATACTGATGGAATACCGGGAGAACGAGGGAATACATAAATGATGAGGGAATACCAACAGGAACACCGACTGGGATGATGAGGGAATACCAGGAGAGAAGGCAATATTGAGGGAATATTGAGATTAACAGGAGTACCAGGATGATGAGGGAGTACTAGGATGATGAATGAACACCGGAAAAGGGAGGGAATATCAGGAGAGTATACTGAGATAACGAGGGAAAAATGGGATGATGAGGGAACACTGGGGAAGGGATGGAATGCTGGAATAATGACCGAATACTGGGAGAGGGAGGGAATACTGGGATAATGATTATTTGGAGAGGGGGAATACTGAGATAATTCGGGAATATTGGGAGTGGGAGTGATTACCAGGAGAGAAGTGACATTGGGAGAGAGGAAGGGAATATCAGAATAATGAAGGAAAACCTGAATAATGAGGGAATATCAGGGGAGAGAATACTAGGATTCTGAGGCAATATTGGGGGAGGGAATAGCAGGATATTTCAAGAATATTGGGCAAGGAAGGGGGTTCCAGGGTAATGGTAAAATACTGGGAAATGGTGTATACCGTCCAGGAATATTGGTATGTTGAGAAAGGATGAACGATGGAATGGGGAACGTGTATAATTTCTGGATAGTGAGCAGAATACCGAGAGGGGGAATGGGAATACAGGGGACGTATGGCGCAGCAGTGAGGTTACAGAGCAAGTTACATAGGAGCAATGAGGTTACAGAGCAAGCGTACCAGTGTATCAGAACAGTAAGAAGTAATAAACTGCGGCAGGTTGGGGTGGATGGGCCATGATAAACTGCCCCTTAGTGTCCAGATTAGATTCTAGGGTTACGGCGATAGAGCAGGATGGACGTGGGAGTGGAAATAGGGCGAGTGCTCATTCAAAGGGTCGGTGCAGACTCGATGGACCAAATGGCCTCCTTCTTCACTGTAGGGATTCTATCAGTGGGAACAACACTAGCGGAGGGAAAGAATATTACCCCACTGAAAACCTGTGGATGGGGGAAGCCGGAACGAGCAGTAACTAGGAAAGAGATTGTAATATCCATGGGACACGGAGAGAATTAAAAAAATTTTTTTAGAGCACCAATTCATTTTTTTCAAATTAAGGGGCAATTTAGCGTGGCCAATCCACCTACCCTGCACATCTTTGGGTTGTGGGGGCGAAACCCACGCAGACACGGGGAGAATGTGCAAACTCCACACGGACAGTGACCCAGAGCCGGGATCGAACCTGGGACCTCAGCGCCGTGAGGCAGCAGGGGTAACCCACTGTCCCACCGTGCTGCCCTGCCACAGGGAGAGAATGGGGATATGTGGGCCTAATGCTGAGAATAGTGAATGGAGAGGCTGGGAATACTGAGCGGAGGTACCAGGAATAGTGAGTAAGAGAAATATTGGGGGAGGGAGCAGGGAGAAAATACTATGGACGTAATTAGGAATAGTGACGAGATTGTGATGGAGGGAGGGAGATTGTTGGGAAAGTGACTGGTGATACTCGGGAGGGAAAACTGAAGGGAATCTGGAAAATAGAAAGATAATGGAAATAATGAATGGGAATCCTGAAGATGAAATAGTGAATGAGGTTGGAAATATTTTAGAAATTAGGAATAGCTGGGAATGAGAGAATGAAGAGAATGTGGAGGGCCAAGGACACAAAGTGATGTCCTGAAATTTGGGTTTCACTCTGTATCTAACCCTGTGCTGTACCTGTCCTGGGAGTGTTTGATGGGGACAGTGTAGAGGGAGCTTCACTCTGTCTAACCCCGTGCTATACCTGTCCTGGGAGTGTTTGATGGGTACAGTGTAGAGGGAGCTTTACTCTGTATCTAACCCTGTGCTGTACCAGTCCTGGGAGTGTTTGATGGGGCAGTGTAGAGGCAGCTTTACTCTGTATCTAACCCCGTGCTGTACCTGTCCTGGGAGTGTTTGATGGGGCAGTGTAGAGCGAGCTTTTCTCTGTATCTAATCCAGTGTTGTACCTGTCCTGGGAGTGTTTGATGGGGACAGTGTAGAGGAAGCTTTACTCTGTATCTAACCCCGTGCTGTACCTGTCCTGGGAGTGTTTGATGGGGCAGTGTAGAGCGAGCTTTTCTCTGTATCTAATCCAGTGTTGTACCTGTCCTGGGAGTGTTTCATTCGATGATTAATTGTGAAATATTCTCCATTTCCCAGCTCTGACATCTTTAAGTAAAATATGTAACTCTAAAGTATAATTTCTGAAAGATATTGAGTTGAACTTCACAGTCTCAGGATAGCTGTGCGTTGTGTTATGGTAAGTGTGTCACCTGTCACACGCACACACTGCTCTGTTAAAAAACCCAGTACCTTGTGTTTCTGATGTTTAATTTTCTCTCCTTCTCTTGAAAGCACTGACTTCTGTTGGAATGATTTCATGCTTCAGTATTATGTCCAGTTGGCTCCTTGTGGGTGAGTCTAGCCAGTGAGTGTGGCAGAAAAATAGATCATGGTGCGTTCCAGTTAAACCTTTAAAAAACAAAAATTCCAATTAAGGGGCAATTTAGCGTGGCCAATCCACCTGCCCTGCACATTTTGGGTTGTGGGGGCAAAACCCATGGGGAGAACGTGCAAACTCCACACAGACAGTGACCTGGGGCCGGAACGAACCTTGGTCCTCAGCACTGTGAGGCAGCAGTGCTAACCATTGTGCCACCGTGCCGTCCAGTTCCAATTATACCTAATCGTGTCCTCACTGGATGGCTGTACAGACCAGCAGAATTCACTACACAGTGATCAGCAGTGGCAGCCCTGGCTCCATTTGCCCCTGATGATATTTATAGTATGCAGACCATCACTCTTCATTCAGCACGAGCTAGAGATCTCACCAAGTTTAAGTTGCATGCCAGTAATCTACTGCCTGCCTACCCATTGCAAAGGTCTGAAAATTAAGGTAATGGATAAACAAAGTCATTTTTAGGGCGATCTGAATTATCATCGGATTTCAAACACCGTTTTGGGAGTGGTGGAGTGTGTGGAATTAACTTTGTGTTCACTTGAACTGTAAGATCCACCTGGAAACACTTGTCAATTGCGCCCTTCTAAACATGTTTCTGGTGGTGGGGACTGGCAGTGAGGATGAGGTATTGAACATGGGGACGGCCCTGTTACTGGCTGTGAGAGCTGTTTGAAATGAATTAAGAGCAACGCACAACATGAAAGGAAGTTGAATTAAATACAAATTTTTCTGGTGTGTTCTGATGGAGAAGCTCGAAACTGGGTGTTCCTTGGTTTATGGAATTGATCTTCCAACAACCATCCAGACCAAGTTATTTCTTCTGGCTTTCAGCACAAAAAATGGATTGATTCTGGTGATGTTGAAATGTTGAGGCTCAGACTGCTGTGTTAGTGGACAAGGCGGATTGTTCCCTTGTGTTCATTGTCTAGATCAGTTTGTAGTACCTGTTACGTATCACCGGTGTCACGCATATCAACAAGCCGCCTTCATGTGTTAACGGAGAGGTGGGCATGAGCTTGGTGCCGTCGGAGCATTGGGACATCCTGAGGATCTGGCAATATAAGTACAAGTCTTTGTTCTTCTTTATTCCTCTTCATTCTTTCCCTATTTCCCTGAATTACTTCCCTATTTTCCTGAAAGTGCCAACTCTCGCTCGACTCTGACCTGACAGATGCTGCCCCCCCCCTCTGCACCTTACCCAGGTTCCTGGTGCCTGAACATTGGCAGATTATATAAACGGCATCACAGTTGAACTGATCTTTTTATTAATGTCAACATTTTGTAATAGGTGTTACTGGGCAATGATTGGGAATGGGAGCAGACATCTGTTCCCCCCCAGGCATCTCCCCCGCATCCACCCCCACACTTCCTTTTCCCTAACCACATGTTCTGACGCTGTTTGGACTTCTTTAAGTGGTGTTGAACTGAGACCAGCTAAGATGGGGTAGAATTGACTTGTTGCTGTTTAACGCCTTGTATATGACTTTCCAGCAGAATGCTCCATCCACTTGTGATCTGGATGAGGTGCCGTACCCATAGAACATAGAAACAAACAATTCTGATCATATCACAGAGCAGCACGGAGTGAGAGAGAGAGAGAGCTGTATCACTGCGGCAACTATTTAAAATGTAGGTTTGCCACGGTGGAATCTGCTTGCTGGGCATTGTTCCTGTGAGTGTAGAGAGGGCCGGCACACACACACCTCCGAGATTGTACATAATGTTGCAGCTGTTCTATTCAGAGGTGTTAATGCGCACTCTGAAACACGATAACCACCTGCAGCGATAAAAAAGGATAGCTGGGGATAGAATATTAACAGGATCGCTGAGTGACACGGGCACTGATGGGTTTTAGGTCCTGTTACTGATTAAAAAGTCTGCTTCTTATTCTCACCTCACAGGAATCCTGTCCTAAACACGTGTTTCAAATTAATTTATAAGAAACCTCCAAGCTCTCTTATTGGCCTAGTGAGGGAGGATAATCTGTTGTTAGTCTAAGCAAGGATAGGCACTGGTTTTATTGACTTAGCTGATCTCAGTTTGGGCAGCGATTGGGTGCTACTGTTAATAGCATTGGTGGGGGGGTTACAAGCTCAGCCAGGCTTCCTACTCCTGACCACTGTCCAGCAATAAGAGGAAAAGGATAGTTTGGGATTAGCGATGGTGCTCCACGATAAAATAACATTTTAAATTTCTACCAAGCTTTTCACAACCGTTGGATATTGCAAAGAGGTTTCTATCTTAGGAAGTACTTTTGAAGCGTCGTCACCATTTTAAACCACTTCTCACAGCAATGGGACAGCGTTCTGATACACACTGTTCAAGGTTGCACCTAGAAGTGGCTACGGGGCGCGATATTATTTTTAAAATATAAATTTAGAGTACCCAATTCATCTCGTTTTCCAATTATGGGGCAATTTAGCGTGGCCAATCCACCTACCCTGCACATCTTTGGGTTGTCAGGGTGAGACCCACGCAGACACGGGGAGAATGTGCAAACTCCACACGGACAGTGACCCGGGGCTGGGATCGAACCCGGGTCCTTGGCGCCGTGAGGTGGCAGTGGTAACCACTGCGCTATGTGCCGCCCGCAGGGGAGGGGGTGCGATATTAGGGTGCTGGAAATCAGCTGGGAGGATAAAAACATAGGACTCTTATGAGCGCAAATAAATTAAATTATTTAATTGTATTATGCAAGGTACCCCTGATATTTGCAGAGCAGGCAGCACGGTAGCACAGTGGTTAGCACTGCGGCTTCACAGCGCCAAGGTCCCAGGTTCGATTCCCGGCTTAGGTCACTGTCTGTGCGGAGTCTGCACGTTCTCCCCGTGTCTGCGTGGGTTTCCTTCGGGTGCTCTGGTTTCCTCCCACAGTCCAAAGACGTGTAGGTTAGGTGGATTGGCCATGCTAAATTGCCCTTAGTGACCAAAAGGTTAGGAGGGGTTATTGGGTTACGGGGAGAGGGTGGAAGTGAGGGCTCAAGTGGGTCGGTGCAGACTCGATGGGCCAAATGGCCTCCTTCTGCACTGTATGTTCTATGTTCGATGTCTGTACCAGATCACCTCGGGTTCAATCTAAAACAAGTTACCGGATACAAATCCAGTCTCAAACCGCTACCGTAACTATATAACCTGCTCGTGCATTAGCCTCAGATTGCCTGTCCTGGAGATGCTAATTCTTCCTGAGATTTGGACCCAGAGATATGTACAGCTTGACAGTCCAGTCTTCATGTGTGATGTTAGACGACATTGGCAGGTTTAAAGGCATCACAGTTGAACGTAATTCTTTCTTCAGTGTCCTCGTTCCCAGTCAGACTGACTCCGGAATGATTTGTCCCCTTCAGCTCAGAAAGATTCAGACTCTTTTGAGCTGTGGGATCTTGCTGATTGATGCGGCTCTCAATGTTACACATATTGCGATCGTTATTTACAAGGTCACCATCGTCATTGTCCTGCAGTCGCTGCACCTGAATGTCTGAGTGCAGTTTGTGGAGTTGGTTCCAAAGTTTGAGCTTTGACTACTGAAAGTTCACTAATCTGTTCTTACTGCTGTTAGGTTTCGGTGTAGGAGATTAATCCCTCTGTGAATCAAACGCTGGAGAAACACCTCTCCAGGTTTGTTTTCAGTTCGACAGTGAACTTTCAGAAATAGTGCCAGTGCTAATGAACCAAGAGATTTACCACACAGAAAGGAAGTTGTTCAGCCTGTTGTGTTTGCCCAAAACTAATACCCAGAGCTCACAATCTGCTTGGTCTTCATATATTCGTTCAGTTTTATAGAAGTGTTGAAGCTGGGAGTATCTGAAAGCAAGTTTAAACTGTGCCACTGATGTGAGTAGCTTATTGGGGTTGTTTAGCACAGGGGCTGTTTAGCACAGGGGCTGTTTAGCACAGGGGCTGTTTAGCACAGGGGCTGTTTAGCACAGGGGCTAAATCGCTGGCTTTGAAAGCAGCCCAAGGCAGGCCAGCAGCACGGTTCAACTCCCGTAACAGCCTCCCCGAACAGGCGCCGGAATGGGGCGACTAGGGGCTTTTCACAGTAACTTCATTTGAAGCCTACTTGTGACAATAAGCGATTTTCATTTCATTTGGAGAATGCAGCCCATTATTGTGTTTGTGTCCCTCCAGAGAGAGTGTGGTCATAGCTCCCATTCCCTTTTTGCCATTTCTTTCTGCCTCCTGAAAGAGCTGCCTGTTGATATACCGTTTCTGCGCCGGAGGCACTGTTATAACCCTGTGAAACATTTGACTGTATTTGCCTGAAGTGAGTGTCCCATCACTGCTGGGACCATTGGCTGGTTGAAATTCCCCAGCTGTTGTTTGATGAAGATCTGGTAACTCAGTTGAGACAAGGGATAGAATCTCCTGGCCCCTTCACTTCAGCACGGGACCATAAGACATAGGAGCAGAATTAGGCCACTCGGCCCATTGAGTCTGCTCCGCCATTAAATCACGGCTGATAAGTTTCTCATCCGCATTCTCCTGCCTTCTCTCCATAACCCCTGATCCCCTTATTAATCAAGAACCTATCTATCTCTGTCTTAAAGACACTCAGTGATTTGGCCTCCACAGCCTTCTGCGGCAAAGAGTTCCACAGATTCACCATCCACTGGCTGAAGAAATTCCTCCTCATCTCTGTTTTAAAGGATGGTCCCTTTAGTCTGAGATGGTGTTCCTCTGCTTCTAGTTTTTCCTACAAGTGGAAACATCCTCTCCACGTCCACTCTATCCAGGCCTCTCAGTATCCTGTAAGTTTCAATAAACCCCCCCCCCCCTCAAAGGGCGGCATAGTGGTTAGCACTGCTGTCTCACAGCGGCGGGGACCCGGGTTCGATCTCGGCCCCTCGTATCCAGAGGCAGCACAAATGACAAGCTCTTCATTCCGGGGATCATTCTTGTGAACCTCCTCTGGACCCTGGTATGGATCAGTTCCAGGTCCAGAAGTGCATTTACCCACTAAATTATCAGGGAAAGACTACAATATCTCCCCATGGCATAACCCTTCCCATAATGCACGCTGTTTTTGAGAACTGCCCTCCCTGGTGGAGAAATGTTCTAAAATACCCTTCAGCTGCCCAGCCTTACACGTTGGAATTCCCTTCCCAAATCCCTCTGCCGTTCCAACCTCATGCTTTAACCCCATCCAAACCTAACTCTTCACCCACCCTAAGATATCCTCCATTAATTCATTTTTCCCCTGAACTCTGTTGGACGGTGTTCTGTGGTAAAGGTACTGTTATAATACAGTCTGATGCAACCTAGTTCAGTAATGGAATCTTTGTGCTGTGAAAGCTTTAGGAACTGGTTTTGGAGATGGATGATTGTGCCTGTTGGCAGCTGTTTGTGGATTGCAAGCTCACATTGCTCAAATGTCTGTGGCTTCCAACTTGCCTTCCTTCGCTGTTGTTGCAGTTTCTGCTGCTTCTGAATGCTGGCTCTGGGAAATATTCTTAATCATGCAGGTATTCAGTGATGCCGCACTTGTCCAAGTCAAGCATCTAGTCCAGCTGGGCAGTTGTCACACAGTTGGTGATAAGGTCATCCTTTGTGCCAAGTGTCGACGAGGAAGCTCCTGCTACAATGATTGAGGATCCTTGCTGTTCTTTGGGCAGACGTGCTCTTCAGGGGAGAAATGTCCCTTTGGCCCCAGTTTATTGTCCACCATCTGCTGTGACTTTACAGTTTCTTCCAGTTGTCAAATGCCAGCCATCGATGTAATTTGATTTGACCATTGTTGTCCCCTTTTTTTGATTACCTTCAGGTGTTACTCCACAACCTACCTCACTCCCTCACTGCAATTGTCTCAAAACTCCACAGATCACAACTTGGCATGACTGAGCTGAAGTCTGCGCCAGTTTTGTTGTATCTTTAAAGGACAACAAATTATATTTCTATGGGGGGGGGGGGGCGGTACGGTGGCGCAGTGGTTAGCACGGCTGCCTCACTCAAACCCGAGGACCCAGGTTCGATCCCGGTTCTGGGTCTCTGTCTGTGTGGAGTTTGCACATTCTCCCCGTGTCCGCGTGGGTCTCACCCCCACAACCCAAAGATGTGCAGGGTAGGTGGATTGACCACGCTAAATTGCCCCTTAATTGGAAAGAAATAATTGAGTACTCTAAATTTATATTTAAAAAAATTATATTTCTATAGTGCCTTTTACATATTGAAATGTCTCAAATTGCTTCGCAAGAAAAATGTTCAATAAAATATGACATTGGGCCACAAGGAGATATTAAACCAAAAGTGCATTGGAATAGTCAGATCTACAGGTAACAAAGACATGAACAAGATCTTCAGCTTCACATGAGCTGAGAAGAGTGAATGAAGTTGGGTGATGTTACAGATGTGGAAATGGTCGGTTTTAGCGATATCAAAAACATGTGGTTGGAAGCCCTGGACCAAATCGAATCTGGTTCAAATCTGACACCATGTGACTAAATGTTGAGTTTGGTTTATCTTATCAGCCATCATTTCAAGTGAGGAGTTGTTACTTGTATGGACACCGCATCTAACTGACAAAACATTGAGGCTTCTTGGAGAATCCAGTCATCATCACTTGCAAAGTGTAATGGTGGATTGTGAAATTCACGCTGACATGAACTGTGTCAGGAGCACGGTAACAGATACTGCTTGCTTCGAAAATAGATTTAGAGTACCCAATTCTTTTTTTTCCAATTAAGGGGCAATTTAGAGGGGAGGGTACCCAGTTTCTCCAACGCAAAATTAGTATTTGTCCCGTTTGGCCTTGTATATATTTTTTACTGTTTTAATAAAAACATATGTCCAATCCACCTACCCTGCACATCTTTGGGTTGTGGGGGTGAGACCCATGCAGACACGGGGAGAATGTGCAAACGCCACACAGACAGTGACCCAGAGCCGGGATCGAACCTGGGACCTCGGCGCGTGAGGCAGCAGAGCTAACCACGCTGCCCAGATTCTGCTCTAATATGGGTTGTGCATTGACACGGAGAAGGTACTGCTGTCACTTACAGGGAATCAATTAGAAAAAGATTGCACCCGCACAACCCAAAGATGTGGATTGGCAATGCTAAATTGCCCCTTAATTGGAAGAAAAGGAATTGGTTACTCTAACTTTTTTTTAAAAATTGCACAATGCTAAATTGTATTGGCCCAAATGGAAAATTTTGTGTTGCGTGCTTTAAATAAAATGCACCTGATGACCAAACCCTCTTATAATATCATCATACTCCATATCACAGGGCACCGTGTCCTATCCAAACTGCTCTGCATTGAGGTGAGTTCATGGTGCTGGTTTACTGATGGATCTGTTGGGGTTTTCTGGAATAGTTGGATGGTTGGATCTTCATAATAAGTATCTCCTTTAAATAATGTGATTCCCAATTGAGCTGCAATGTTTGAGGGGAGGAGGCGAGACAATCCTGACAATGGGCTCCGCTGCACCGTCCCGTGGAAGCTTCTCGAGCCGGCAGAGGAAGCTAATTTACCCAACACTTTGGATTTTTTAGAACCCAAGATCAGTATTCTTATTCCAGAAATCCAGGTGGCGAATGATAAAACTAGAGCCAATCTTTACACTATTATAAGCATTTATTTACAAAATACACATTACAAACATACACCTTTTCATCCAACAACCAGCTTCAGTCTGTTCCTTTTGAAAGGGCACAAGAACATTCCCAGTCATTGCTCACCACCTGCACACACTGAAATGAATTAATATACAATTCACAAGCATATCAAGCACAACATAAGAACTAAGAGCAGGAGTAGGCCATTCAGCCCCTCCAACTTGCGCTACCATTCAGTACGATCATGGCTGACCTAATCTCGGCCTCAACTCCACTTTCCTGTCCGTTCTCCATAACCTTTCAACCCATTATTAATTCCAAAACTGTCTGTCACCTCAAATTTACTCAAATGTCCCTGCCTCCAGCGCACTCTGGGGTAGTGAATTCCACACAATCACAACCCTTCGAGAGAAGTAATTTCTCCTCAATCTCAGTTTTAAATCTGCTACTTCTTATCCTAAAATTATGACCTCTCGTTCGAGATTGCCCCACAAGAGGAAATATCTGCTCTATGCCTACTTTGTCAATCCCTTTTATCATCTTATGTACCTCAATTAGATCTCCTCTCATTCTTCTAAACTCTAGAGACTGCTCAGTCTCTCTTCATAAAACAAACTCCATATCTGTGGAATCAATCCTCTGAACTGCCCCCAATGGAACTACATCCCTGCTCAAATAGGGGACCAAAACTGTACACACTAGTCCAGGTTGGTATTACCAATGCCTTGTACAGTTGCAGCAACATTTCCCTGCTTTTATACTCTATTCCTTTAGGTATAGAGGCTAAATTTCCATTTGCCTTCCTTATTGCCTGCTGAACCTGCGTGCTAGTTTTGTGTGATTCAAGCATGAGGATACCCAAATCCCTCTGCACCGAATCATTTTGACGTTTCTCTCAGTTCAGCTAATAAGTTGCCTTTCTATTTTACCGACCAAGATGGATAACCTCACACTTTTATTTTTCCACTTAAGGGGCAATTTAGCGTGGCCAATCCACCTACCCTGCACATCTTTGGGTTGTGGGGGTGAGACCCACGCAGACACGGGGAGAATGTGCAAACTCCACACGGACAGTGACCCGGGGCTGGGTTTGAACCCGTGTCCTCGGCGCCGTGAGGCAGCAGCGCTAACCACAGCGCTAAACTCCATCTGCCAACTTTTGCCCCACTCACCTCATCTTATCCTCACCTAATGAATCCCAAAAAGTCGATATGCAGGTACAGCATGTCATTAAAAAGGCAAATGGAATGTTAGCATTTATTGTAAAAGGACTGGAGTATAAAAGTAGAGAAGTGTTGTTGCAATTGTATAGGGTGTTGGTGAGACCACATCTGGAGTATTGTGTCCAGTTTTGGTCTCCTTATTTGAGGAAGGATGTGGTGGGATTGGAGGCAGTTCAGAGGAGGGTCGCCAGATTGATTCCGGGGATGAAAGGGTTGACGGATGAGGAGAGATTAAACAGTTTAGGCTTATACTCGCTGGAGTTTAGAAGGATGGGAGGGGATCTGATCGAGGTTTATAAAATACTAAAAGGCTTTGATAAAGTAAACGTAGACCAAATGCTCCCCCTTGTGGGGCAATTTAGAACGAGAGGTCACGGATATAGGTTGAGAGGCAGTAGATTTAGAACTGAGATGAGGAGGAACTACTTCTCGCAGAGGGTGGGAATTTGTGGAACTCGCTGCCCCATAGTGCGGTGGAATCTGAATCATTAAATAGTTTCAAAGCAGATAGATATATTTCTGATGATAAAAACGGGTTAAAAGGATATGGGGGACAGGTGGGGAGGTGTATTTGAGACCAGGAAGAGATCAGCCAGGATCTGATTGAATAGCGGAGCAGGCTCAAAGGGTTGAATTGCCGACTTCTGCTCCTAATTGCTTTGTCCTATATTCCGATCCATATCTATTTCTAAGTTTCTTATTTCTTCATTGCAACTTACTGTCCCACCTATTTTAGTGTCCTATGCAAATTTGGTAATTGTACCATTGATCCCTGTATTCAGATCCAGAATAACACATTGCGGAAGAGGACCGAGTCTGCACCGACACACGAAAAATACCTGACCTACCCACCTAATCCCATTTGCCAACACTTAAGCCTTCAATGTTAAGACGTGCCAAATGCTCATCCAAGTACTTTTTAGGATGTGAGGTAACCCGCCTCAGCCACCCTCCCAGGCAGAGCGTTCC
The DNA here is from genome assembly GCF_047496885.1 of Scyliorhinus torazame. Classification (NCBI taxonomy): domain Eukaryota; kingdom Metazoa; phylum Chordata; class Chondrichthyes; order Carcharhiniformes; family Scyliorhinidae; genus Scyliorhinus; species Scyliorhinus torazame. The sequence continues at coordinate 1,598,226 of NC_092736.1, forward strand.
AGACCCGCCTCAGCCACCCTCCCAGGCAGAGCGTTCCAGACCCGCCTCAGCCACCCTCCCAGGCAGAGCGTTCCAGACCATCACCGCCCTCTGAGTACATAGAATATAGAACATACAGTGCAGAAGGAGGCCATTCGGCCCATCGAGTCTGCACCGACCCACTTAAGCCCTCACCTCCATCCTATCCCCATAACCCAATAATCCCTCCTACCCTTTTTGGACACTAAGGGCAATTTATCACGGCCAATCCACCTAACCTGCACGTCTTTGGACTGTGGGAGGAAACCGGAGCACCCGGAGGAAACCCACACAGACACGGGGAGAATGTGCAGACTCTGCACAGACAGTGACCCAGTGGGGAATCAAACCTGGGACCCTGGCGCTGTGAAGCCACAGTGCTATCCACTTGTACTACCGTGCTGCCCCCACTTGTGCTACTGTGCTGCCCAAAAAAGCTTTTCCTCAAATCCCCCCCAAACTTCCCACCCCTCACTTTGAACTTGTGTCCCCCTTCGTGACTGACTCTCCAACTAAGGGGAACAGCTGCTCCCTATCCACCCTGCCCAGATTCACACCTGGAAAATGGTGCCTGGGTTGGAATGTCAGTGGGTGGCAGGTATTTATGGAACCTGCCCCGGCAAGAATCACCGCCAGGGACTGAGCTGTCCGGGTGAAGGGTAACTGTTTTCACCTCCTCCTTAATGACAGTGGAATCTGGAACCTGGAAACAATACTTCCTGTGAGTTGTGTGGAGTTGGGCATCTGTTCTGTTTATTTTCAGATGGGCAGAGTCCTCTAGATTAATTTAGACGGCTGCTTAAGACTCTGGTGTGTGGGAAGTGGCCGATTTAATGTCTTATAGCTTGCTCAGTATCTCCCCCTTCTCTTGAGGGGGGGACTATGTAACCATGCTTGGCCAATGTCTGCTGTTGGCACAGGCAAGGGCTTGGCTTTGCCCTATTCGGCCCCGGGAGCCCGAGGATAGGTTTGCATTGCCTCAGAGAGTTGCAGCATTTCTGTGTTTGAATTTCCTGCGTCGAATCCTTGCGGGAGCAGTGAGGGAGGCCAGACTGCGAGATGGCTTTGATCCCCTGGCTGATGTTATTTGCTGCTTGAAGTAGAAGAATGTTTGAGGCACCCAGAAGGGGGCTTCAAAACTGGGAGGCCTGCTACTAGGCAGCCAGGGCAGGTCCTTCGTGTGACTGTGGGAGGGGGGGCGGGGGACGGGGACTGTCCCTGTGAGTGGGAGAGAGAAAGAATGTTGTGGAAGGCATTTAGTTGAATATAATATCCTGGCAGGAGGTCTGTTCAGAGGTTGTGATTTTCATTTCCTTGTTTACATGTAAAAAATAACAAGTTACATTTATATAGGGCCTTTACATGACCAAACACCCAAGACACTTCACAGGAACGTTATAAAACAAAGTGTAACACTAAGTCACATAAGGAGATATGTGATCAGATGAATAAAACCTTGGTCAAAGAGGCCAGGTGTGTGGTTACCATTGGAGCAATTAAAATGGAGGCTGCACCAAAGACCAGAACAAAGAATAATACAGCACAGGATCAGGCCCTTCAGCCCCCCAAGCCTGCGCCGATCACGTGTCCTATCTAGACCAAAGGCCTCTATCCTTCTATACCCCGTCTGTTCATGTGCCTGTTAGAGGAGCACAAATCTCCTGTAGGGTTTGGGGGCTGGAGGAGATTACGCAGACCGGGGCAATGTCATAGAGGAATTTGAAGGGCAGTACGATGGCGCAGTAGTTAGCACTGGGACTGCGGCGCTGACGTCCCAGGTTTGAATCCCGGCCCTGGGTCACTATCCGTGTGGAGTTTGCACATTCTCCCCATGTGGGGCAATTTAGCGTGGCCAATCCACCTACCCTGCATATCTTTGCATTGTGAGGGTGAGACCCACGCAGACACGGAGAAAATGTGCAAACTCTGCCCAGACAGTGACCCGGGGCCGGGATCGAACCTGGAACCTCGGTGCCATGAGGCAGCAGCGTTAACCGCTGCGCCACCGTGCCGCCCGAGAAAGTTGATATATTTCCAAGTTGGGATGGTGAGTGGTTTGGGGGTGGTATTTCGGGGGGACGTGCTACCATGTGTTTGCTGCCCTCGTACTTCTAGATGCTATTGGTCATGGGCTTTGAAGGTGCTGCCTGAGGAACTTTGCTGAGTTCCTGCAGTGCATCTTGTAGACGGTACTGTGTAGGTGGTGGAGGGTTTGAATGTTTGTGGAAGGGGTACCAATCAAGCGGGGCTGCTTTGTCCTGGATGGTGTTGAGCTTCTTGAGTGTTGTTGGAGCTGCGCTCACCCAGGCAAGTGGAGAGTATTCCATCACACTCCTGACTTGTGCCTTGTAGATGATAGACAGGCTTTGGGGAGTCAGGAGGTGAGTTACTGACTGTAAGATTTCTAGCCTCTGACCTGCTCTTGTAACCACAGTATTTATATGACTATCCTAGTTCAGTTTCTGGTCAATGGTATCCCCCAGGATGTTGACGCCAGTAATGCCATTGAATGTCAAGCCAGGAGTATGTTGTATGATCCAGTCTTGAGGCATGAAGGCAGGGATATGTTGCAGAAGTGGAAATAGGCAGTCTTGGTGTTGACACGAATGTGAAGTTGAAAGCTCATCTCAGGATCCATTGAAAATGAAATGAAATGAAATTGCTTATTGTCACAAGTAGGCTTCAATGAAGTTACTGTGAAAAGTCCCTAGTCGCCACATTCCAGCGCCTGTTCGGGAAGGCTGGTACGGGAATCGAACCGTGCTGCTGGCCTGCCATGGTCTGCTTTACAAGCCAGCGATTTAGCCCAGTGTGCTAAACCAGCCCCAGACACGGGTGGAGTACTTAAAGGAGGTGGTGAAGAGATAGAGCTGGGGGTCATCAGTGTACACGTGAAACCTAACCCTGTGCTTTCGGATGATGTTGCCAAGGGGCAGCAAGTAGATGAGAATCAGGAAATGCCAAGGATTGATCCTTGGGGGACACCAGAGGTGATGGTGTTGGAACAGGAAGAAAAGCCATTGAACCTGATACCCCGGCTATGGTTAGACAGAATGGAACCTGGTGCGAGCAGTCCTGGGCAGCTGGATGGCAGATAAGAGGAGTTGGGAGCTGATGCTGGGTCAAACGTGTCAAAGGCTGCAGCGGATTGAGGGCGAGGAGAGAAAGATTACCTTTATCACAGTCAGGTGAGATGCCACTTCGATTGATGAGAGTTCAACACTGTGGAAGGGTGGAATCCTGATGGAGGGATTTAAACATGAGGTTTTGGGAAAGTCGGGAATGGATTTGGGAGGTAACAACACATTTAAGGTCTTTGGAGAGGAAAGGGAGGTTGGAGATGGGATGGCAGTTTGTAGGGATGGTGGAATGAAGGGATTTTTTTGAGGAGAGGGGATGATGACGACAGAATTAGTGGGCAGAGGGATAATATTTGAGAAACTATTGGCTAACATGGGGTCAGGAGAGGAAGTTAGGTTATCGCAGTTTAGTGGGAACAGAATCAAGGGAACAGAAGGGTCTCTTGAATAAGGAGAGCTCAGCGCGGGAATGAGGGAAGATAGGGAAACTAGAGAAAATTGTGCTTTCAGGGCAAGGATGGAGGAACATTGAAGGAAGCTTGGCTCGTGGAAGGGGGAAATGTGGCAGGAGCTGATTGGATTGTCTCCCTCTTAATGACAATAAAGTCCATAAGCTCCTCGCACGTATTGTTGGAGATGAGAGTGGAGGGGAGAGGGGTTTAGGAAGACAGGTTGAAGTAGGTCAATAAACCGGGGTTATCTTTGCATTCCAGTGTGACCCTGGCGAGTGGTTTCAACAAGAGAGAGGAGGACCCGGTAGTATTTTGCGCGGCCCAGCCAGATCTGGCAGTGGATGTCTCGACCTGTTGTGCATCATTCCTTACATATCCTTGGACTTAAGGGAGTGGGGGGGGGGGGGGGTTGGGAGCCTGACCAGGGAAGGGGCCAGGACCAGAGGGAGAGGAATAGTTTTATTGGGGACTAGGACATCCAAGATGAAGGTGAGGATGTGGCTCATCAAATCCTTAGCTGCAGCAATGTTGTGACTATATGAAGCAGGAACTATTCTCCATCCCTCAATATTGGGCACTCATAACCTGCAGCTGTGGTAATTTGTTTAAAATAACAAACCTCTATCTGCCCTCATTTAAAAAGGTTATTTTCAATCTCCTCTCCCATTTCCTCTGTGTGTTGAGTGCACTTTCACAGCTGCAGGAACATTCTGCTGTCTTCCCTGGAGGCCACTTGTCATATGTGTGAGTGCCAGAGGGCTATTTGACTGCAGAAGGTATCGCAGTTGCGTTTAACCTTGTCCCCTCCCAATATTGCGCTTGCCGCCAGGAACTTTGTCCAATTCTGTTTTTGCCTCACACTCCCTAACCCAGAGATTAGTTATAACAACCTACTGATGCTACACTGGTGGTTAGCTGGCCAAACACTGATTGGAAAATCAAGCTGGGAGCTTCCTGCTTTGTGTGGTTAACTTATTCACTGGGTAACCCACTGAACTGTCAAGACAACCTCCTTCATTGAGTTTTAAAAGGAAATCCTAAATGGGAAGGAGGGAGAAAGGTGGCTGCTCTATCTTACACAAGTCTGCTCCCACAAAGAGACATACTGCAGTATTTAATGATTTGGAAGGAGTCAGTTCAAGAAACAAGTGGTACAATTGGTGGCTGTGCCTTCAGCCATCCTGGTCCTATCGCTGAAATTCCCTCCCTAAACCTATCTGCCCCTCTCTGCTCCTTACAGAATTTTTCCTTGACCAAGCTTTAGGTCACTTGCCCGAACATCTCCTTTTTGGCCCAAGGTCAGATTTTTTTCAAGTTGTACTCCTGTAAAGTGTCACTATGTGGAAAGTGCTGTTTAAATGCTGTCGAGTGATCACAACCTTTGATTGTGCTTAGTATTTAGTATCTTTGCACTTACCCCATCAAACCTTCTGAGGAAACTATATAGTAATATGCTTGAAGCTTTACTGCTGAAAAGTGAGCGGGTGGCAATGTAGAGCAAGCTGAGCTTTGCACGCTCCAGCAATGATAGGCTCCCCGGTGAAGAATGGACACTTGCCGACCTGGCTCCCCGGTGAAGAATGGACGCTTGGCGATCTGGCTCACCGGTGAAGAATGGACACTTGCCGACCTGGCTCCCCGGTGAAGAATGGATGCTTGGCGATCTGGCTCACCGGTGAAGAATGGACACTTGCCGATCTGGCTCCCCGGTGAAGAATGGAGACTTGGCGATCTGGCTCCCCGGTGAAGAATGGACACTTGGCGATCAGGCTCCCCGGTGAAGAATGGACACTTGCCGACCTGGCTCCCCGGTGAAGAATGGACGCTTGGCGATCTGGCTCACCGGTGAAGAATGGACACTTGCCGATCTGGCTCCCCGGTGAAGAATGGACACTTGGCGATCTGGCTCCCCGGTGAAGAATGGACACTTGGCGATCTGGCTCACTGGTGAAGAAAGGACACTTGCTGATCTGGCTCCCCGGTGAAGAATGGACACTTGGCGATCTGGCTCCCCGGTGAAGAAAGGACACTTGCCGATCTGGCTCCCCGGTGAAGAATGGACACTTGGCGATCTGGCTCCCTGGTGAAGAATGGACACTTGCCGATCTGGCTTCCCGGTGAATAATGGACACTTGGCGATCTGGCTCCCCGGTGAAGAATGGACACTTGGCGATCTGGCTCACTGGTGAAGAAAGGACACTTGCCGATCTGGCTCCCGGGTGAAGAATGGACACTTGGCGATCTGGCTCCCCGGTGAAGAAAGGAAACTTGCCGATCTGGCTCCCCGGTGAAGAATGGACACTTGGCGATCTGGCTCCCCGGTGAAGAATGGACACTTGCCGATCTGGCTTCCCGGTGAATAATGGACACTTGGCGATCTGGCTCCCCGGTGAAGAATGGACACTTGCCGATCTGGCTCCCCGGTGAAGAATGGACGCTTGGCGATCTGGCTCCCCGGTGAAGAAAGGACACTTGCCGATCTGGCTCACCGGTGAAGAAAGGACACTTGCCGACCTGGCTCCCCGGTGAAGAATGGACACTTGCCGACCTGGCTCCCCGGTGAAGAATGGACGCGTGGCGATCTGGCTCCCCGGTGAAGAAAGGACACTTGCCGATCTGGCTCACCGGTGAAGAATGGACACTTGCCGATCTGGCTACCCGGTGAAGAATGGACGCTTGGCGATCTGGCTCCCCGGTGAAGAAAGGACACTTGCCGATCTGGCTCACCGGTGAAGAATGGACACTTGCCGATCTGGCTCCCCGGTGAAGAATGGACACTTGCCGATCTGGCTCCCCGGTGAAGAATGGACGCTTGGTGATCTGGCTCCCCGGTGAAGAAAGGACACTTGCCGATCTGACACACCGGTGAAGAATGGACACTTGCCGATCTGGCTCCCCGGTGAAGAATGGACGCTTGGCGATCTGGCTCCCCGGTGAAGAAAGGACACTTGCCGATCTGACACACCGGTGAAGAATGGACACTTGCCGATCTGGCTCCCCGGTGAAGAATGGACGCTTGGCGATCTGGCTCCCCGGTGAAGAAAGGACACTTGCCGATCTGGCTCACCGGTGAAGAATGGACACTTGCCGATCTGGCTCACCGGTGAAGAATGGACACTTGCCGACCTGGCTCACCGGTGAAGAATGGACACTTGCCGATCTGGCTCCCCGGTGAAGAATGGACACTTGCCGACCTGGCTCACCGGTGAAGAATGGACACTTGCCGATCTGGCTCCCCGGTGAAGAATGGACACTAGCCGACCTGGCTCACCGGTGAAGAATGGACACTTGCCGACCTGGCTCACTGGTGAAGAATGGACACTTGCCGACCTGGCTCCCCGGTGAAGAATGGACACTTGCCGATCTGGCTCACCGGTGAAGAATGGACACTTGCCGACCTGTCTCCCCGGTGAAGAAAGGACACTTGCCGATCTGGCTCACTGGTGAAGAATGGACACTTGCCGATCTGGCTCACCGGTGAAGAATGGACACTTGGCGATCTGGCTCCCCGGTGAAGAATGGACACTTGGTGATCTGGCTCCAAGGTGAAGAATGGACACTTGGTGATCTGGCTCCCCGGTGAAGAATGGACACTTGGTGATCTGGCTCCCCGGTGAAGAATGGACACTTGGCGATCTGGCTTCCCGGTGAAGAATGGACACTTGCCGATCTGGCTCCCAGGTGAAGAATGGACACTAGCCGACCTGGCTCACCGGTGAAGAATGGACACTTGCCGACCTGGCTCACCGGTGAAGAATGGACACTTGCCGACCTGGCTCCCCGGTGAAGAATGGACACTTGCCGATCTGGCTCACCGGTGAAGAATGGACACTTGCCGACCTGTCTCCCCGGTGAAGAAAGGACACTTGCCGATCTGGCTCACTGGTGAAGAATGGACACTTGCCGATCTGGCTCACCGGAGAAGAATGGACACTTGGCGATCTGGCTCCCCGGTGAAGAATGGACACTTGGTGATCTGGCTCCAAGGTGAAGAATGGACACTTGGTGATCTGGCTCCCCGGTGAAGAATGGACACTTGGTGATCTGGCTCCCCGGTGAAGAATGGACACTTGGCGATCTGGCTTCCCGGTGAAGAATGGACACTTGGTGATCTGGCTTCCCGGTGAAGAAAGGACACTTGGTGATCTGTCTCCCCGGTGAAGAAAGGACACTTGCCGATCTGGCTCACCGGTGAAGAATGGACACTTGCCGACCTGGCTCCCCGGTGAAGAAAGGACACTTGCCGATCTGGCTCACTGGTGAAGAATGGACACTTGCCGATCTGGCTCACCGGTGAAGAATGGACACTTGGCGATCTGGCTCCCCGGTGAAGAATGGACACTTGGTGATCTGGCTCCAAGGTGAAGAATGGACACTTGGTGATCTGGCTCCCCGGCGAAGAATGGACACTTGGTGATCTGGCTCCCCGGTGAAGAATGGACACTTGGCGATCTGGCTTCCCGGTGAAGAATGGACACTTGGTGATCTGACTTCCCGGTGAAGAAAGGACACTTGGTGATCTGTCTCCCCGGTGAAGAAAGGACACTTGCCGATCTGGCTCACCGGTGAAGAAAGGACACTTGGTGATCTGGCTCCCCGGTGAAGAAAGGACACTTGGTGATCTGGCTGCCCGGTGAAGAATGGACACTTGCCGATCTGGCTCCCTGGTGAAGAAAGGACACTTGCCGACCTGGCTCCCCGGTGAAGAAAGGACACTTGCCGACCTGGCTCCCCGGTGAAGAAAGGACACTTGCCGACCTGGCTCCCTGGTGAAGAATGGACACTTGGTGATCTGGCTCCCCGGTGAAGAAATGATACTTGGCGATCTGGCTCCCCGGTGAAGAAAGGACACTTGCCGACCTGGCTCACCGGTGAAGAATGGACACTTGCCGACCTGGTTCACCGGTGAAGAATGGACACTTGGCGATCTGGCTCCCCGGTGAAGAATGGACACTTGCCGACCTGGTTCCCCGGTGAAGAATGGACACTTGCCGATCTGGCTCCCCGGTGAAGAATGAACACTTGGTGATCTGGCTCACTGGTGAAGAATGGACACTTGCCGACCTGGCTCACCGGTGAAGAATGGACACTTGCCGACCTGGCTGCCCGGTGAAGAATGGACACTTGCCGATCTGGCTCCCTGGTGAAGAAAGGACACTTGCCGACCTGGCTCCCCGGTGAAGAAAGGACACTTGCCGACCTGGCTCCCCGGTGAAGAAAGGACACTTGCCGACCTGGCTCCCCGGTGAAGAATGGACACTTGGTGATCTGGCTCCCCGGTGAAGAAATGATACTTGGCGATCTGGCTCCCCGGTGAAGAAAGGACACTTGCCGACCTGGCTCACCGGTGAAGAATGGACACTTGCCGACCTGGTTCACCGGTGAAGAATGGACACTTGGCCACCTGGCTCCCCGGTGAAGAATGGACGCTTGCCGACCTGGCTCCCCGGTGAAGAATGGACACTTGCCGATCTGGCTCCCCGGTGAAGAATGAACACTTGGTGATCTGGCTCACTGGTGAAGAATAGACACTTGCCGACCTGGCTCACCGGTGAAGAATGGACACTTGTCGACCTGGCTCACCGGTGAAGAATGGACACTTGGCGATCTGGCTTCCCGGTGAAGAATGGACACTTGGTGATCTGGCTTCCCGGTGAAGAAAGGACACTTGGTGATCTGTCTCCCCTGTGAAGAAAGGACACTTGCCGATCTGGCTCACCGGTGAAGAAAGGACACTTGGTGATTTGGCTCCCCGGTGAAGAAAGGACACTTGCCGATCTGGCTCCCCGGTGAAGAAAGGACACTTGGTGATCTGGCTGCCTGGTGAAGAATGGACACTTGCCGATCTGGCTCCCCGGTGAAGAAAGGACACTTGCCGACCTGGCTCCCCGGTGAAGAAAGGACACTTGCCGACCTGGCTCCCCGGTGAAGAAAGGACACTTGCCGACCTGGCTCCCCGGTGAAGAATGGACACTTGGTGATCTGGCTCCCCGGTGAAGAAATGATACTTGGCGATCTGGCTCCCCGGTGAAGAATGGACACTTGGTGATCTGGCTCCCCGGTGAAGAAAGGACACTTGCCGACCTGGCTCCCCGGTGAAGAATGGACACTTGCCGACCTGGCTCCCCGGTGAAGAAAGGACACTTGCCGACCTGGCTCCCCGGTGAAGAAAGGACACTTGCCGATCTGGCACCCCGGTGGAGAATGGACACTTGGCGATCTGGCTCCCCGGTGAAGAATGGACATTGGGCAGTCTGGCTCCCCGGTGAAGAATGGACACTTGGCGATCTGGCTCCCCGGTGAAGAATGGACACTGGGCGGTCTCGCTCCCCGGTGAAGAATGGACACTTGGTGATCTGGCTCACCGGTGAAGAATGGACACTTGGCGGTCTGGCTCCCCGGTGAAGAAAGGACACTTGCCGATCTGGCTCCCCGGTGAAGAATGGACACTTGGCGATCTGGCGCCCCGGTGAAGAATGGACACTTGGCGGTCTGGCTCCCCGGTGAAGAATGGACACTTGGCGATCTGGCTCCCCGGTGATGAAAGGACACTTGCCGATCTGGCTCCCCGGTGAAGAATGGAGACTTGGCGATCTGGCGCCCCGGTGAAGAATGGACACTTGGCGGACTGGCTCCCCGGTGAAGAAAGGACACTTGCCGATCTGGCTCCCCGGTGAAGAATGGACACTTGCCGATCTGGCTCCCCGGTGAAGAATGGACACTTGCCGATCTGGCTCACTGGTGAAGAAAGGACACTTGCCGATCTGGCTCTCCGGTGAAGAATGGACACTTGCCGATCTGGCTCCCCGGTGAAGAATGGACACTTGCCGATCTGGCTCCCCGGTGAAGAATGGACACTTGGCGATCTGGCACCCCGGTGAAGAATGGACACTTGGCGATCTGGCTCCCCGGTGAAGAATGGACACTTGCCGATCTGGCTCCCCGGTGAAGAATGGACACTTGCCGATCTGGCTCCCCGGTGAAGAATGGACACTTGCCGATCTGGCTCCCCGGTGAAGAATGGACACTTGCCGATCTCGCTCACTGGTGAAGAAAGGACACTTGCCGATCTGGCTCTCCGGTGAAGAATGGACACTTGCCGATCTGGCTCCCCGGTGAAGAATGGACACTTGCCGATCTGGCTCCCCGGTGAAGAATGGACACTTGGCGATCTGGCTTCCCGGTGAAGAATGGACACTTGGCGATCTGGCTCCCCGGTGAAGAATGGACACTTGCCGATCTGGCTCCCCGGTGAAGAATGGACACTTGCCGATCTGGCTCACCGGTGAAGAATGGACACTTGCCGATCTGGCTCACTGGTTAAGAAAGGACACTGGCCGATCTAGCTCCCCGGTGAAGAATGGACACTTGCCGATCTGGCTCCCCAGTGAAGAATGGACACTTGGCGATCTGGCGCCCCGGTGAAGAATGGACATTTGGCGGTCTGGCTCCCCGGTGAAGAATGGACACTTGGCGATCTGGCTCCCCGGTGATGAAAGGACACTTGCCGATCTGGCTCCCCGGTGAAGAATGGAGACTTGGCGATCTGGCGCCCCGGTGAAGAATGGACACTTGGCGGACTGGCTCCCCGGTGAAGAAAGGACACTTGCCGATCTGGCTCCCCGGTGAAGAAAGGACACCTGCCGATCTGGCTCCCCGGTGAAGAATGGACACTTGGCGATCTGGCGCCCCGGTGAAGAATGGACACTTGGCGACCTGGCTCCCCGGTGAAGAATGGACACTTGGCGATCTGGCTCACTGGTGAAGAATGGACACTTGCCGATCTGGCTCCCCGGTGAAGAATGGACACTTGCCGATCTGGCTCCCCGGTGAAGAATGGACACTTGCCGATCTGGCTCACTGGTGAAGAAAGGACACTTGCCGATCTGGCTCCCCGGTGAAGAATGGACACTTGCCGATCTGGCTCCCCGGTGAAGAATGGACACTTGCCGATCTGGCTCCCCGGTGAAGAATGGATACTTGGCGATCTGGCTCCCCGGTGAAGAATGGACACTTGGCGATCTGGCTCCCCGGTGAAGAATGGACACTTGCCGATCTGGCTCCCCGGTGAAGAATGGACATTTGGCGGTCTGGCTCCCCGGTGAAGAAAGGACACTTGCCGATCTGGCTCCCCGGTGAAGAATAGACACTTGCCGATCTGGCTCACTGGTGAAGAAAGGACAGTTGCCGATCTGGCTCCCCGGTGAAGAATGGACACTTGGTGATCTGGCTCCCCGGTGAAGAATGGACGCTTGGTGATCTGGCTCCCCGGTGAAGAATGGACACTTGCCGATCTGGCTCCCCGGTGAAGAATGGACACTTGGCGACCTGGCTCACTGGTGAAGAAAGGACACTTGCCGATCTGGCTCCCCGGTGAAGAATGGACACTTGCCAACCTGGCTCCCCGGTGAAGAATGGACACTTGCCGACCTGGCTCACCGATGAAGAAAGGACACTTCCTGACCTGGCTCCCCGGTGAAGAATGGACACTTGCCGATCTGGCTCCCCGGTGAAGAATGGACACTTGCCGACCTGGTTCACTGGTGAAGAATGGACACTTGCCGACCTGGCTCACCGGTGAAGAAAGGATACTTGCCGATCTGGCTCCCCGGTGAAGAATGGACACTTGGCGATCTGGCTCCCCGGTGAAGAGAGGACACTTGGCGATCTGGCGCCCCGGTGAAGAATGGACACTTGGCGACCTGGCTCACTGGTGAAGAAAGGACACTTGCCGATCTGGCTCCCCGGTGAAGAATGGACACCTGCCGATCTGGCTCACCGGTGAAGAATGGACACTTGCTGACCTGGCTCACCGGTGAAGAAAGGACACTTGCCGATCTGGCTCCCCGGTGAAGAATGGACACTTGCCGACCTGGCTCACCGGTGAAGAATGGACACTTGCCGATCTGGCTCCCCGGTGAATAATGGACACTTGCTGACCTGGCTCCCCGGTGAAGAATGGACACTTGCCGACCTGGCTCACCGATGAAGAAAGGACACTTCCCGACCTGGCTCACTGGTGAAGAATGGACACTTGCCGATCTGACTCCCCGGTGAAGAATGGACACTTGGCGATCTGGCTCCCCGGTGAAGAATGGACACTTGCCGACCTGGTTCACTGGTGAAGAATGGACACTTGCCGACCTGGCTCACCGGTGAAGAAAGGACACTTGCCGATCTGGCTCCCCGGTGAAGAATGGACACTTGGCGATCTGGCTCCCCGGTGAAGAAAGGACACTTGGCGATCTGGCTCCCCGGTGAAGAATGGACACTTGCCGATCTGGCTCCCCGGTGAAGAATGGACACTTGGCGATCTGGCTCCCCGGTGAAGAATGGACACTTGCCGACCTGGTTCACTGGTGAAGAATGGACACTTGCCGACCTGGCTCACCGGTGAAGAATGGACACTTGCCGATCTGGCTCCCCGGTGAAGAATGGACACTAGCCGACCTGGCTCACCGGTGAAGAATGGACACTTGCCGACCTGGCTCACCGGTGAAGAATGGAGACTTGGCGATCTGGCGCCCCGGTGAAGAATGGACACTTGGCGGACTGGCTCCCCGGTGAAGAAAGGACACTTGCCGATCTGGCTCCCCGGTGAAGAATGGACACTTGCCGATCTGGCTCCCCGGTGAAGAATGGACACTTGCCGATCTGGCTCACTGGTGAAGAAAGGACACTTGCCGATCTGGCTCTCCGGTGAAGAATGGACACTTGCCGATCTGGCTCCCCGGTGAAGAATGGACACTTGCCGATCTGGCTCCCCGGTGAAGAATGGACACTTGGCGATCTGGCACCCCGGTGAAGAATGGAAACTTGGCGATCTGGCTCCCCGGTGAAGAATGGACACTTGCCGATCTGGCTCCCCGGTGAAGAATGGACACTTGCCGATCTGGCTCCCCGGTGAAGAATGGACACTTGCCGATCTGGCTCCCCGGTGAAGAATGGACACTTGCCGATCTCGCTCACTGGTGAAGAAAGGACACTTGCCGATCTGGCTCTCCGGTGAAGAATGGACACTTGCCGATCTGGCTCCCCGGTGAAGAATGGACACTTGCCGATCTGGCTCCCCGGTGAAGAATGGACACTTGGCGATCTGGCTTCCCGGTGAAGAATGGACACTTGGCGATCTGGCTCCCCGGTGAAGAATGGACACTTGCCGATCTGGCTCCCCGGTGAAGAATGGACACTTGCCGATCTGGCTCACCGGTGAAGAATGGACACTTGCCGATCTGGCTCACTGGTTAAGAAAGGACACTGGCCGATCTAGCTCCCCGGTGAAGAATGGACACTTGCCGATCTGGCTCCCCAGTGAAGAATGGACACTTGGCGATCTGGCGCCCCGGTGAAGAATGGACATTTGGCGGTCTGGCTCCCCGGTGAAGAATGGACACTTGGCGATCTGGCTCCCCGGTGATGAAAGGACACTTGCCGATCTGGCTCCCCGGTGAAGAATGGAGACTTGGCGATCTGGCGCCCCGGTGAAGAATGGACACTTGGCGGACTGGCTCCCCGGTGAAGAAAGGACACTTGCCGATCTGGCTCCCCGGTGAAGAAAGGACACCTGCCGATCTGGCTCCCCGGTGAAGAATGGACACTTGGCGATCTGGCGCCCCGGTGAAGAATGGACACTTGGCGACCTGGCTCCCCGGTGAAGAATGGACACTTGGCGATCTGGCTCACTGGTGAAGAATGGACACTTGCCGATCTGGCTCCCCGGTGAAGAATGGACACTTGCCGATCTGGCTCCCCGGTGAAGAATGGACACTTGCCGATCTGGCTCACTGGTGAAGAAAGGACACTTGCCGATCTGGCTCCCCGGTGAAGAATGGACACTTGCCGATCTGGCTCCCCGGTGAAGAATGGACACTTGCCGATCTGGCTCCCCGGTGAAGAATGGATACTTGGCGATCTGGCTCCCCGGTGAAGAATGGACACTTGGCGATCTGGCTCCCCGGTGAAGAATGGACACTTGCCGATCTGGCTCCCCGGTGAAGAATGGACACTTGGCGGTCTGGCTCCCCGGTGAAGAAAGGACACTTGCCGATCTGGCTCCCCGGTGAAGAATAGACACTTGCCGATCTGGCTCACTGGTGAAGAAAGGACAGTTGCCGATCTGGCTCCCCGGTGAAGAATGGACACTTGGTGATCTGGCTCCCCGGTGAAGAATGGACGCTTGGTGATCTGGCTCCCCGGTGAAGAATGGACACTTGCCGATCTGGCTCCCCGGTGAAGAATGGACACTTGGCGACCTGGCTCACTGGTGAAGAAAGGACACTTGCCGATCTGGCTCCCCGGTGAAGAATGGACACTTGCCAACCTGGCTCCCCGGTGAAGAATGGACACTTGCCGACCTGGCTCACCGATGAAGAAAGGACACTTCCTGACCTGGCTCCCCGGTGAAGAATGGACACTTGCCGATCTGGCTCCCCGGTGAAGAATGGACACTTGCCGACCTGGTTCACTGGTGAAGAATGGACACTTGCCGACCTGGCTCACCGGTGAAGAAAGGATACTTGCCGATCTGGCTCCCCGGTGAAGAATGGACACTTGGCGATCTGGCTCCCCGGTGAAGAGAGGACACTTGGCGATCTGGCGCCCCGGTGAAGAATGGACACTTGGCGACCTGGCTCACTGGTGAAGAAAGGACACTTGCCGATCTGGCTCCCCGGTGAAGAATGGACACCTGCCGATCTGGCTCACCGGTGAAGAATGGACACTTGCTGACCTGGCTCACCGGTGAAGAAAGGACACTTGCCGATCTGGCTCCCCGGTGAAGAATGGACACTTGCCGACCTGGCTCACCGGTGAAGAATGGACACTTGCCGATCTGGCTCCCCGGTGAATAATGGACACTTGCTGACCTGGCTCCCCGGTGAAGAATGGACACTTGCCGACCTGGCTCACCGATGAAGAAAGGACACTTCCCGACCTGGCTCACTGGTGAAGAATGGACACTTGCCGATCTGACTCCCCGGTGAAGAATGGACACTTGGCGATCTGGCTCCCCGGTGAAGAATGGACACTTGCCGACCTGGTTCACTGGTGAAGAATGGACACTTGCCGACCTGGCTCACCGGTGAAGAAAGGACACTTGCCGATCTGGCTCCCCGGTGAAGAATGGACACTTGGCGATCTGGCTCCCCGGTGAAGAAAGGACACTTGGCGATCTGGCTCCCCGGTGAAGAATGGACACTTGCCGATCTGGCTCCCCGGTGAAGAATGGACACTTGGCGATCTGGCTCCCCGGTGAAGAATGGACACTTGCCGACCTGGTTCACTGGTGAAGAATGGACACTTGCCGACCTGGCTCACCGGTGAAGAAAGGACACTTGGCGATCTGGCTCCCCGGTGAAGAATGGACACTTGGCGATCTGGCTCCCCGGTGAAGAATGGACACTTGCCGATCTGGCTCCCCGGTGAAGAAAGGACACTTGCCGATCTGGGTCCCCGGTGAAGAATGGACACTTGGCGATCTGGCTCCCCGGTGAAGAAAGGACACTTGGCGATCTGGCTGCCCGGTGAAGAAAAGACACTTGGCGATCTGGCTCCCCGGTGAAGAAAGGACACTTGCCGATCTGGCTCCCTGGTGAAGAAAGGACACTTGGCGATCTGGCTCCCCAGTGAAGAATAGACACTTGCTGACCTCGGTGAAGGATGATTAGTTGCCGATCTGGCACCAATACAAAAAGGCCACATTTAATTGCTTGAGCTAGTTATTTCTTTCCTAATTTTTAAGGTGCCCAATTCTCTTTTTTATCCAATTAAGGGGCAATTTAGCATACCCAATCCCCCTACCCTGCACATCTTTGGGTTGTGGGGGTGAAACCCTCGCAAACACAGGGAGAATGCAAACTCCACACTGACAGTGACCCAGAGCCGGGATTGAACCTGGGTCCTGAGCCCCATGAGGCAGCGGTGCTAACCACTGCGCCACCGTGCCACCCCGCTTGAGCTAGTCCTAAGCACTTTCGAGCCGCAGCCTCGACTGGAAAGAAGCAGAACCTCATTGAAGCAGTGACTGCAAGTGGTGGATGACAGGTACGGAAACTGTCGAGCTTTTAAAGCTGTCAGTATTGCAACAGGGTCTGACTGGGATTCCTAGTCTGAAGAAACAGTTGTGTGGGCTGCCAACTCCAATCTGTTCCATGTACACACACACACACATACAGACACACACACACACACACACACACATAGACACACATACATACATACACATATACACACATACATACACACACATATACAAACACAGATCCACTCACACACACACACACACACTACAGTGAAATAAGTGAGTGAGAGAGGGGCTGTATTCAAGGTTTGCGTCTGAGAATCTGCTATTTTTCAGTGTTATTTGTTCACAGTGAGCTACAGGCCCCTCCAGAACTCAGCCATTCATCCAGCTTTAGCACTTGTTTTCCTTGGAAACACAGGCGGACCTGTTGAACGATGCCAAGAGCCACAGGCTGCAAGTTTACAACCTGGACACACAAGCCTCTCTGTGTGCGTGCCTCTATGAAATGTCTATTTAGAAGCCAGTATGGAAAAAATTGCATTTTGAGATCTTTTCAAATGCTGGGCAGCAATTAAGTAGTAAAGTGCTATTTGTTTGAGATTGGCTGATGGAAATTACCCTCTGTACCTTCATAAAGCCCTGAAGTAGGTTAGCATACAACTCTGCTTCAGACTCGGTTTAAGGGATTGCTGCTTTATGAACAAGAAAACATATGGGGCCCTCTAAGCATTCGTGTGAGGGAGGAATGTGTGGGCATGCTGGATCTGGGGGGGAAGGACTTGGTTTGTGGTGGGACTTTGGAGCTCTGTTTACAGCTGTACAACTGTTTTGAAGTTGCTGAAAGTTGGAACCTTTGCCAAATGCACAACTCGAATCTGGAGCAGTTCATTGTGTGCACTGTAATTAAAAAATTGTTTTGGAGATGTGTGTTAAATTAGCCGAACTTTAACACTGCTGCCTCACGGTGCCAAGGACCCGGGTTCAATCCCGGCCCCAGATCACTGTCCATATGGAGTTTGCACATTCTCCCTGTGTCTGCGTGGGTCTCAGCCCCACAACCCAAAAAGATGTGCAGGGTAGCCGGATTGGCCACGCTAAATTGCCCGGGGGAATTCGGGGGAAAAATATAAATTAGCTGAGCTAACTATACTTGATGTGGAGTTGCCGGCGTTGGACTGGGGTGAGCACAGTAAGAAGTCTTACAACACCAGGTTAAAGTCCAACAGGTTTGTTTTGAATCACTAGCTTTCGGAGCACTGCTCCTTCCTCAGGTGAATGAGGAAGGAGCATACTTCTTCATTCACCTGAGGAAGGAGCAATGCTCCGAAAGCTAGTGATTCGAAACAGACCTGCTGGACTTTAACCTGGTGTTGTAAGATTTCTTACTAACTATACTTGGGACGAGGTGGGTTTCATCCAGGGTTCCTGGTCTCAGTGGCTGGAATAATGAATGGTTGTTGGAGGAGGACAGGTCTGTGCTTTGCTGTGAAGCCCATCCTGGTTGAATGACTGGCTGGCACGGATGAATTGCTATTTGAGGAGTAGTGCCCAAGAGGTGCCAGTAGTTTTGCACCACCCCTTAAAGAAATTATCAATACTTTTGGCATGGGTTCAAAGGGTGGAAATTGGTGGGAACGAGTGTCCAACAATTTGATGGAGTCCATGGATGAGCTCAGCACAGTTTCTGCAGCTTGTCTGACTTTCAGAGAAGGATAATGACCTGATTTTCTGCTCATAATATTGGTGCCAGCGCACTGAAAATGATTGGATTGTGATCAACATTACAACAGCCACGTCTAGCTCAGTATGCATAAAATCATTATCGCCTTCTCAGCAAGAAATCTTTGAAAGAAAATACACGTGTATAATTATTCTCTGTTTCTGCACAACTCTCCATGTTCTTCCCTTTCTGTGGACCATTGGATTTTTTGGAGTTGTAGATCTGGAGGCTCCAGAGACTGGAGTGAGAATCCTGCTCCAGAATTTTGCTTTTTTTCAGCAAGGTAAGGGTTACTGAATGTGTAACTGTACAGCCACTGTTTATTCAGGGTAAGGGCTTCTCAATGGCTAACTGTACAGAGTATTATTTTTTCAGCAGCGTAAAGCATCTGTGCCCCTTTGTGTGATGGAGTTGGGGGCCACTATAGATCAACGTATTGAATACATTAACCGATGCTGCTTCAATGAGGACTTTGCCAGATACGATTGAATGGTGTCTGTGTAGCTGTCCAGAGCGCACGGGGGTGGTTGAGGGGCGACTGTAGTTTCAGGGGGGTTGCTGCACTTTACTATGGTACAGTCTGGTGGGATTTGTGATATTGAACTTCTCGATAGATGTGTAGAAAACGTAAATGATGCTGGAGCTGTTTGGGGGATGGAGGGGGAGTGAGATTGCTCTTCCTGGAAGCTGATCTCCCTCGGAATGTTACTTACAAGCTGCCCTTTTGAAAATGTTATTATATTTTTAAAATGTCTGTGTATGTGCCTGCGTGTGTGTGCCTGTGTGTGTGTCTCTGTGTGTCTGTGTGTGTGTGTGTGTCTCGGAGTGTGTCTGTGTGTGTGTGTCTGTGTCTGCGTGTGTGTGTGTCTCTGCGTGTGTGTGTGTGTCTCTGTGCACGTGTGTGTCTGTGTGTGTGTATGTGTCTGTGTGTGTGTATGTGTCTGTGTGTGTCTCTGCGCGTGTGTGTGTGTGTGTGTGTGTGTGTCTCTGCGCGTGTCTGTGTGTGTGTGTGTGTGTCTCTGCGCGTGTCTGTGTGTGTGTGTGTGTCTCTGCGTGTGTGTCTCTGTGTGCGTATGTGTGTCTCTGTGTGTGTCTCTGTGTGTGTCTCTGTGTCTGTGTGTGTCTCTGCGTGTGTCTCTGTGTCTGTGTGTGTCTCTGTGTCTGTCTCTGCGTGTGTCTGCGTGTGTCTCTGTGTCTGTGTGTGTGTGTGTGTCTGCGTGTGTGTGTGTGTGTGTGTGTGTCTCTGCATGTTTCTCTGTGTCTGTGTGTGTATGTGTGTCTCTGTGTGTTTGTCTGTGTGTGTGTGTGTCTCTGTGTGTGTCTCTGTGTCTGTGTGTGTGTCTCTGCGTGTGTCACTGTGTCTGTGTGTGTGTCTCTGCGTGTGTCACTGTGTCTGTGTGTGTGTCTCCGCGTGTGTCTCTGTGTGTGTGTCTCTGCGTGTGTCTGCGTGTGTCTCTGTGTCTGTGTGTGTGTGTGTGTCTGCGTGTGTGTGTGTCTGCGTGTGTGTGTGTGTCTCTGCGTGTTTCTCTGTGTCTTTGTGTGTATGTGTGTCTCTGTGTGTGTGTCTGTCTGTGTGTGTCTCCGTGTGTGTCTCTGTGTCTGTGTGTGTGTCTCTGCGTGTGTCTCTGTGTCTGTGTGTGTCTCTGTGTCTGTCTCTGTGTCTGTGTGTGTGTCTCTGCGTGTGTCTCTGTGTCTGTCTCTGTGTCTGTGTGTGTGTCTCTGCGTGTGTCTCTGTGTCTGTGTGTGTCTCTGCGTGTGTCTCTGTGTCAGTGTGTGTCTCTCTGCGTGTGTCTCTGTGTGTGTGTCTCTGCGTGTGTCTGCGTGTGTCTCTGTGTCTGTGTGTGTGTGTGTGTGTCTGCGTGTGTGTGTGTCTCTGCGTGTTTCTCTGTGTCTTTGTGTGTATGTGTGTCTCTGTGTGTGTCTGTCTGTGTGTGTCTCTGTGTGTGTCTCTGTGTCTGTGTGTGTGTCTCTGCGTGTGTGTCTGTGTGTGTCTGTCTCTGTGTCTGTGTGTGTGTCTCTGCGTGTGTCTCTGTGTCTGTCTCTGTGTCTGTGTGTGTCTCTGCGTGTGTCTCTGTGTCTGTGTGTGTCTCTGTGTCTGTGTGTGTCTCTGCGTGTGTCTCTGTGTCTGTGTGTGTCTCTGTGTCTGTGTGTGTGTCTCTGTGTCTGTGTGTGTCTCTGTGTCTGTCTCTTGTGTTTGTGTGTGTGTCTCTGCGTGTGTGTGTGTGTCTCTGCGTGTGTCTCTGTGTCGGTGTGTGTGTCTCTGTGTGTCTGTGTCTGTGTGTGTGTCTGCGTGTTTCTCTGTGTCTGTGTGTGTATGTGTGTCTCTGTGTGTGTGTCTGTCTGTGTGTGTCTCTGTGTGTGTCTCTGTGTCTGTGTGTGTGTCTCTGCGTGTGTCTCTGTGTCTGTGTGTGTCTCTGTGTCTGTCTCTGTGACTGTGTGTGTGTCTCTGCGTGTGTCTGCGTGTGTCTCTGTGACTGTGTGTGTGTCTCTGCGTGTGTGTGCGTGTGTCTGTGTGTGTGTGTCTCTGCGTGTGTGTGTGTCTCTGCGTGTGTCTCTGTGTCTGTGTGTGTGTCTCTGTGTGTCTGTGTCTGTGTGTGTGTCTCTGCGTGTGTCTCTGTGTCTGTGTGTGTCTCTGCGTGTGTCTCTGTGTCTGTGTGTGTGTCTCTGTGTGTCTGTGTGTGTGTCTGTGTGTGTGTCTCTGTGTCTGTGTGTGTGTCTCTGCGTGTGTCTCTGTGTCTGTGTGTGTCTCTGTGTCTGTCTCTGTGTCTGTGTGTGTGTCTCTGCGTGTGTCTCTGTGTCTGTCTCTGTGTCTGTGTGTGTGTCACTGCGTGTGTCTCTGTGTCTGTGTGTGTGTCTCTGCATGTGTCTCTGTGTCTGTGTGTGTGTCTGTGTGTGTGTCTCTGTGTGTCTGTGTCTGTGTGTGTGTCTCTGCGTGTGTGTGCATGTGTCTGTGTGTGTGTCTCTGCGTGTGTGTGCGTGTGTTTGTGTGTGTGTCTCTGCGTGTGTGTGTGTGTGTGTCTCTGCGTGTGTGTGTCTGCGTGTGTGTCTCTGTGTGTGTGTCTCTGCGTGTGTCTGCGTGTGTGCCTGTGTGTGTGTGTCTCTGCGTGTGTGTCTCTGCGTGTGTGTGCGTGTCTGCGTGTGTGTCTCTGCGTGTGTGTGCGTGTGTCTGCGTGTGTGTCTCTGTGTGTGTGTCTCTGCGTGTGTGTGCGTGTGTCTGCGTGTGTGTCTCTGCGTGTGTGTGCGTGTCTCTGTGTGTGTGTCTCTGCGTGTGTGTGCGTGTCTCTGCGTGTCTCTGTGTGTGTCTCTGCGTGTGTCTGCGTGTGTGCGCTGCAGCACAAGATGGGAAAATATTTTCCGTGTATGCCAAGTTTACGGGTGGGGCAGCCGAGTGAGGCATAAATGAGCAAAGCTGCGTCAGGTTCAGGGGTCTTGTGGGGAAAGGGATGCACAATTGGGTGGGCTCTATTTTTATAAGATAGAAATGGTCTTCCTGGAAACACCATCCGTTCAGTCTGCTTCATAAAAACTATAAAGTTTTTACGATTGAATAAGTGGAAAATCTGATTGTGCAGGTGCTGAGTGTAAACTTCCCCTGGAGTGACGTGGGTACCTCCCACGCTTAATCAGTTGTAATTCGCTGGGACCAACAAAAAGGTACAACTCAGAATTAAATAAGAGTGTTTCATTTCCAGTGACGTTGCTGCATGTGCTCCCTGAAACCTTCTCTGAGGGCCCAGGCGCACTGCCACGATGACTGAGCTGGGGGACCAATGTGGGTCCGTGTGTCTGACACGTGCACAGGTTTCAGGATGGCAGCTGTCCATCGCTGCCTGCGTGTTGAGAATCTCTCCCTCTATGTACCACTGTGAAAGCCTGAGCCCTGTCGCCCTGCGGTAACCACCTGTTCTGCTATTTATTGTTCATTCCTCAGGGCGGCACCCCCTGTTTGTCCCGAGATAAATAGAAACCCATGGCCTTGTTGCTCTGCTGGCTTCTTGGATGATGGATTCCCAGCTGACGGATGTGGAGAATTCGATTGTGGTTACCTAGTAACTACATCCATTAATGACCCGACAGGTCCTAACCTTTGACCTAGTATCCTGGGAATATGCAGTGGTCCCTGGGCTGTTAGCTGGCTTGTCATCTATTACAGAGAGACAGGAACAGAGCTGGTGATATAGTCTCTCAGCCCTGAACCCTGCCCTTTCCAGTCGGGCAGGGCACATTGTAACATGAGAGGAGCAACGGAGATCCACAGATTCGGTGAGCACCTTCCCCATCAATCCCTTTTCGAGAGGCTGGGCAGGAAGACGTGGATTCCATAGTTCATGGAAAAGTTTTATCTTTTCCCGGCCGTTGTTTTGCATTTCTACAACGTTTTTGTTTAAAAACTGGGCATGTGATTGGGTTATGTAGCCAGGGAAGGGATGATATGATTGGGGAAAAGGTTACACAGCTGGGGAGAGGGTTACGCAGCTGGGGAGAGGGTTACACAGCTGGGGAGAGGGTTACACAGCTGGCGAGAGGTTACACAGCTGGGGAGAGGTTACACAGCTGGGGAGAGGTTACACAGCTGGGGAGAGGGTTACGCAGCTGGGGAGAGGGTTACACAGCTGGAGCAGAGGTTACGCAGCTGGGGAGAGGGTTACACAGCTGGGGAAGAGATTACACAGCTGGGGAGAGGGTTATGCAGCTGGGGAGAGGGTTATATGATTGGGGAAGGGGTTACACAGCTGGGGAGGGAGTTACACAGCCGGGGAGGGAGTTACGGAGCCGGGGAGAGGGCTACACAACTGGCGAGGGGGTTACGCAGCCAGAGAGGGGGTTACGCAGCTGGGGAGAGGGTTACGCAGCCGGGGAGGGAGTTACGCAGCCGGGGAGGAGGTTACACAGCCGGGGAGGGAGTTACGCAGCCGGGGAGGGGGTTACGCAGCTGGGGAGGAGGTTACACAGCTGGGGAGGGAGTTACCAGCTGGGGAGGAGGTTACACAGCTGGGGAGGGGGTTACGCAGCTGGGGAGGAGGTTACGCAGCTGGGGAGGAGGTTACGCAGCTGGGGAGGAGGTTACACAGATGGAGAGGAGGTTACCAGCTGGGGAGGGAGTTACGCAGCTGGGGAGGGAGTTACGCAGCTGGGGAGGGAGTTACGCAGCTGGGGAGGGGGTTACGCAGCTGGGGAGGGGGTTACGCAGCTGGGGAGGGAGTTACGCAGCTGGGGAGGAGGTTACGCAGCTGGGAAGGAGGTTACGCAGCTGGGGAGGGGGTTATGCAGCTGGGGAGGAGGTTACGCAGCTGGGGAGGGAGTTATTCAGCTGGGGAGGAGGTTACGCAGCTGGGGAGGGAGTTACGCAGCTGGGGAGGGGGTTACGAGCTGGGGAGGGGGTTACGCAGCTGGGGAGGGGGTTACGCAGCTGGGGAGGGAGATACGCAGTTGGGGAGGGAGTTACGCAGCTGGGGGGGAGCTACGCAGCTGGGGAGGGAGTTACACAGCTGGCGAGGAGGTTACGCAGCTGGGGAGGAAGTTACGCAGCTGGGGAGCGAGTTACACAGCTGGGGAGGGAGTTACGTAGCTGGGGAGGAGGTTACACAGCTGGGGAGGGAGTTACGCAGCTGGGGAGGAGGTTACGCAGCTGGGGAGGAGGTTACGCAGCTGGGGAGGGAGTTACGCAGCTGGGGAGGGAGATACGCAGTTGGGGAGGGAGGGGTTTTCTGATTGTGGGAAGGAGGTTACACACCATGGGCAAGGGCTATATGATTGGGTAGGACATTACACAGCTGGGTGAAAGCTACTCAGCCGGGAAGGGGGTTGTATGATTGGGGAAACGCTTACTTGTTTGGGAAGAGGTTACATGATTGCCGGAGGGGGGGTTACATGATTGAATAGGGTTTATGTGAGAGTGGGAGAAGCTAACTGTAGTCCACAGAGTATGACGGTAATCCACTGCGGAATTACACACACACAGGAACATATGAATTAGGAACAGGTGTAGCCCGCGAGAGCCTGCTTGGCTCAATTTCAGGTCAATTTCAGCTCACTCCGTTGTTCCCCGAATGACATTATAGGGGCGCAGGAAGAGGCCATCTAGCCTGCTCTGCCATCCAGTTAGATCAAGCATGACCGACCTTCAACCCCATTTACCCACCGT
This sequence comes from Scyliorhinus torazame, assembly GCF_047496885.1. Taxonomy (NCBI): domain Eukaryota; kingdom Metazoa; phylum Chordata; class Chondrichthyes; order Carcharhiniformes; family Scyliorhinidae; genus Scyliorhinus; species Scyliorhinus torazame. The sequence goes on from NC_092736.1 coordinate 1,622,662, forward strand.
ATCTTGTATTCCTTGTGATACTTTTACCCGAGAAAAGTCCTACTTGTTTCAGTCTTCCCAAACTCCAATTGACCAACAGCACCCACAGCCTTTTGGGGAATAGAATTCCAGCTTTATCCCAAACGCAGTTCCTGATTTCACTACCAATTGGCCTAGACGTGCTGTTACGTAATTAGGACATTCTGAATTCTCCCACTGTGTACCCGAACAGGCGACTAGGGGCTTTTCACAGTAACTTCATTGCAGTGTTAATGTAAGCCTACTTGTGACAATAGAGATTATTCTTATTATTTAATTTCTTCTAAAGATGTGGATTCTGCTCACTCCCAATGGATTTCTCACCCTTTGCTTTGTAGTTTGCACGATGGGGTATTTATCCATGGGTGACAGCCCCTCACAGTATCTCACCCAAAGCATCATTGCTCAAGTGTAAGCTTAGTCAATGACTGTTGACAAACTATTCACCCACAGGGCACATCAAAGCGATTCGATCCTCTCTCCTCAATGACTTCCACTGAAGTGGGGTTTTTTGGCAGAGTTTTTTGTCCTTTCCTCAGCCCGGGATTCCTGAAGTACTTCCTAATATCAGTCGAAATTTGCCATTCCGCAGTTGGACTCATTTCTCTGTTCAATCTTTGCAGTTCCAGTTTATCTTCCCTGACCTGCGTCTCTCTGTCGAAGCCCGGGTTTCTGGCGTTGTGTGTACTCTGGATCCTCTGCTGTTGGGCAACCATCCATGGGCTTATTCTTACCCCACTCTCTGGCCTGAAACCTTTTCCACCTGTTTGAGGGAGAGGTTGTAGTACGTGACCCTAAGATTGGATCTTGACAGCTCATTTCTGCGCCCCTGACCTTTTTAAAAATAATTTTAGAGTACCCAATCCACCTAACCTGCACACCTTTGGGTTGTGGGGCTGAGACCCACACAGACACGGGGAGAATGTGCAAACTCCACACGGACAGTGACCTGGGGCCGGGATCGAACCTGGGACCTCGGCGCCATGAGGCAGCAGGGCTAACCACCCGTACTACCCCTCTGCACCCCTGACCTAGTGAGAGGAAAAAAACCTTTTGCCTGAGTCTATTGGAAAGTCTGAGTGTTGGGTGAGGTTAGGGTGAGACTTGGCTATGATGCTACATCCCCTCCCCTTCAATATTCATTTTGTCGACTCAAACAAAGTGTGAAGATGTGGGTGAGGCTCGCCTGGGGAACAAATTAACAGCAGCATGTGAAACCTTGAAAGCTTGTTTTTCTTTTTCTCTCTCGTTCTTTTATTTCCCGCTGTCCCACTATCATAGAATCGAATGTTTCCTAGTATGACTATGTATGTTAAGGCTGTGAGCACAGTGGTTGAGGTTTCAGGCTAGTGTGTTTGGGGGGGGGGAGCTGTGCCAGTTGATCCCCATTTCTGGAGATGGATATGGGAAGGGAAGAAATTAATAATGTTGCCCCTGTTTCATTGATAGGACTGCAGAGCCACTGGTATGTGCAGATAACCAGGAATTGTTGCCCGGGGTGGGAGGGGGGGGGCGAAGCTTTGGTTAATTTAACTTTCTTTTAGAGCTACGCAGAGCTACATGAATTATTAATGATTGTGAGACTGCCCGTGGATCCTGCTGGTCTCTGGAGCTGTTTAGCTTCCAGCAAGTAGGTTGTGGATATTTGAAAAGTGAAAGGCTTGTTGTGATTTAACTTGCAGAACTGGCACTCTGAACATTGCTCGTTAGGTGCCTCTGTAAAGCAAGGCAGCTTGCTTTGATACATTCAGTTCTTTACCCCCCCCCTTAGAGAATAAAAGATTAAGGGATAAATATGGTGTTTAAAATCATAGAATCAGAGAAGGATGATTGCAGGGATTAATCGGGTAAATGAGAGAAATTATTTCTTCTGTTGCGAGAGTCCTGAAAAAGGGGGAATAAACATTGAACATAGAGCTAGACCTTTCGGGAAGCACTTCGTCACTCAAAGGGTAGCAACATTCAGGTACTTTCTCCCCAAAGAACCGATTGAAGGTCCCGGCGCTGTGATTGATAGATTTCTTTTCCTCGGCAAGGGTATTAAAGGTTACGGAACCAAGGTTGGTAGATGAAGTTATAGATCAGCCACAATCTAATTAAGTGGTGGGAACAGGGGCTGAGGGCCCCCCTCCTGTTCCTGTGATATATTGGGACAGGGGCGGAGGTTTCATCCTGCGATTTCAGTAAAATTTGAATGTTGTTTGGAATAGGAACGGGAGATCAGTCGGCCATTTGAATCCACTCAATTAGATCGTGGTTGATGGATACCGTCACCCCATTTACCTGCCTTTGCCTAATACCCTCTCATACCCTGAGCTAACAAAGATGAATCTATCCTAGTTGGAGAGCTCCAATTGTCGTAGCAATCACAATCTTTTGGAGCAAATGTTTCAGGTTCCTACCATCTTTGTGGAAAAGTCTTTCCTAATTTGATGCCTAAATGACCGGACATGGATTTAAAAATTGTCTCCTTATTCTGGATTCCTCCACAAATGGAAGTAATTTCTCCACCAAGTAAAGACCCACAATTTGCGTTCCTACGAAACCTCCCAAACGGTGATTTGCGAATGACAAACGTTCTTTATAATGGGAGTCAATTAGATAGGTTCCAGCAGCCTAAAATTTGAAGTACGTAAAAAAAAATCAAAGGCAATAAAAACGATGCCGTCCAAATAATGTCCGGCGACGTCCACGCAGTCTGCACTGCACTGTCGTGGCGATCTTTTTTTAAACTTCATTTAGGCCGTTTGTCTTTGGCATTATCTAAAGTTGGATTCTGTTTTGTTAATTTTTTAAACGTTGGTAAGTAAACATTTAGGCCCATCATCGTCTAAACGTAAGGGCCAGACCGTTCAGGAGAGATGTCAGGAAGCACTTCTTCACTCAAAGGGTGGTAGAGGTTTGGCGCTCTCTTCCACGAACGGCAGCTGAAGCTACAACAGTTGTTAATTTCAAATCCGATAGATTTTTGTTAAGCAAAGATATTAAGGGATATGGGCCAAAGGCAGGTCTGTAGAGTTAGGCCACACACCAGCCACGATCTCCTTAAATGGCGGGTCAGGCTCGAGGGGCTGAATGGCCTACTCCTGTTCCGATATTCTTATGCCTGCAATGGGTGATCTTGTGGACAGAGTTTTGCACGTGTGAGCAAAACATGAAATAGGAAGTTGCAAATTGGCGACTTTAAAATGTTTGAAGGATTTGATGAGATAGTTACAATAAACACCTCAATCAAATCAGCCTCCGTTTCCTATACCAAAGAGAATACAAGCCTACTTTATGCAACCTGTCCTCATAATTTAATCCATTAACCCTTGTTGTCATTCTGAAGTATCTGCATTGCACCCCCCCCAAAGAAAATGGGGGCGATTCTCTGATATGGAGGCCAAATGTTCGCGCCGTCGTGAACGCCGTTGTGTTTCACGACGGCGCGGCGCGAACAGGGCCCGGGCACAACCTATTCTGACCCCCACCGGCGCTGGAGTGGTTCACGCCGGTCCAGCGCCCTTACGTGGCGCCAAATGGGCGCCGCGCCAACCCACACATGCGCAGTCGGGCCGCGCCATCCTGCGCATGCGCGGGGAACGTCTTACGCACGCCGGCCCCTCACCAACATGGCCCCGGTGTTCTGGGGCCGCGCGTGGAAGGAGGTAGGCCCGGGGTGGGGGGGGGGGGGAGGCCGGCCTGCCGATCGGTGGGCCCCGATCGCGGGCCAGACCCCATCGGAGGCCACCCCGGTGAAGGAGCCCCCCTCCTGCCCCCACAGGCCCCCCCACCCCCCCCCCCCAGCGTTCCTGCAGAGTTCCCGCCAGCAGCGACCAGGGGTGGACGGCGCCGGCGGGAACCTGTCGTGTCGTAGCGGCCGCTCGGCCCATCCGGGCCGGAGAATCACCGATCGCCGGTTCTCCGAGCTGACCCGGTGCGAATCGCGCGCCGCTGGTTTCCGGGGGGGGTGGGAGAATTGCATGCGGGGGTCGGGGCGGCGTGGCGCGATTCGCGCGGCGCCCCAGCGATTCTCCCACCCGGCGTGGGGGGGGAGAATAGCGCCCAATGTGTGGTTATGGTTATAGTTACTTGGGACTTGACCAGACCTCGGTACAACCCGAACATTCCTTTGTATCCCAATTTCCTTGAGATAAAGATCAACATTCTGTCGACCGTTATTTTTGATTTTATGTTTTTGTTTGTTTAATTACTAGTTTTTAGCAATGCATACACGGATATCTTTGCTCCTCCGTTGTTCCTAGTTTCTCACTTTTGAGAAAGTACTCCAATTTATATTCTCCGAACCTCAGGCCTGCCCAAAGCTCTCTTTGCCGCACAGTTTTACCCGTTTAATCTGTCTGACCAAGTGTGGCAGCTGTGTGCTCCAATTCACGTTACTGCTCGTCCTAATTGTCATCTACAAACTTGGATACTGACTCGCTCGCTACTGCTTCAGTATGAAAGCAAAATACTGTGGACAGGGGCAGCACGGTGGCGCAGTGGGTTAGCACTGCTGCCTCATGGCGTCGAGGTCCCAGGTTTGATCTCGGTCCTGGGTCACTGTCCGTGTGGAGTTTGCACATTCTCCCCGTGTTTGCGTGGGTTTCGCCCCCACAACCCAAAGATGTGCAAGGTAGGTGGATTGGCCACGCTAAATTGCCCCTTAATTGGAAAAAAATAATTGGGCACTCTTAATTTAAAAAGAAAAAATACTGTGGACATAGAATCATAGAATTTACAGTGCAGAAGGAGGCCATTCGGGCCATCGGGTCTGCACTGGCCCCTGGAATGAGCACCTCACCCAAGCCAACACCTCCACCCTATCCCCGTAACCCAGTAACCCCACCTAACATTTGTTTTGGACACTAAGGGCAATTTATCATGGCCAGTCCACCTAACCTGCACATCTTGGACTGCGGGAGGAAACCGGAGCACCCGGAGGAATCTCACGCGGACACGGGGAGAACGTGCAGACAGGGACCCAAGCCGGGAATCGAACCTGGGACCCTGGAGCTGTGAAGCAACTGTGCTAACCACTGTGCTACCGTGCCACATATGAAATATAAACACAAAGTGCTGGAAATATTCAGCAATTCTGGCAACATCTGTGACGAGAAAGGCAGAATTAATATTTTGGGTTGATGAATGTTCATTAGACAATTTGAGTACTTCCAGCATTTTCTGTATTTATTTCTGTTCCTTCAGCCAGTCAATGATGAAAATCTGAAACCACAGAAGCATAGGGGGTACCATGTCAGGCAAATCAGAATGATTGAACTCTTTAAACTTGTTTACTGACTCCTACTTTCCAGCCAATCATCGACCCAAGTGAAAAGGCTGCTGTGTGTAAATTGGCTACTTTTTGCAGTGATGAGACTGGAAAGTGCCTGGGGTGTTTTGAGGCTGTGAAAGGCGTTATAGAAATGCAGGCTCTCTGTTTTTTTTGCGGTCTGTGTGCAAGAATACAGAGATGAGGCCAACATCTTTGAAGCCACGGGATATTGTCATTGACATCAGTGTGTGCATCAGAAAGTCCAGAAATCTGTTCACCTAAAGATCTGGATCCCAATTATGTTGGAATGTGAGGGAGTTGGAAAAGTACATTCGGCATCCCTACAGCGAGAAGAGGAATCTTCCCGCTGCTCAATCCGTTTGGGACTTTGGTTAAACTGCATCACGGGGTTTGGGGATAGTATTTTGGGGCTCTGTGCCATGTTGAATCTGTACTTAACATAAAATACATATCCTCTCTATCCTGCTGGCACCTTCCCAGCTCTCTTGGTTGACTCTGGAGAACGATTATGAGCTGTATTATAACTCTGGTCTGATAGGAGATCCTCAATATAATTAAATGCTGTTGATTAGCACTTAGCTGGGGCAGACCGTAGTGTCAGCTCCTGTTCACGTTCCCTCCTGTGTGACTGCTGTGCTGGAGGTTTCTGTCACCACAAATCACTTGTGGATTGTCCTCTGATGCTGAAGAGAATAATCAAGGACTTACCTGTTAACCCTTTCAACACTTTTCTACAGGTTCTGGCTGATCCTGGTCCGATGGGCGATACTGTCACGTCTGAGTCAGAGATCCTGTGTTCAGGCTGCCAGTGACGGTGCTGCGCTGGGGAAATGTTAGACTTTTGGGTGAAATGTTAAATCAAGATCTCCTCTGCCCTGTCAGGTCAATGGAAGGGATCCTGGTGCGATGGGAAGAAGAGCAGACGGAGTTCTCCCAGTTTCCTGGCCAATATTTATCCCACAAACACTGGGAGCGATCTACTAGCCTTGTTGCGCCTGACTCAGTCAGGTGGCAAGGCTGTTAAATCTCACGAGAGGCCTGGTCCACGTTTGGAAACAAGTGTTGAACGGCGCCACAACTGGGCGAGATCCAGATTGCGAGACGTCGCATTCTGGATTTCGCCCTGTTGTGGGGCCGTTTAGCATTTGTTTCCACAAATGTGTACCAGGAGTAATGGCACTTGGCGCAGGGGGGGGGGGTCTCGCAGGTGATTGGAGGCCTCCAGGTGGTCGGGCTGTGGGCAGGATGGTACCCTGGCACTCCCAATGCCAGCTTAGCACTGCCAGAGTGCCAGGTTGCTTGTGCCAGGGATCGGGCTTGGGGATGCCCTTATAAGGTGGGGCTTGAGGACCCCTTAATTGATAAATTGGGGCGTTGGCAAGGGGGGGGAGCGAGCGAGTGATTGGGGCACCTTCTATCTCTTCCTGCACTGATGAGCTGAGCTTGTCAGTGCAGGAAATGAAGCTACGTCCGCCGTGATTATTCATTACAACAAAATAATACCACACTCTACCACCAATACATAAAGGTGCAATGCAAAAATAGCACAATCAATACTCAACACTGAACCCAACCCTTCAAACATACAACTAACCCCCCCCAACAGATGACGACTTTGAAAAAGCAAATGAATGACTGCCGGCTCGAGGATAACTTTTCTATCCACGCCCCAATGATTTACCACCTCCAGATAGAAAAACTCCATTAGGCCACCCAACCAGCCGAGGCACTGCCGGAGTTGGAGATCTCCACCCCAGCAGAACTCGCCTCCGGGCTGTCAACGGCGAGGACACCCGTCTGCAGCACCGCCGAGCCCAAAACCCTGAGAATGGCCACCAGCGGACACGGCTCCAGCTCAATATCGAGGATCTCCGACATGTTAAAGAAGGAGACCCAAAAGCTTTCGAGTTTAAGACACGGGGAAAACTTGTTGGTATGATTCGTCTGCCCCCCCCCCCCCCCCCCCCCCCCCCCCCCCCCGAGAACAACGCTCGTACTTATCCTTTAGTCTTTAGATCATTGCTGGTAGCGGGATCTTGCTGTGTGCAAATTTTGTGCCGCGTTTTCCCTAGTGCGACAATGACTGTACTTCAAAAATACTTCATTGGTTGTGAAGCACTTTGGGATATCCCGAGGTTGCGTTATAGAGATGCAAATGTTGGGGAAGTTCAGCTGTGAGCAGCATGAAGCCTGCGTCTTCCTATTCTAATCTCATGTGTCCCTTCTCTCCTTTCAGGTCCCATCTACCTCTCTCCTTCGCTCTTGTCTTCTCTCATTCCCACAGTCCATGTTTAAGCGACACACGTGTGTCCAATCCTCCCTCAGCTGTGCTGTTTCTCAGAGGAGCCGGACAGCGTCAGGGACGCTTGGTTGGCCTAAAGCACCCTTTTATCCTGCAGGCGGCTGAATAGAGATCTTCAGATCACCAGAGACTAACTTTCTTGGTCTGCAGGGCTCGGCATTCCTTCAGCATTATCTTCACCCACTGAGCTAACAGCTAATATTTGTGGGGTCGTGTTTCAGTGCTAACTGAGCACGTGGGTCACCATGGAAACATCTTTGCGAGTCCAAGGGTCCCGTACTGGCTTTGGGACCGCACTGGTTCACAAATCTTAAGAAATCACTTGTGAATCATAAATATCACTTCATCCGGAAGAGCTGCTGACCTCAATAACAAGACTTTGATAAATAATTCACTGACAAACATTTAGGAATCTGGAACTTTTTTTCCTGAGATCCTCTTTTTTTTTACTAACTGTTGTTACTGAAGATCAAATAAACTGATCACGTTTTAGCCAGTCTTTGATGACCGTTTGCACTGCAGCATGGGTGTTCCAAACCTCAGGAACTGCAAAGACATTTATTCCCTTCTGGGTGCATGTCATTAGCTCTGTAGATGGCCACTGGCTTCAGTAATGCGATTACTCATGCCTGGTGAACTGGAAAGGTGGAAGTGTTGAGAGATTGAGAACTGCACTACAGTTTGTTGACGAGGAGAGGAAACCGCTCTTCACAACAGAAGCTGAACCCATTGCTTTTCTGGAGTGTTAAGTGGCGTGTTGGCCTGTTGCTTGGGTACAGCCAATCTGAATATATCAAGAACCCTCGCACACAATCTGTTCGATTCTCGTCAACCTGCTGAATTACAACTGTTGGCCTTTCACCTAGCTTTATTTTATTTATTTTTTTCACGGCGCCGAGGTCCCAGGTTCGATCCGGCCCTGTCCCAGTCACTGTCCGTGTGGAGTTTACACATTCTCCCCGTGTATGCGTGGGTCTCACCCCCACAACCCAAAGATGTGCAGGGTAGGTGGATTGGCCACGCTAAATTGCCCCTTAATTTGAAAGAATGAATTGGGTACTCTAAATTTATAAACAAAAAATGATGATGATTTGTCCATCTGAACTCCTCTATCCAGGGACCACTGTCACAGCATTTTTCTCACACTGAGAGTTGAGCCAACACAGAAGGTCCAGTCTGTAAACGAGCCTGGCTCCCTTATCTAATATGTGGCTATCATTCTCCTGTTGGCACGGCGGAGCTGATTTTAGCAACGTAAGCCCTAGGAATCATCGCCCAAACATCCCATAACCAGACCTACAGGAATTCCTTTTAATGACATCAAGGATCATTATCCTACCCTGGAGTGGGCGGCACAGTAGCACAGTGGTTAGCACTGTTGCTTCACAGCACCAGGATCCCAGGTTCGATTCCCGCATGAATCACTGTCTGTGCGGAGTCTGCACGTTCTCTCCTTGTCTGCATGGGTTTCCTCCGGGTGCTCCGGTTTCCTCCCACAAATCCCTAAAGACGTGTTTGTTAGGTGAATTGGACATTCTGAATTCTCCCTCAGTGTACTCGAACAGGCGTCGGAATGTGGCGATTTGGGGCTTTTCACAGTAACTTCATTACAGTGTTAATGTCAGCCTACTTGTGACACTAATAATGATTGTAGTGTATTTCAAGTGTTAATCATTCTTTGAATTGTGATCAGTTCAATTCTTTTTGATATTCACATTTACGGTGTCGAGTTCAAAGTCCGATATTGTGCTTTTAAAAAACAAAGCTGAACCAAGTGCATTTTAGCCATTGAACTGTTGCACCAAGATCGCGGTTGGTCACGATCGTGCTGTAGTGAACCACAAATAGTTCACATTCTCTGGCAGTCGCAGCAGGCCATGAAGCTTCAAAATGGGGCTTCCCTGGAAACTGAAGGCTGCTGTTTTTTCTCTGTCAAACAACAGAACTCCCATTTCAATGACAAAGAGAAGTCTGATGCTGTCTCTAAGGAACCCGCAGCTCAAACTGGGAGTCTGTAAAAATGACTTCAGTGAGAGGAAATGCTGGCGAGGGTTCCACATTTCATGGTGCATTGTTGAGAGTTGAATTTGACAAAATTTGGATCATCCTCAGAAGAATTCTGCATTTGGGCTGCAACTGAATCAATGAAAAATGATAAATAAACATTTACTTTTAACTTAGAAGAAATGCAAATTCTGGGTATATTTTCCTTTTTGAAATGTTCGATTGTGTGTATCGAGGCTTTGGGAATTTTCGTTCCAGTTGGACTAAGGAAAATCTTCTTGGTATTATGACTCCGCGTGAATGAGTCGAATCTACGCTCCTGTGTGGTTGGGAGGTACAGTGAGTGCATTGTAAATGAAAATGTTAATCGCATCTACTTGTGGCAATGTGAACAATGCTGACATCGGTCGTGGACCAGTTTGAACCTGTTTCTTTTGTCCTAACTTCACATTGTGTATGTGAACTACTGATAAGTCACTTGCTTCCAATCTGCAAAAAGACAACTTTCTCTAATCATTCCTCATACCTTAGGACACCAGCGATAAATCTTGTGACTCTCCCCACGCTCCCTCCCCAGTATTTCTGTGACCAGAACTGGACAGAATACTCAAGGAGTGGTCTAAACAGCGCACATACAGTTTCAACCTCATTCATTTTACTCATTTAAATGTAAGGTGCCTTTGTATTTGCTTTGACTATGCTTCATATGCCTGTACATATCGAGTATTGCCCAGAGATCTTGTTCATCTCTACCCTGCTTGGATTCTGTTCACCTAGTGAGCAGTAGTTAACACGTAACTGTGGAAATTCTTGTGCCCCTTTACTGATGCTGCCTCATCTGGATTCACTATTGTGCTAGTTTAGTATTGCTGATAAACCTAAACAAATTTGCAATCCAAAGGAACAATAACGTGTAATGGGGCTGGTTTAGCACAGGGCTAAATCGCTGGCTTTTAAAGCAGACCAAGGCAGGCCAGCAGCGCGGGTTCAATTCCCGTACCAGCCTGCCCGAACAGGCGCCGGAATGTGGCGACTAGGGGCTTTTCACAGTAACTTAATTTGAAGCCTACTTGTGACAATAAGCAATTTTCATTTATATAGCATCTTTAAGATACTGAAATGTATCACGGGGGTCGCATGTGTGAGCGCGGGAGCTCCAGCTTTGCTCATGGTTTAATCCGTGTTTTCATCCTGTTGCACATTTCGTATTTACCTTTTCTTGGGGTGCATGGCTTGTGCTATGCCCCGAGAATTGTTTGGTTGATGTTCCTGCCAGGAAGAGCTGATAAAATGCTAAAATCCTCGTTTATCCATGGCGGCTGGGGTGGACTGGATGGAGCCCAGCTCTGAGCGGCGCAGTTGCTATTGAGCGGGTCCCGTCTTGGCAGTGCTGTGCGCCTCGAATGACGGCTGCCAATGGAGATGTTGTCCTGGCTGAAAGTCTCGCCTCTGTGGACAGGTCGTCAGTGTTGCGGGGTACTTTTATGGAGGCGCACAAGGAGGTTCTTGTACTTGAGAGAGCACTTCCTCTGGTGGCGGTCTGCCTGTCGACACCCTGCTGCATGGCTTGTTGTCCATCTTGGCGGGTTCGGGAGAGGGGGATTGAGAGGGGCTGGTCCATGAGCCTGGTCCCCAGCAAGAGGTGGTGGAAGAGGTCCTGAGTGAGTTTGATGATTGGCTGTCATGTTTCGGTAATCTGCACTTGGAGTCTGGGCGTTTCAGATTTGATGAAGCATATTGTATCCTGTCTTCGAGACTGGGAGTCGGGTTGGCTGGTCTTGTATTGTCCTGTTCTTGATGCTTATCTATGTTGTGAAGGGTTAGAATCATAGAATTTACAGTGCACAAGGAGGCCATTCGGCCCATCGAGTCGGCACCAGCTCTTGGAAAGAGCACCCTACCCAAGCCCACAACCCAGTAACCCCACCCAACACTAAGGGCAATTTTGGACACTAAGGGCAATTTATCATGGCCAATCCACCTAACCTGCACATCTCTGGACTGTGGGAGGAAACCGGAGCACCCGGAGGAAACCCACGCACACACGGGGAGGATGTGCAGACTCCGCACAGACAGTGACCCGAGCCGGGAATCGAACCTGGGACCCTGGAGCTGTGAAGCAATTGTGCTAACCACTGTGCTACCGTACTGCCCTTGAAGGAGGCCATACCGGCCGAGTCAGAGCCCCCCCCCCCCCCGGGGTGGAGCCTAGGCTGTGGACCGCCTGGGTGTTGGTCAGACAGCTTGGTGGAAGTAACGATGTCTTGTGCTTGAATCGTTGGAATCCTTGGAAAACCTTGGAAAGTGTTTGTTGATCCTGATCCTGTTTTATCCTTGTCTTTTGCTTTCTTGGTGCATCCAGGAAGATGTCTTTATCCTGAGGACTGCCCTCCAATTCAGTTGTTATCCTGGACATTACTCCCTGTTAATTATATTGTTGTTTAATGCTGTCTGTTTTTCTCCAGTGGAGTGTGTAATATGGGTGCGATGGCCGAGTATCGTTGGTTATCCTGATTTAGCAGGTTCATGTTTAGTCGAATAATCCTAAATGTAATCATGCTGTATAGTGGCTGAGGGAGGAGGATATTCTTTGTCATCACCCCGTCTCGTGTAGAGGGACGATGAGGGGGTGCGGGGGCCGGGGCAGAGGTGGAAGGTGGGAGTTGGGTAGGGTTAGTTTGTCCTCGCTGGGATTGAGGATAGCCCCCCTGTTAGAGCTGATCCGTTTCGGGGTTATTTTCCCTTTTCCATTTTGAGTTGAATCTCAGAATTGATGCTTTTCTCCTCATCGGCCCAGACAGACGTTTTTCGTCCTAGGGAGAACTGGGTTCTGTCTGTCTCTTCCTTCGGGTCAAGTTTGTCTTTTCTCCTGACGTGGGTCTCTTTCTTAAGCTGTTTTTGGTACAATTGGAGCTGATGGAATATCTTGTCTGTTATTGAGCAGAATGGAGTGGGTGGCTGTGTTTGAGGGTGGGGGTTGAGGGTGGCCTTGGCTTTTGGCAGCAGTTTCACAAATTGATTTGGGTGTCTCCTCCCTCTGGGTTTCTTATTTCTCCTCCCTTCTGGGTGAGCGTGGTGCTGGTTCTGGTTCTGGTCTGGTGGTGGGGAGGGGACCCTTGGGGTGTGGGGGAGGAGGATCGACCCTCCTTCCCAGGACACCCAATTGATGGTGTCTCGATGGCTCTTCTTTCTCAATGGGGTCCCCTCCTGGCCAGGGCTGGAGTGTTAACCTTTCTCTCCTTGTGGGAGTGGTGCTTGCCCTAGGTGGGATTGGATAGGTGCAGGGTCCGCGGGGTATGGGTTTGGGTTGTGAGAGGTCCTGGGAATATAATTTAACTTTTTTTTAGCGCAGTGCTGGACTAGGCCAGGCTCAGTGCTGCCCTCTGTGATCAAGGTGTCCTCTTCTTGGGGTGCCTTTGGGGGCAGGTGGTGGTTGGTGGGCAGGTGTCGTCCCCCCCCTCCGAGATCCTGCATCCGAGTTTTACTTGGTGCTGCTGGCCCTCTCTTCATTATTCTTTACTGTATGATTAACGTCGATTCTGTCCCTGGCCTGGATGGGGGTTAGATTGCGTTTTGGACGCGCTTGTAACTTTTCACAGTAACTTCATTGCAGTGTTAATGTAAGTCTACTTGTGACAATAATAAAGATTATTATTATTACTTCCCCATAGAGCTGGGGTTCTCGTGGTCTTCTTTTTGTTTCTTGGATGTTCAACTCTGAATCAAATATGGAACGAAGGTTGTGAATCGTCTGATTCATCCTCCAGCAGTTCCAGGGAGAGGGATGGAGTTGGTGGCTCGTGTTCGAGATTTAGGCATGGACCAAAGACAATCGGCTGGATTCTCCGTTACTGAGGCTAAGTACCGGAGCCAACAGAGAATCCCGAGGATGGATCAGGACGGGACAATTGGTGCGAAACCTGCACCGATTCCGCTACCGGTGAGGGGCTAGAACCAGCACCGCATGAAACACCCACGGAACGCACGGAAAACGGTTGGAGAATTGCCGGGTCCGTGCAGGGCTGACAAGCTGCAGCCGGGCGTACATCCGGGGCTGGTTTAGCACACTGGGCTAAATCACTGCCTTTGAAAGCAGACTAAAACAGGCCAGCAGCACGGTTCAATTCCCGTACCAGCCTCCCTGAACAGGCGCCGGAATGTGGCGACTAGGGGCTTTTCACAGTAACTTAATTGAAGCCTACTTGTGACAATAAGTGATTTTCATTTTCACCTACACACACCCCACAGCCCACCTCCTGGCCAACCCCACCACTCCCCCAGCAGTGGCAGAAGCCCCCCCCCCGGTCAGCGGCATGGATCTCGGCCGAGTGTGGCGCCGCTGGACACTGTCGGCACGCCCTCTCTCTCCGCAGCCGCCACACCAGGCTCACGACTGCTGAGACCACATCGGAGATGGAGCATCGTGGATGGGCCCGCTAATGACATTCCAACGGGGTTGCGTCTCTCGATGATGCTGATATGGAGGGGGGCGGAGCACCATGACCCGGCATCAAATCGCCGCCTGCCCCGATTCCGGTCTCGGAAGCCATTCTCCGCCCGATCGCCGTTCCCCATTTCGGCCACTGGCAACAAAGAATCCCGCCCGATGTCTCTGGTCTTCCCAGTGTTTAGTTGGAAGAGATTTACTGGACGTGACACAATCGGTGTGACATATACGACAGAGTGGAGAGGTTGAGGGGATTGGTGATGAGATCGAGGTGAGTGCCACACATGTGGAGCCTTACTTTATGTTTTCAGGTGATGTTGTGGAGGGATGGCGTGTGGTTGAGAAGTAATTTAAGTTATTATCGTAGTTACAACAACAGGGGCCTCATCACCAATCCCTGGGCCAGTGCACTCAGTTTAACTCACCAGCACCTTGTTGGTTGAAGAGGGAGAGGGTGTGGGGGAGGGAGAGGGACTGGAGGTTATTTATTTGTGGGGTAGGGTTGCAATGGAGGCGGTGTTCTCAAACCGTACTGCTTTGCAGCTGTGAAAAGCCAGCCGACACGAACTGGAGCTCTGCTTAAACAAAAGCAGAGCTGTGCCTGCTGCAGGAAGTAGGCAGGCTCCACCCCACCCCCAATTTGAGGTCCCTCACTGACTGAAGGTAACCATGGAAACCTTTGGCATGTGTAGCTTTATTCTCCTCCATTAGCCTGTGGATATGTGCTCCTCTGATTCATGAAACATGCAGTACACTGCACTGCCGTTAGTGAGCAGGGAGAGACACACAGACGTGCACAGAAAGACAGAGTGTGCAGGCAGCCTGGGAGAAGGCAATGCAGAGAGCGAGTGAGGGTTACTTCTCTCTGGAGAAGAGGGCAGCTTGTCGTGAACACCCAGTCAGAGGTGATAGGTACAGAAAAGGAGAGTATCGACACAGAGAGAATGTGGCTGATGTGGGAGATGTCTCTGACGCGGGACCCAGTAATGTGTGATGGTACTCCGTTAAGCATTCCTGCACTGTCCACTTGAAAAACACCCTCACCAAAAACATCTAGATTCACTGTTCCAAACTAGGGGCGGTGCGGGGAGAGTATAATTTGGGTCATTTCACACTGAATCAAATGCTGTGTACGGGCCTTTCATCCAGGGTGGGGGCAGTTTTGGGTAATGAATGAAAAGTCCCTCATTGGGAGCAATATTAGCTGAGGAAATGTGGTCACATTGCCGATGTGCGGTCATGGGTTTAATTTTCACTCAGGGCCCTGAATCTACAGCAAAAATGGCTTGCATTTATATAGTACCTTTTAAAGAGTACCCAATTCATTTTCTTTTTCCAATTAAGGGGCAATTTAGTGTGGCCAATCCACCTACCCTGCACATCTTTGGGTTGTGGGGCGAAACCCACGCAGACACAGGGAGAATGTGCAAACTCCACACGGACAGTGACCCAGAGCCGGGATCGAACCTGGGACCTCGGCGCCGTGAAGCATCAGGGCTAACCAACTGCGCCACCGTGCTGCCCCCATATAGTACCTTTAATGTGAAATATCTCAAGGTTCTTCTCAGGAATGATGATCAAACAAAACTTGCCACCGAGCCACGTAAGGAAATATTAGATTAGTTCAAAAGATTGGTCAAAGACATAGATTTTTTAAAATATCTCAAAAGAGGAGTGGGGGGATAGAGGGGTTAAGTGGGGGGGGGGGGGGGGAAATCCCAGAACTTGGGGCATAATCCTAACTCCGATGCAGTTGTGGAGAGTGCTGCGTTGCCAGAGTTATCGTCCTTTGGGCGAAAGGTTTCTCCTCCTGGGATAAGGTACAATCCGCCCAAATGTTGCCCTGTGGCCATGGTCAAGCTGAAGATAATTCTGGATTCCGTGTACTTCCTTTTACCACCCTGTCCTGTGCCCCTGTCATCCCAGGAGCAAGTCACATTCTTTGTTTCGACTGGTATTGAGTCAATTGATGGAAAGCACAACGAGGGGTTTGGTGAAGTAAATAAGGAGGAATGATTGTCACTGGTAACCAGGTTGGTGAGCAGAGGACACAGGTTAAGGCAAAAGAATCAGAGGGTAGATGAGAAGTTTCTCATTTACACAGTGGGTTGCGTGATGTGGGATGCGCTGCCTGAAAGGGCGGTGGAAGCAGATTCGATAATAACTTTCAAAAAAGGGAATTAGAGAAATACTTGAAAAGGAAATGAAGGGGTATCAGGAGAGAGCTGGGGGAGTGGGGTTAACTAGACTGCTCTTAGGGCAGCACGGTGGCGCAGTGGGTTAGCACTGCGGCCTCACAGCGCTGAGATCCCAGGTTCGATCCCGGCTCTGGGTCACTGTCCGTGTGGAGTTTGCACATTCTCCCCGTGTCTGCGTGGGTTTTGCCCCCACAACCCAAAGATGTGCAGGCTAGGTGGATTGGCCACGCTAAACTGCCCCTTAATTGGAAAAAATGAATTGGGTACACTAAATTTATATAAATAAAAACTGGACTGCTCTCTCTCTCTCTCTCTCTCTCTCTCTCTCTCTCTCTCTCTCTCTCTCTCTCTCAGCAGCACAGGACAGTGGGTCAGAGAGCTACGTCCCGCACTGTCTGACCCGACAATAAGTGCATCTTTGTGATTTAGAAGCTTCGCATGAGAACGTCACTTACCGGGTGCTCTCTGATATTGGAGACAGGCTGGGTGCCTGCTGTAATGATATCTCAACTGTGTGTCTTCCTGGGTCACTGTGCAGTAAATACCAGGCAGCCTCGATACACCTGGAAAGCTTAAATTCATGACCCCATTAACTCTCAGATGTCTCGAGTCATTGTCACTGATGGATCGTGGTGAGCTGCTTTATGATTTATCCGCTAATGAGGCAACAAAGCTAAAAGGAATTGCTTTTTCACAAAATTCAAACAGCAAATAATGTAAATGCCGGGATTCACATGGGCATTGGGCCAGGGCTTGGGGTCATGGATGGGACCCTCCGTCCTGCAGATCCAGCGGGGCTGCTCCACACACACCAGCGTTGATCAGTGGCCATGGACGCATCTGGCACCATGTCCACCGAGGAAGAATCGCTCTGGATTCAAACCCCTTATCATGATCCAGTGACCTCCTCCCGTTAGAAAGTTTACATGTGTGAATGTGGCATGTGGGGGTGTGACATTCCGTATGCTATCCTGCCAATATATGAGTAACTGTGAATGGACATTTGGGTGACCAATCCGAGACTATTGATCCAACAAGGATTTCTGCCTCCAGACAGAATTTCTTCTTCTAATGTCTGTAAGGCAGGAACAGTATTCTCCTGTGGCTGATAAAATTAAAAACATCTGCATGTGGGATTGTTTCAGTGCATAAATAAATAATCTTTTATTATTGTCACAAGTAGGCTTACATTAACACTGCAATGAGGTTACGGTGAGAATCCCCTAGTCGTCACATTCCCGGCACCTGTTCGGGTACACAGAGGAAGAATTCAGAATGTCCAATTCACCTGACAGCACGTCTTTCGGGACTTGTGGGAGGAAACCGGAGTTCCCGGAGGAAACCCACGCAGACACGGGGAGAACGTGCAGACTCCATACAGACATTGACCCAAGCCGGGAATCGAACCTGGGACCCTGGCGCTGTGAAGCAACAGTGCTAGCCACTGTGCCATCCGATCTGCTCAGATTCACAGCTCTGTTTATTCCAATCGCCTTCCTGTCTTCATTATCACCAATGTGAAACTTGTGAGATGCCGCACATTGTGCTGAGGTCTCTGCTCTGTTTAGAAAATAAAAAGGTCCCAAAATAGACAGTCCTTTTGCCTTTGTCCTGGTGTTTGAAGAGTTGCTGAGCTGAATGCTGTCAGTGGGCATTGTGTCCGATTCTCGAGTCCTATACTGTGTTAATGAACATTAGCCTGCCATCTCCTGCCTTGCTAATTAGTATTCGTGCTTTGGCTGGTGTTGGGTGGTGTGATTACTCTGGGATTGCGCAGGGTTTCTGTGTGGCTGTCACTACATAAGTGTGCCATTTATCTCTGTCTGCTTTCTCACAGCCACTGTTTGCTGGAGGGAGCTGTGATCATACAGCGATGAATATTCAGCAGAGGGAGGTCAGGTTTACCTTACATTGAACTGCGGGGAGGAGCAAAGTCACTTGCTTGACATCCAGATATTTTTGTTCTGCTGATCCTTCCCCTTTTGCCCACCCCGAGCTGGGGGCTCTGGTTCCGTGGGCAGCCGTTCCTGCAGCGGAAACATGGACAGAAAATTTCTGAAGGATGTTGGCATTTGGCGACATCACATTTAAACTCAATCCCATCCTTGGCCACCATCAGAGGTTAACACACACTTTACTGGTTGAATGGGGCCACATTTTCTTTTTGGCAAAAATGAAATATTTTGAGAACTTGATATTAAATGTTTTGTGTATTTTTAAAGAAGTAAAGTAAAAGTAAAGTAATCTTTATTGTCACAAGTTGGCTGACATTAACACTGCAATGAAGTTACTGTGAAAAGCCCCTAGTCGCCACAGTCCGGCGCCTGTTCGGGTACCCAGAGGGAGACTTCAGAATGGCCAATCCACCTAACCTGCACATCTTTGCACTGTGGGAGGAAACCCACGCAGACACGGGGAGAACGTGCAGACTCCGCACAGACAGTGACCCAAGCCGGGAATCGAACCTGGGGCCCTGGCGCTGTGAAGCAACAGTGCTAACCACTGTGCTACTGTGCCGCCCATGCAGCACAGAAGTAGTTCCGTGCCTTTAAAGATGTAGCCTCTTGCTGGACTTTTGTTTGTACATAAAGGTGTGTGTGTGCTTGTGAATGCAAGTGTGTGCACACATGTACCTGTGTGTGTGTGTGAGAGTGAGCGTGTGTGTATATGTGTGTGAGTGGTTGTGTAAAAGTTTGTGTGCAGCCGTGTGAGAGTGACTGTGTGTCCACCAGGGACATGCAGCAGGATTGGACACTGCTGGTCTATTATGTGCTCCCATCATGAGAGCTGAGCTGTTATGTATTAACACATCGGCCAGAGTCTTTGACTGAGCAATACCTTTAATTTAATAACTTTTTTTAACGGCTGGAATCACATCCTTACTTAACATCTGCCTGTTTTTCTTTCTCATTGTGAGTTGAGTGTTGATCTGTGATGCCCATTTAGTTTACTGTCCTGCACATTTAAACCATAGGCACACCTCGCTTGGCAGCCTGGGCAACAGGAACAAATGTACACGGGGCGGGTGAACAGACTTTAGATATGGGCACACTGAATTTGGGACTTGGTATTTGGGAATTTGGAGGTTCGTGTGGGCATACATCAGCAAATCTGGAAGGCCAGAGTGTTTGTGCAGAGGACCTGTGTTGATGTGGCATCTGAACTCAATACGGTACACCCAGGTTCCTGATGTTGCCTGCTAGGGCAGTGAGCGCTTTAACAGCCCGGTGTTCTCATTCATACTGATAAGAGATGTGGAAGGAAATATTAATGGAATGTTTCCTGTTTTTCTTGCAATAAGTTCCTAGATTGTACAAGTGAAGAGGAAATGTGGATTGAACACAAACATCAGCACGGGGCTGACAGCATGCGCGCCCAGCCAAGCTCCACCCCACTGCATGGGCTGTAACAGAGCCTGGTCCCCTGCTGCGGGAGCAGCACGCTCCCATTCATTGAAGGTCACATCCTGGACAGATTGGATAAGCTGTGTGCGCACATCAGAACCCAAATCAACACTGATTGTCTGCAAAATAGATGTCTCTTCAAAATGTCAAACGTGGCTGGCCCCCACACTGCCTTGAGAATTTTAAAATTTCCCTGCAACCCCAGGGGTGCAGACTCCTGGCACTGCTCCCCCGAATCCTCACCTAGCACCCCCCGAATCCACACCCTGCAGTCCCTCCGAATCCTCACCCCACACCCCCTTCCTCACCCTGCACCCCCCCGAATCCTCACCCTGCACCCTGCGAATCCACACCCTGCAGTCCCTCCGAATCCTCACCGTGCTCCCCCTCCCTCACCCTGCTCCCCCCTCACCCTGCACCCCCCTCACCCTGCACCCCCCGAATCCTCACCGTGCCACCCCTCCCTCACCCTGCACCTCCCTCACCCTGCTCCCCCTCACCCTGCACCTCCCTCACCCTGCACCCCCAGAATCCTCACCGTGCCACCCCTCCCTCACCCTGCACCTCCCTCACCCTGCTCCCCCCTCACCCTGCACCCCCCTCACCCTGCACCCCCCGAATCCTCACCGTGCTCCCCCTCCCTCACCCTGCTCCCTTGAATCCTCACCATGCTCCCCCCAAATCCTCACCCCCCCCACCCCCCAATTCCTCACCCTGTTCCTCTCCCTCACCCTGCACCCCCCAAATCCTCACCCTGCACCCCCCTCCCTCACCCTGCTCCCTCCGAATCCTCACCCTGCACCCCCCTCACCCTGCTCCCCCTGAATCCTCACCCTGCTCCCCCCCCTCACCCTGCTCCCCCTGAATCCTCACCCTGCTCCCCCTGAATCCTCACCCTGCTCCCCCTCCCTCACCCTGCTCCCCCTCCCTCACCCTGCTCCCCCTCCCTCACCCTGCACCCCCTCCCTCACCCTGCACCCCCTCCCTCACCCTGCTCCCCCTCCCTCACCCTGCTCCCCCTCCCTCACCCTGCTCCCCCTCCCTCACCCTGCTCCCCCTCCCTCACCCTGCTCCCCCTCCCTCACCCTGCTCCCCCCGAATCCTCACCCTGCACCCCCCTCCCTCACCCTGCTCCCCCCGAATCCTCACCCTGCACCCCCCTCCCTCACCCTGCTCCCCCCGAATCCTCACCCTGCACCTCCAGAATCCTGCTGGCACCCAGTTCTTTTCCTCCACTGTCTCTCTCCACCTCTCCATTGCCTCTCTCCACCTCTCCATTGCCTCTCTCCACCTCTCCACTGTCTCTCTCCACCTCTCCATTGCCTCTCTCCACCTCTCTTTTGCCTCTCTCCACTTCTAGTTCAGCAGGGGCTTGGGAACCTGAATTGTAGCTCCAGTATACAGGAGGTTGAGAGTAGTGAGGTCATGAGTACGGTTTCAAAGTTGCAGGAGTGTACCGGCAGGCAGGAAGGTGGTTTAAAGTGTGTCTTCTTCAGTGCCAGGAGCATCCGGAATAAGGTGGGTGAACTTGCGGCATGGGTTGGTACCTGGGACTTCGATGTTGTGGCCACATCGGAGACATGGATAGAGCAGAGACAGGAATGGTTGTTGCAGGTGCCGTGGTTTAGATATTTCAGTACGCTCAGGGAAGGCGGTAAAAGAGGGGAAGGGATAGCATTGTTAGTCAAGGACAGTATTACGGTGGCAGAAAGGACGTTTGATGAGGACTCGTCTACTGAGGTAGTATGGGCTGAGGTTAGAAACAGGAAAGGAGAGGTCACCCTGTTAGGGGTTTTCTATAGGCCTCCGAAAAGTTCCAGAGATGTAGAGGAAAGGATTGTAAAGATGATTCTGGGTAGGAGCGAAAGCAACAGGGTAGTTGTTATGGGGGACTTTAACTTTCCAAATATTGACTGGAAACGCTATAGTTCGAGTACTTTAGATGGGTCCGTTTTTGTCCAATGTGTGCAGGAGGGTTTCCTGACACAGTATGTAGATAGGCCAACGAGAGGCGAGGCCATATTGGATTTGGTACTGGGTAATGAACCAGGACAGGTGTTAGATTTGGAGGTAGGTGAGCACTTTGGTGATAGTGACCTGTCAGGCAGGGAGGAAGTGGTCGAGCAAGGGAACCGTGGTTTACTAAAGCAGTCAAAACATTTGTCAAGAGGAAGAAGGAGGCTTATGTAAAGATGAGACATCAAATGTTGTTCCCTTGTTCAAGAAGGGGAGTAGAGACAACCCTGGTAACTATAGGCCAGTGAGCCTTACATCTGTTGTGGGCAAAATCTTGGAAAGGTTTATAAGAGCTAGGATGTATAATCATCTGGAAAGGAATAATTTGATTAGAGATAGTCAACACAGTTTTGTGAAGGGTAGGTCGTGCCTCACAAACCTTATTGAGTTCTTTGAGAAGGTGACCAAACAGGTGGATGAGGGTAAAGCAGTTGATGTGGTGTAAATGGATTTCAGTAAATCGTTTGATAAGGTTCACCATGGTAGGCTGCTGCAGAAAATGTGGAGGATGGGATTCAGGGTGATTTATCAGTTCGGATCAGAAATTGGCTAGCTGGAAGAAGACAAAGGGTGGTGGTTGATGGGAAATGTTCAGACTGGAGTCCAGTTACTAGTGGTGTACCACAAGGATCTGTTTTGGGGCCACTGCTGTTTGTCATTTTTGTAAATGACCTGGAGGAGGGCGTAGAAGGATATGTGAGTAAATTTGCCGATCACACTATAGTCGGTGGAGTTGTGGACAGTGCGGACGGATGTTACAAGTTACAGAGGGACATAGATAAGCTGCAGCGCTGGGCTGAGAGGTGGCAAATGGAGTTTAATGCAGAAAAGTGTGAGGTGATTCATTTTGGAAGGAATAACAGGAAGACAGAGTACTGGGCTAATGGTAAAATTCTTGGCAGTGTGGATGAGCAGAGAGATCTCGGTGTCCATGTACATAGATCCCTGAAAGTTGCCACTCAGGTTGAGAGGGTTGTTAAGAAGGCGTACGGTGTGTTAGCTTTTATTGGTAGAGGGATTGAGTTTCGGAGCCATGAGGTCATGTTGCAGCTGTACAAAACTCTGGTGTGGCCGCATTTGGAGTATTGCGTGCAATTGCCTCTCTCCACCTCTCCATTGCCTCTCTCCACCTCTCCATTGCCTCTCTCCACCTCTCCACTGCCTCTCTCCACCTCTCCATTGCCTCTCTCCACCTCTCCATTGCCTCTCTCCACCTCTCCACTGCCTCTCTCCACCTCTCCATTGCCGCTCTCCACCTCTCCATTGTCGCTCTCCACCTCTCCATTGCTTCTCTCCACCTCTCCATTGCCGCTCTCCACCTCTCCATTGCCTCTCTCCACCTCTCCATTGCCTCTCTCCACCTCTCCATTGCCTCTCTCCACCTCTCCATTGCTTCTCTCCACCTCTCCATTGCCTCTCTCCACCTCTCCATTGCCTCTCTCCACCTCTTCATTGCCTCTCTCCACCTCTCCATTGCCTCTCTCCACCTCTCCATTGCCTCTCTCCATCTCTCCATTGACCCTGTGCTCTGCCACATCTTCTCTGACCAGCAGACCCAGTTGAGCTGGAATTTCTTCGAGTTAAAGATTGGGAAGACCTGAAGCCGTCTTCATCATAAACCTTCTTCTCCCACCACCAACCGTTGGCGCTTTTTAACTTCTGGGTAAGGGGTGGGCTTGTGGGACTGCTGGTTGGTCTGTTGAATCCTGTGAATGCAATGGCTAGTTCATTATGCCCGAATAATATTCAACCATAAAAGACTTGGGTGAAGGGGTCATCCCCACAGAGCAGGTCTGCACCAAATAGAGAAGGGGCGTGGTAAATTAGCCGGGAGCTGCTGACACGTAGCTTGGGTTTTAAAAGTCTGTATGTTGGAGGAGGAAGAAACTGGAAAGAAAGAACTTGCATTTATATAGCACCTTTCACAACCTCAGGCCACCCAAAGGTAGTACAGCCAATGAAGCAGTTTTATGTGAGTGTGGGGTCTGTTTTAATTTGGAGACATTTATGTCAGTTTGTGCATAGCAAGATCCCGCACCACTAATGTGATAGGTTTCAGAATTTTCTTTTACTGATGCCTAAGGGAAATTATTTGCCAGCACAACATGGAGAACGAAGGATGTGTGTTCAGGTCGGGGTTGATGAATGAACCATTTCACTCAGGATTCAGCTTTCCAAACCATAGCCTCTCACAGACATCAAGGCGTTGAGAAGCAGCCCGGGTGTTGGGTGCTTGTCTGAGCGCAGGTGAGGAAGTCCTAAAGTTCGAGTGGCCAATGGAGTGAGGAATCCTGATTCCAATGCAGTCAGGATACTGCGGGCAGCACGGTAGCATTGTGGATAGCACAATTGCTTCACAGCTCCAGGGTCCCAGGTTCGATTCCGGCTTGGGTCACTGTCTGTGCGGAGTCTGCACGTCCTCCCAGTGTGTGCGTGGGTTTCCTCCGGGTGCTCCGGTTTCCTCCCACAGCCCAAAGATGTGCAGGTTAGGTGGATTGGCCATGCTAAATTGCCCTGAGTGTCCAGAATTGCCCGTAGTGTTGGGTGGGGTTACTGGGTTATGGGGATAGGGTGGAGGTGTTGACCTTGGGTAGGGTGCTGTTTCCAAGAGCCGGTGCAGACTCGATGGGCCGAATGGCCTCCTTCTGCACTGTAAATTCTATGAGGATACCGTGAGAGCGAATAAGAGTGGATTTGAACTCAGTTCCCAGTGCGGTGCTGGTACCTCAGGCAGCAGGTTTTTTGATCAGGTCGATGCTGCTCTTTGTCCATTTTCCAGCCTTTTATTTTGCTCCGAGTGGTTGGAGCTCTGTTAAGGGTGGATGTTTGTTTGTGATTATGCTGTTTGATGCAGTGTTTAGCAATTGTGGGCCCTTTATTCTGAAGATACTCACCCACCAGGGCTGGCAAGAACTCTTGCCCTGGTGCATCCTTCAGACTTCCCCACTGCATTGCAGTGAATAACAAGTTACAAAGACAATGGATTGCATGTGAAGAGCTGATGTCAGGCCTCCGAGACAGCTCTGGTCACAAGGGCAGTGTATATATTTTATAGATGCAGTCATTTTGCACATTGTGCCAGAATTTTAATTCCCTGAAATAGATGAAGATGATAAAATGGAGTCTATTTAGAGTCTGTTTACTCTTAAACTTCCTGTGACCAAATATAAGAAAGCAGGGGTATTATCGACAAGGGCAAGTGTGACTTGCAGTTTGGGGTTTTGCCAAATCCTTTTGTCATGTTTCAAATCCCTGTGATATTAGATAATGAATGGAGAATGATCCTTATTCACAGGGTGATTTTTGGTTCAGCATTGCTGGGGAATGCAAGACACAGCGAGCACAGACGCCTTCATTTACAGTGTAGGTTAGTAGGAGGAGACCAGAGCTACTGCGAATAAACCACTTAGTCTGATTTAATCGGCTTGTTTGAAGTGGTGCACGGGTTGCACATTATTATACCTCCCCAGTTGGCTTCTATCTGTGACCAGCCCCTTCTTCATCTCTGCTTCATTATAAAGCTCTATTATAGGTAGAATTCTAGGTCTCTATGCCCTTACCTGTCTTTGTCTCCCATCCAGTGCTTCGTTTGTGTCCTACTTTTTTTCTATTTCTCTCCTATCCCTCTACCTCTCTGCTCCCGAGTCCTACCTTTTTGTCAGCTTCCCACTATTTTACTTTTTGCCTCTTGGTTTTTCAGTCCCATTTTATTGTCTGCCACGTCTCCTTAGACAGTCTCTCGGAATTGAGGATGACTTCCACTCTGGTTTGATAGGTTTTGCGATGTGTGATCTGCCGACTCTGTCACATGCAGGGTAGGTGGTGCGTGTAGGGCCGGGCAGCTGGGCTGGTAGGTGATGTGGACGCCGTTCCTTCACCTCTGCACATTCCTTTTTTAAAAATGTTTGGAAAAAATAAATTTAGAGTACCCAATTATTTTTTTCCAATTAAGGGGCAATTTAGCATGGCCAATCCACCTACCCTGCACATCTTTGGGTTGTGGGGTGAGACCCACACAGACACGGGGAGAATGTGCAAACTCCGTACGGACAGTGACCCAGAGCCAAACCCGGGACCTCAGCGCCATGAAGCAGCAGTGCTAACCACTGCACCACTCCCTCTCCACATTCCTGACAAACTCCCTATGTTGTGTTTGGTGCCTTCCTGAATAAACCTCCTCCACCTTGGTTAATTACAAGCCAGGGTCTCTCGTGGTTTGGTGGGGTTGCTTGATCTCTTCAAGAAATCTTCCAGGACCTCCCTAAAACATTTGTGCTGTCCTCCAGCCTTGTCCTGAGTCATGGCATACGAACATGTCTCGGCCAGTTGAGTTGGTTTTGAGTGAATAGTGGCTCGATAAGGGGCACCTTCTATATTGCCTTTCTCTGTTCAAATCTCTTACTTTTTGCCATATCTC
Organism: Scyliorhinus torazame; assembly: GCF_047496885.1. NCBI lineage: Eukaryota > Metazoa > Chordata > Chondrichthyes > Carcharhiniformes > Scyliorhinidae > Scyliorhinus > Scyliorhinus torazame. The sequence goes on from NC_092736.1 coordinate 1,648,746, forward strand.
TCTCTCTGATACCATCCCTCTTGCCCTCTGTGCTTCTCTTTCTTGTACCTGTATCTGTCTCTGACTAACTTCTCTCAGTTTCTCTACTTGGTCCTGTCATTGGAAGGGTCTCCGTGTTGTACACACAGCGTCAGTAAGTATCTACTGCAGCAGTATTTATTTTTAAGTTTAGAGTGTCCAATTATTTTTTTTCCAATTAAGGGGCAATTTAGCGTGGCCAATCCACCCACCCTGCACATCTTTGGGTTGTGAGGGCGAGACCCACGCAGACACGGGGAGAATGTGCAAACTCCACACGGACAGTGACCTGGGGCTGGGAACGAACCCGGGTCCTTGGCGCCGTGAGGCAGCAGTGCTAACCACCGTGCCGCCCAGCAGTGCTTTCTAAAGACGCTGAATGTTTTGTGTTCCAGGTTCTGATGATGTGCATTCACAGTAACCTATGCTCCATTACAAGTGTTTGCCTCCCAAGGGCTTATTGTAAGGTGGAGTGATTTTAATTGTAAGTGTGTGCCGTGACTTCCAGTCTGAAAATGGGTCTGTTTGAGAAGGTACTCGGTCATTGGTTGTCTTGTACTGAGCTCTTCATTAAGGAGATGTTCAAATGCAATTACCCCTAACTGAGTTCATCAGTTTCTATAAATGTCAATGAGGTGATGTATGTAAATGTGAGTGTGTGAGACCCCCCCTGTCCCCCTCCCCTCCCTCACTGAATGTGAATGTTAATTGCTAGGTCTTTACTGGCAGGTTGTAATATAATGTCCCAGTATTCATTGTATTAGAGCAAGGTGGAGCTTTCTGGGGAGTTACTAAACACCATCCGAAGTTGCACATATGGAATAGACAGCCGAGCAAAAGACAAAGGCTTGGCACCTATTAATAATAATAATAATAATAATAATCTTTATTGTCACAAGTAGGCTTACATTAACACTGCAATGAGGTTACTGTGAAAAGCCCCTAGTCGCCTCACTCCGGCACCTGTTCGGGTACACTGAGGGAGAATTCAGAATGTCTACATTACCTAACAGCACGTCTTTCGTGACTTGTGGGAGGAAACCAGAGCCCCCGGAGGAAACCCACCCAGACACGGGGAGAACGTGCCGACTCCGCACAGACAGCGACCCAAGCCGGGAATCGAACCTGGGACCCTGGCGCTGTGAAGCAACAGTGCTAACCACTGTGCTACCGTGCCGCCCTTCGGTAGAGGAGAAATCTGATGGCGGGGTGGGTTCGGTGGGGACGTTTTGGAAAGTATAGACCAAGTGTCTGGATTTTTTAAGTTCATTAATTCATGGATTGCATGCGCCTCCACATCCCATGAATTACTGTTTTAAACGATGCATGGGAACACCTCCAGGTCACTCACCACCCTGACCTGGAACTACATAGCTGTTCCTTCACTCTCCTGGACAAACTCCCTTCCGAACAGCACTCTGGGTTTTCCTATACCACTTGGTCTGCAGCGGTTGGTGGAGGCAGCTCTGAAGGGCAATTAGGGAGAGGCAATAAATGACAGTTTAACCAGTGATGCCTGCATTCCATCATTGACTTTGTCTATGTATATGTTAACAGGCCACTTATTTCAAGGGTAATTAGCGATGGGCAATAAATGCTGGCCCTGCAAAAGGAAGAACAAGGGGCGGGATTCTCCCTGCCCGGCGGGGCGGAGTGGCATGAATCACTCTGGCGTCGGGCCGCCCAAAGTCCGCACATTTAGGGGCCAAGCCCTCACCTTTAGGGGCTAGGCCCGCGCCGGAGTGGTTGCCATCCCGCCGGCTGGCGTGGAAGGCCTTTGGCGCCACGCCAGCCGGGGTCGAAGGGACTCTGCTGGCCGGCGGAAGTCTGCGCATGCGCGGGAGCGTCAGCAGCTGCTGATGTCAACCCCGCGCATGCACGGGGGGGAGGTTCACCTACGCGTCGGCCATGGCGGAGGCTGATGGCCGCGCGTAGGAAATGAGTGCCCCCATGGCACAGGCTCGCCTGCGGATCGGTGGGCCCCGATCGTGGGCCAGGCCACCGTGGGGGCACCCTCCGGGGCCAGATCCCCCCCCCCCAGGACCCCGGAGCCCACCCACACCGCTAGGCCCCGCCGGTAAGGGACGTGGTTCAATTCACGCCGGCGGGACCAGGATAAAACCAGCGGGACTTCAGCCCATCGTGGGCTGGAGAATCGCCGGGGGGGGGGGGGGGGAGCCCGCCGACTGGCGCGGCACGATTCCTGCCCCCGCCAAATATCCGGTGCCGGAGAATTCGGCGGCCGGCAGGGGCGGGATTCACGCCGCCCCCCGGCGATTCTCCGACCCGGCAGGGGGTCGGAGAATCCCGCCCAAGGTCACTATAAAACAGAAGAATGCATGAAGAGAAAATTCAGACGTTTGGTGGAGGAATCTGCATGATACACAAATCTCTCTCGTAATGAACCGTCTCCTGCGAGCTTCTTATTTATTATCACATGATTAGAAATTCTTACAAAAGGGCAGCACGGTGGCACAGTGGTTAGCACTGCTGCCTCACGGCCCCGAGGTCCCAGTTTCAATCCCGGCTCTGGGTCATTGTCCATGTTTGCGTGGGTTTCGCCCGCACAACCCAAAGATGTGCAGGGTAGGTGGATTGGCCACGCTAAATTGCCCCTAAATTGGAAAAAATGAATTGGGTACTCTAAATTTATTTTTTAAAAAAGAAATTCTGACAAAGCTCCCATACTCCTTCTCAGAGGATGTTAAAGTCCTCAAGGTACCACTTAAATAGCAGGACCTTTGTCTTGGCCAACATTCTTCCCTTAGGTGACAATACCAAACGACAATCTGTGGAATGCAGTGGTGCACAAAATGGATGTCAGACTTGCTGAGGAGGCAGCGACAGGTCCATTTGTGTGTGAAGCACGTTGCGATGTTTCTGAGAGCCTTTGAGTTTTTTGTTTGCAATCTTCCTCCCTTCCTCGTTCCCCCGTCTCTCAAACACACAAAAAATAACAATGTCCTTTGAACAATGAGATTGGATTAAAGTCAGCACAAAGTTCAAATTTCACATGGTAAGCCTGTCCTGGGTGTTAAACAGGGTCTGCCTGCTCTCCGAGGCTGAACAAGAAGCATCAGAGAAAACCAGAGATAATAAGAAGACAAAGGGTATCATTACCTTGGTAGAATTAAACCTCACTTTAATGGCAGATGACTCAATAACGCAACCGACATCCTTGATATGCCGTCTAGAGAAGAACATTGCGAGGGAATCAGATTGACAACAGTAGAGATTCCATTAGTAATGCAGGATGTTGGCTAAGAGGAATTACATACCCCAACAGTATAAAGAAGCTGAGTTCCGATGCAGTTAAATAGAACTGTTGTAATGTTTGAACCAACACTTCTTCCTAACTTGTACCATTAACCAGATTCTTTCCCAGCAACACTCACTATCTAGTTCCACACTTATGACCTTGTATGCTGAAAACAGTTAGACCAGCACAAATATTCTGCGGGGCTTTTAGAAGGTGCTGACTCTCACTGGGGGATAGTTCCTGAAGGTGCTGACTCTCACTGGGGCACAGTTCCTGAAGGTGCTGACTCTCACTGTGGGGTAGTTCCTGAAGGTGCTGACTCTCACTGGGGCACAGTTCCTGAAGGTGCTGACTCTCACTGGGGGATAGTTCCTGAAGGTGCTGACTCTCACTGGGGGACAGTTCCTGAGGGTGCTGACTCTCACTGGGGGACAGTTCCTGAAGGTGCTGACTCTCACTGGGGCACAGTTCCTGAAGGTGCTGATTCTCACTGGGGGGCAGTTACTGAAGGTGCTGTGACTCTCACTGGGGGACTGCTGCACAGGAATTATAATACTACACCCAATATGCCATTCCTCAGGTAACAGGTTGACAAAGAACAGCAATGGACTATCCAACAATGGAAGACAGCCCTATTGTCATCGCTATGGTGCTTAATTCTAGGCAGATTTTATCATGATCTTGAATCCTTTGTAACTCCCTTACCAGGGACATGTGACATCACAGTAATGTCACAGGATGAGTAATCAAGTGCTCTGGGGATGAGTTCATGTCCCACCACTGCAGATAGTGGAATTTGATTTCAGTTAATAAATGTAAACAATATAAAGCTGGTCTCTGGGACTATAATCCGTGACGTATTCTCAGCAATTTGATGCCCTCTGAATTCTTCAGTTTAAGGAATATGATGGATGGAAAACAGAAGTTGGCCTTTTCAGTGACGCCATCATCCTGTGAAAGGATTTAAAAAAATAACAAAACTGGTGAGGACAGGTAGCTGAGCACAGAGTGGGGACGGAACATGGAGCGACCAGGTCAATGGAAACTCTGTTCACTCCGGAATTTTCTTTGACAAGATGTCAGCATCACTATTCAAGTGGCATTTGTTGCTCATGTCTCATTTCCCTTAAACTGAGTGTCTCACTCGGCGGTTAAGAGTCAACCCCCAGGGCTGCACGGTGGCGCAGTGGGTTAGCACTGCAGTCCCACGCGCCGAGGTCCCAGGTTCGATCCCGGCTCTGGGTCACTGTCCGTGTGGAGTTTGCACATTCTCCCCGTGTCTGCGTGGGTTTCGCCCCTATAACCCAAAAGATGTGCAGGGCAGGAGGATTGGCCACGCTAAATTGCCCCTTAATTGGAAAAAATGAATTGGGTAATCTAAATTTATTTTTAAAAAGTCAACCCCATTGCTGTGGGTCTGGAGTCACATGTAGGCCAGACCAGGTAAGGGCGGCAGATTTCCTTCCCTGAAGGACTTTCGTGAACAAGATGGTATTTTTTTAACGATAATTGATGATAATTTAATAGTCACCATGGGTTGAGTTTGGCTTTCAATTCCAGATTACATTAATTGGATTTGAATTAATCCCATTGCCCTGGTGGGATTTTAACCCACGTCCCCAGAGCACTGACCCAGAGCTCCGGATTACTGGTTAAAAGTAGAATACTGGGGCAGCAGGGTGGCGTAGTGGGTTAGCACTGCCGCCTCATGGCGCTGAGGTCCCAGGTTCGATCCCGGCTCTGGGTCACTGTCCGTGTGGAGTTTGCACATTCTCCCTGTGTTTGTGTGGGTCTCACCCCGACAACCCAAAGATGTGCAGGGTAGGCGGATTGGCCACGATAAATTGCCCCTTAATTGGAAAAAAATAATTGGGTACTTTAAATTTTTTTTACAAAGGAGAATACTGTGGATGTTGGGAATGGGGGAAATGGTAGGTTACGGCAGCATTTATGATGAGAAACAGTTCGTGTTTCAGGCCTGTGACCTTTCATCAGAACTGGGAAGCATTAGAAATGTCATAGGTTAAACTGCTATGACCTCTGGATTGTTTCAGTGACTGCACCACCGTCTTCCCTCCCTGTGGTGATGTTTTAGTCACCCAGTCAGGATGGAAGCAGATATTACTGTGGAGCCGTCTCACTGAGAGACTGTGAGGCTATGTCATTGTGAAGGATCATAACCCTAACATCTGCACCCTTGAATTCTCTGATGTTTGGTGCTGAGTCTGAAGTGTTCCTTGCTGGAAAGTCTGGTTAGCTGAAGCGGAATTAAACAGTCGGAGAGTGCTTAGAGCTGCTAACAAGATCCAGCACAGCAAGTGAAAAATTTTCAGTGAGATCAGTGGCTTTTATTTCACATGAATAAATGTGTGTGTGCATGTGTCTGTTAAGCTACGCGTGTGTGTGTCAAGCTGCGTGTGTCTGTGTCAGGCTCCGTGTGTGTGAGGCTGCGTGTATGTGTGTCAGGCTGCGCGCGTGTCTGTGTGTGTCAGACTGCGTGTGTGTGTGCCAGGCTGCGTGTGTGTGTGTCAGGCTGCGCGCGTGTCTGTGCGTCTGTGTGTGTCAGACTGTGTGTGTGTGCCAGGCTGCGCGTGTGTGTGTGTGTCTATGTGTGTGTGTGTGTGTCAGGTTGCGCGTGCGTGTGTGTTCGTATGTCAGGCTGCGTGTGTGTGTCAGGCTGCGCCTGTGTGTGTGTCTGTGTGTTTGAGTGTGCCTGTGTGTCAGGCTGCTTGTGTGTGTTTGTGGGTGTGTCTGCCTGTGTGTGTTTGTGTGTGTGTGTGTGTCAGGCTATGTATGTGTCTGTCGGGCAGCATGGTGGCGCAGTGGTAGCACTGCAGTCTCACGGCCCCGAGGTCCCAGGTTCGATCCCGGCTCTGGGTCACTGGTCTGTGTAGAGTTTGCACATTCTCCCCGTGTCTGCGTGGGTTTCACCCCCACAACACAAAGAGGTGCAGGGTAGGTGGATTGAACGCGCTAAAGTGCCCCTTAATTGGAAAAAATGAATTGGGTACCCTAAATTTAAAAACAAATGTATGTGTCTGTCTGTCTCTGTGTGTTTGTGTGTTTCGGGCTGCGTCTTATGTTCCAGTGAGTTGAATTTTCCTGCAGCACAGCTTCAGTTTGTATCTGATTTGCATTTCTGAAATCAAAATGAGATTTTACACTGAGTTTTGGCCAGCCTTGTCACAGCCTCCAGTCACCTCTGCAGATCTCCATCCCAATTCATTTCACTCGCTTTCCAGCCACGTTTTCAATTCCCCCTTTCTTCTCCCTTCTCCTGAAGACTCTAACCTTTGCTGCGGGGTGCAGCTCCCTGGTTGCAAGCGACTGTCCTGCATGTCGATATGAGGGGGAAGTGGCCAGGGACCCGCTTTCCTGGTGTGCTCTCTGGGATGTCACTAGTAGTGAGAGTCCTGGTTAATTCCCGCCCGCCTCTCTACTGAAATGAAGTGCTGCCCTAGCTGAGGTCAGTTAACTCAGTAGAGACTAGGCACTGTGTAAAGTTCCTGGGACTTTCTATTCTGAGTCGCAGTACAGTATTGGCTAATGCATTGACAATGGTGTGAATGTGGCGATTTTAAGGATAACTATCGCTTTGGCTGGTTTCCAGGCTGTCCCACTGCTGGAACATTTTCCTTTAATTGCACGATGCTTATTTTGCAGAAACATGAAATATTCTTTTAATTACGTGTCACTTCTCCCTTTCTCTACAGAATCTGTCGTCCGAACTTTTACCCCTTTCTACTTCACGGTGGAGCCAGCAGACACACTGGCGATACGTGGGTCCTCAGTTATTCTCAACTGTTCAGCGTTCTCTGAACCCAGTGCCAAAATTGAATGGAGAAAAGATGGAACATTCCTGAACCTTGTTTCGGATGAACGCAGACAGATGCTTCCAGAAGGTTCCCTGTTGATCCGGAGTGTGGTCCATTCTAAACACCACAAACCCGATGAAGGATTTTATCAATGCGTCGCCACTATCGATAGCCTGGGGACCATTGTGAGCAGGACTGCCAAGCTGACAGTGACAGGTGGGTACTGTTGTGGAGCGCCATCTCGGGGAGCAGTTCCTGGCACTCTCCAATTTGTGCATCGGCTGGGACAGTTGTTCCCTTTAGATTCCAATCACCTTTCCCAATTAGGAGCCATGGCTACATGCTTACCTACTGATTTAGTGTCTAAATTCCATTCCTGCACTGGGTGTAATGATTGCAGCCCCCCCTCAGTTTCAACCAGTTTTAATGTTGTTTCCTCTTTCTCCTCCTCATTACTCGTGTTCTTTGCAACAAACTGCATAAATTTTGCTGGTTATACTCTGTCATTTTGTGCACACTGGCACCTTAAGCCCTTGCTCTTGCTGACCTGTGCCTAGTAATCCTGGGTCCTATCTGAAGGTTTTGGGGGGCGGGGGGCGGGGAGGAGGAAGTGTGTGCAAATGGAAAGTCTCCCTCTGGGTTTCAGTGTCTCAGTTTGGAGACTCTTCACATAGGTGGGTTTATGTCTGTGTTGGATGCTTATCTGACCCCCGTCCTCCTTCGGACTAGCTGCACAGTGCAGAGCACAATAAGATCAGCCAGAGACAGTATCGACACATAGAGACGGCCAGTCAAAGGCTGCTTTTGGAGCTCAGCAGTACATATAAACATGGGGAATGCCCAGAGTTTATGAAACTTGTTTTTGTGGGTGTTTGGGGAGCGTATTCATTCAGATGTTTGGTTTTCTACATAGACAAAGCACGAAGCAGTATCCCTCGTAATGGTTTAAAAATGGCTGATAGATTGTTCCTGATATCCTGTAACCACTATGTTGGCAATAGTTATCTGCTGTGTGAGCAAGTAATGGTTTATAGGAGGCCTTGCTGAGGCTCCAGGAGCTGTAAGATCAAGTCCTGCTCCTACTTTCTATGTTGACTGTTAACTAATTTTAAAAAAAATCGATTTAGAGTACCCAATTCTTTTTTTTCCAATTAAGGAGCAATTTAGCGTGGCTAATCCATCTTTTTAGGTTGTGTGGGTGAGGCTCACGTAGACACGGAGAGTGTACAAACTCCACACGGACAGTGGCCCGGGGCTGTGATCAAACCGGTGTCCTCATCACCGTGATTCAGCAGTGCTGTCCACTGCGCTACTCCGACTGTTGACTCATGTTGTTGGCTCTCAATGGGAGACAGTTCCTGATGGTGCTGACTCTCACTGGGGGACAGTTCCTGAAGGTGCTGAATCTCACTGTGGGACAGTTCCTGAAGGTGCTGACTCTCACTGGGAGACAGTTCCTGAAGGTGCTGACTTTCACTGGGGGACAGTTCCTGAAGGTGCTGACTCTCACTGGGTCACAGCTCCTGAAGGTGCCGACTCTCACTGGGGGACAGTTCCTGAAGGTGCTGACTCTCACTCGGCCACAGTTCCTGAAGGTGCTGACTCTCACTGGGGGACAGTTTCTGAAGGTGTTGGCTCTCACTGAGGGACAGTTTCTGAAGGTGCTGACTCTCACTGGGGGACAGTTTCTGAAGGTGCTGACTCTCACTGGGGGACAGTTTCTGAAGGTGCTGACTCTCACTGGGTCACAGCTCCTGAAGGTGCTGACTCTCACTGTGGGACAGTTCCTGAAGGTGCTGACTCTCACTCGGCCACAGTTCCTGAAGGTGCTGACTCTCACTGGGGGACAGTTTCTGAAGGTGTTGGCTCTCACTGGGGGACAGTTTCTGAAGGTGCTGACTCTCACTGGGACACAGTTCCTGACGGTGCTGACTCTCACTGGGGGACAGTTTCTGAAGGTGCTGACTCTCACTGGGACACAGTTCCTGAAGGTGCTGACTCTCACTGGGACACAGTTCCTGAAGGTCCTGACTCTCACTGGGACACAGTTCCTGAAGGTGCTGACTCTCACTGGGACACAGTTCCTGAAGGTGCTGACTCTCACTGGGGGACAGTTCCTGAAGGTGCTGACTCTCACTGGGACACAGTTCCTGAAGGTGCTGACTCTCACTGGGACACAGTTCCTGAAGGTGCTGACTGTCACTGGGAGACAGTTTCTGAAGGTGCTGAATCTCACTGGGGGACAGTTCCTGAAGGTGCTGACTCTCACTGGGGGACAGTTCCTGAAGGTGCTGACTCTCACTGGGGGGCAGTTCCTGAAGGTGCTGACTCTCACTGTGGGACAGTTCCTGAAGGTGCTGAATCTCACTGGGGGACAGTTCCTGAAGGTGCTGACTCTCACTGGGGACAGTTCCTGAAGGTGCTGAATCTCACTGGGGGACAGTTCCTGAAGGTGCTGACTCTCACTGGGGGACAGTTCCTGAAGGTGCTGACTCTCACTGGGGGACAGTTTCTGAAGGTGCTGACTCTCACTGGGACACAGTTCCTGAAGGTGCTGAATCTCACTGGGGGACAGTTCCTGAAGGTGCTGAATCTCACTGGGAGACAGTTCCTGAAGGTGCTGAATCTCACTGGGGGACAGTTCCTGAAGGTGCTGAATCTCACTGGGGGACAGTTCCTGAAGGTGCCGACTCTCACTGGGACACAGTTCCTGAAGGTGCTGACTCTCACTGGGGGACAGTTCCTGAAGGTGCTGACTCTCACTGGGGGACAGTTTCTGAAGGTGCTGGGGGACAATTCCCTGAGTATTGCTTTTCCAACACCTTGTTTAAGTAGCCCCTCCATAAGTATAAACATCGACATTGGGGTATCTGAATGTTCTTCAGTTGTGGAAGGCATTGTAGCCCGACTGAATCCTGTGCAGGCACGTGAACAGGAGCAAGAAGTTTGGTTAAACGCTGTCCTAATTCGACACTGGGTTGGTGAGATTAGCTGTAATGCCTCAGCTGCTATCATTGCTGAATCTGCTTGGCCTGGGCAGAGAATGGATTTAATGTGGACCTTCGGGTCTTTGAGGGTCATTTTCACGTTCACCGGTTAATTAACCAAATGGGGAATGAGGGAGCTGCTGTGTGTGGGAAGATTGACAATAGTCAGATGATGAAAACCACGCTGACGGTAGTGTCATTCCTGGTTGAATAATTCAAATCTGGTGAAGTTTTTGTATATTCATTAAAACTGCGCCATCCATCCTGAATGTGAATATTTATGGTCTGGTCAGAGTTGTACAATGTTTTTCCTGTTTTTCTGGACCTGGTTTGGGTTTTGTAGATCAGGCAGTAATTGGATTGAATGAGTTGATTGTAAAGTCATGGTTGAGGGTGCAGAGAATTTTGTCAATAATTGTACCTTCATTTTTCCATTTAATTTAAACGGTGTTTCGGAACTCAGTTTCACACCATGTCTGGCACATTACTGATCAGCTTGCTGAACTCAGTATTTCCTCCTGTCATGCACAGGGAAACTGTGAAACTCTGATGGAACTTGAAATTGTGCATGTTATTAGTCTGTGGTAAATTATACAGTGTTGCAGGCATGTCATTGTAGAAATCGTTCTGCTGAATATAATAATTATCTTACGTCCATCAGTTTCATGTTTTCAATGATTGCACCAATTCCTGTACGATGTGGTGAAGCCAGCTCTGTCAGTCCTGCGCACCCTCTACCCGACAGCCGATCATTTCACTCTGCTGTTTTGTCTCTTTCCTGACTGCTGCCTGTCGCTCTCTGTGACCTTTCCCCAATGATGCCCAAAGGTTACCAAAGTGGCTGAGGGAGCTCATTCTGGCATGACTGAGTAAACGGGCTGGCAGTCTTGCCTCGAAACTCTCTGGTTCATGAGGCTTGGTCCACATTAGAAAATAGCTTAACTCAACCCACTTTGCAATGGAAAGCAATAGATTAAGAATGTTTTATTGAAATCAACCAAGAGGTGCTACTTCATCCACTGAAGTCGGTGTTTGAAATGTCTACTTCTCATTGAAGTTTCATTCAAATTTTCTGATAATTCAGAATTTATTTTAAACATTAATTTCCCCCAAGTCAGCTGCGGTTCTGTTGCCCGTAATCTCGTCTCTGTGTCAGAAGGTCGAAGTTTTACCCTGGACAAACCTGAGCACATTATCAAGGCTGACTCTGCGATGCAGTGGTGGAGGTGCTGCCTTTGGGTAGGGTGTTAACACTGTCTTCCCTCTCAGGTGGGAGTAAGTTTCCCGTGGCACTTTGGAAACAAGAGCAGGTGAGTGCTCTCTGTTGGGAGCCAATATTTAGCCGTCAGCCAATGTCATTAAAACAGATTATCTGAATATAATCAGATTTCGAATTGTGTGAGTTAGCTGTGCTCAACTTGGCTGTTGTCTTTCCTCCATCACAGCAGTGAGTACATTTCAGAAGAACACCACTGTCTGTAAACTACTTTCAGAAACCCTGAGGTCGGGCAGCACGGTGGCACAGTGGGTTAGCACTGCAGCCTCACGGCGCCGAGGCCCCAGGTTCGATCCCGGCTCTGGGTCACTGTCTGTGTGGAGTTTGCACATTCTCCGTGGGTTTTGCCTCCCACAACCCAAAGATGTGCAGGGTAGGTGGATTGAACACGTTAAATTGCCCCTTAATTGGAAATAATGAATTGGGTACACTAAATTTATTTTTAAAAAGAAACCCTGAGGTCACGAAAGATGCTATTTAAACACAAGTTTCTCTTTGTTGTTTATGTTATAAAAACTTATATAATATCATATATGCGTGTAACTATTTTATGCACGAAGAAATCCCATAAGTAGGCATTGGATATGTATAGTGGTGTTGGCAAGGCATCCTGCAGAATTCTCTGACTCTCTTTAACTAGGACATGGAATGATTTCATATCCAACTGAACTACAGGAACTGTACAGCACCTTTCACAACCTCTGGTCTCAAAGTGCTTCACAGCCAATGAAATATTTGTGAATGCTGCCATGTTACAATGTAGAAACTTTACTGATTCTGAATATTCAGGAACAGGAATATTCAGGATGTGGAAATGCCGGCGTTGGACTGGGGTGTACACGATAAGAGGTTTTACAACGTCAGGTTAAAGTCCAACAGGTTTGTTTGGAATCACTAGCTTACGGAGTGTTGCTCCTTCATCAGGTGAGAAATATTCAGGAATAGGCAGTTGGCCCATCAGTTTAATGTACCAAGCAAGGGATGGCACCCCCTACAATGTGGTACTCCCTCGGCACTACATCTGAGGCGGCTTTCGATCTCTCAAATCGTGTAGAGCAGGTTTTATTTCACGATTTTGGGTTTATTTTGTTGAGAAAAACATTGCAGCTATTTTTGACCTGAGCAGATTCCGTGTCATGAATTCTTACCCAGAACTAACAGCACCGAGCGTGATTCGAAACCATATGGAGCTTATCGTTTCAATTCCTGGCCTCTGCACGCGTAACAGGAGGGAGGCTGCAATTACTTGCGGCACCATGGGCGTAGAAGTCAAAAAAGATCAGGGTGTCAGTTCTTGATCACAATCCATTGACTTTTTGCAAGAAGATTCCTCAATAGGTGGTTAGGATTGAATTCAGTTGTATAAAGCTCTGGTTCAACCCCATCTGGGGTAACTGCATGGAGTTCTTCTTAGCAAGTGTGGTTTGGTCTTAGAGTGGGTGCAGCACAGATTCATCCAGAATGATACCAGGGCTAAAGGGTTAAATGAGGAGAACATCCGGTGTGGACAAGGTTCCATTTCCATGAGTATAGAAAATTCAGGGATTACAAAAGTAGCACGATTTCAGGATAAGTAGAGACAAGTTACTGCCTCTGTTATGGGGAGTCCAGAACAACAGGATCTAACTTTAAATTAGTGCCGGGTTGGTCAGCGGTTCAGACAGGAAATACTTCTTCACATAAAAGTTAGCGGGTACCTGGACTTTCCTTCAAAACGCTGCTGAGGCTGGAACCAGAGCTGAACATTAAACAGAGGCACCATGTTGGATGGTGGAAGAGAGAAGATAAGAAAAAATATCTATGAAATTGCAGCTGCAGACGCTGGTTGTGGCAGTGGAGTTGTGTGATAGCCCTGCCACAATTCTGATGACTCTGAGCACAGAGCCAGAGTCATTGACCCATCAGCATCTGCCAACTACTTATCACCTCTACAACGTGTCTGCGGCACCTAATTACTGTCAGCCCTGCGTTCCCTGTGTGAACAGCAACAGGATTTTCAGTTGCTAGGTTACCAAAGAAAGATTGAGCTGGTGCTGAATATTCAGCACACCGTAACTCTGGTTTCTACATTGTGGCTTGACTACATTTCACAAATACCTAATTGACTGCAAAGCACTCTGTGAGACGTCCTGAGGATGTGAAAGGTGCTATATAAATGCAAGTCTTTCCTCACAGAACTCAAACTCACCAGCGGGTGGAATATGTTTCGATATTCCTCAGCCATTTTTACTTGCTGAGACCTCACAAAGCACCAGGATTGAAAGGAGAGACTGCCGGAGCTCCGTCAACCTAGTGCCTGATAAACTAGCCAACGATGGGCTTTCCCAGTCACTGATCCTCAAGGGTTTATGGTCACTTCGCATCTGGCTCCGTCAGATGTGTTTTGTAATGTAAGAGCGGCTCACTGATGACTGGTGATTATCACTAGATTTACTTTGAGAATTACTGGCACTAATTATAAGAAAAATCACACTTCTAACATGTGATGTGTTTCAGTGTAATATTCTCAATAGTCACCTCAAATTGCTGTCTCCAGTGACAACCCCAGCTGAACGTGCCCCATCCACAAACGGTCCAAATACCTATCATTATATTACAGGATGTTTCACAGTCAAAGAGGTCTCTGTTTCCCAGGGCTTCTTAACCTCTCACTCTTTCTGACCTTACCTTCAATCCTAGCCTAATGGGCGGCATGGTAGCACAATGGTTAGCACTGTTGCTCCACAGCGCCAGGGTCCCAGGTTCGATTCCTGGCTTGGGTCACTGTCTGTGGGGAGTCTGCACGTTCTCCCCGTGTCTGCGTGGGTTTCCTCCAGGTGCTCCGGTTTTTCTCCCACAAGTCCCGAAAGACATGTTTGTTAAGTGAATTGGACATTCTGAATTCGCCGTCAGTGTACCCGAACAGGCGCCGGAGTGCGGCGACTAGGGGCTTTCCCCAGTAACTTAATTGCAGCATTAATGTAAGCCTACTTGTGACACTAAAGATTCTTATTATTGATATCACCTCATCACTGCTTCCTGAATTGACCTGAACTTTGCTTCTACTCTTTCTTACCTTGCTGCTGACCAGTACTGTGAGCGTGGCTCCTTCGTCAGGACTTCCCAATTGTAAAAATAAACTTCTAAAGTATGGAGTAAGGTGAGGATTCCTGGTTTATAATCTGAGAGGGGCAAACAGCTTCATCTTCGTGTCTGAAGATACAGTTATTAAGCACATATCTGTATCGAGAAAAGTATAACGTCCATTTGAGAGAATGAAGATCATTGCGAGTGAATATACAACGGTGAGCTGTTCACAATCTGACACAAGCCCTGGGTCTGTAGATTGCTGGAGCTGTAACGGGAGTTCGGATTCACTGATGCCCCATGTTACCTCATCCTGGACACCATTCTAAACATGGCAACCGAGACAACGCAGGCATTAGTTGGATGTTGCTCGGAACAGGAACTTTAGTGTTTGTTGCTCCCTCATTGCCCTCTACCAGGGGGCCTTGGGGCAATTGTTGCACCTGGCACAGATCACTTAACTCTTCAAAGACCATTTCACTTGATGTCTAGATAATCTAAACCGTCTCAGATGTAGCTGGCTGTACACTTACTGGTGGAGCCATTGTGAGGGGGGGGGGGAGTAGAATTAAATCTCTACTGTAACAGGTGATGGCTCCCACATCTTATGTTTCCATTCTGTGCTTCAACCTCCATTGTGCTCAGGACGTGCCTCTGCTTAGCTGTTTGAAAAAAGAATGAAAAGCGAATTTAATGTAAAAAAAAAATGAGCATCTAGCTTTGTAATATAAAGAACAAATACCTGGGAGTGTGTGCAGAACCTGTAATTCAATCTCTGGCTCCACTTCTGCAGCTTCTGATGTCATCAGAGTGGTTGAATTGAATTAATGCCGTGTAAAGTGGCTGCCAGGCTGCCAGCCGTCACCTGATGTTTATTCATTTACAACACGCACTGCACCATACTACAACCTCTCCTCCACACACACACACTGCCAGCTGGCTGCTCTCGCTTCTGATTTTCCTGTCAAATATGCTGCGTAATGTTTGGAGAAATTGGAGCAGTAAATTTGGGGAGATAAAATAACTTGAGTATTTTTTCCAACACGACGGTCACTGAGATTTTGCTGAGTGTCACCACTGTGCTATTTCACCATGGGGTGCATCACAGCTCAACCTGATTTTGACCCTTATCCGGCAGTGCTCCCACTCGCTGCTCACTGGACAATGGTCCAGGTTGCTTCCCTCGCTGAGCACTGATGGTAATTGTAATGTCATTGATTGTAATGCCACTCTGGGTGAGAGCAGCAAGCACAGCATGGACAAGGATTGGAATTTGGGATCTCGAGTTTTGAATGCATCAGTCACACATTTCCAGCTCAGCTTTCCCATTTTAATAGTAAATTCTCACAGTGATTATTTGTAGCTGCTGAGCACTCAGTAACCTTTCTGCATGTCAGTAGCATTCTTAATGGCGCAATTATGAACCACTCTTGGCCTTGCAGTCTCTTACTGCTGCTGAATTATGGAATTAGTGAGTCTTTACTGCTAATGTGCAGAGTCAATTGGATCACAGCCATTTGCCTCTCCATGACTGCGAGTATGTGTGAGTGTGTGATGAGCAATGTTTGTGTGCAGAGCACGCTGGGCAATGTGAGTGTGTGTGCGTTAAGCAGTGAGTGTGTGCTGAGCAGTGTGAGTGTGTGCTGTGCAATGCGAGCGTGTGTTATCGTTAAGCAGTGAGTGTGTGCTGAGCAGTGTGAGTGTGTGCTGTGCAATGCGAGCGTGTGTTATCGTTCAGCAGTGAGTGTGTGCTGAGCAGTGTGAGTGTGTGCTGTGCAATGCGAGCGTGTGTTATCGTTAAGCAGTGAGTGTGTGCTGAGCAATGTGGGTGTGTGTGGAGAGCATGCTGGGCAGTGCGGGTGTGTGTTGAATGGTGTGAGTGTGTGTGCCGATCAGTTTGTGTGTGTGTGTGTTAAACAATGTGTGTCTGCTGTGCTGAGCAGTTTGTGGGAGTGTGCACGAGCCGCTTGTGGCTGTGGTGTGTACAAGCAGTGTGTAAATGGCAGTAACATGTTCAATACCTAACACAACCTGATCTTCACAGACGAGACTCTTATCCTCTAGGTCATCCCTTTAACTGGCACTGCTGTCACTCAGATCTCAGTGTTATGCAATAGTCACTGTGAATTTTTTAGACGGTGTCTTTTAAACTATGAAAAACACCCAACAGCGGAAATACAGATGCTGCAATCCCAATTCCAGATGCACGCAAAATAGAATGTTTTCTACCTGTGAACCAGTTTCTTATTCATTCTCGGATTTAGCCTGAGGAATTGCAGTTTTGTGTTTAACTGTCAGTCCTGGTGAGAGCATTTCATTGTCTGGTGCGACAGGGTTATAAACTGACACTGACTGGGGAGCAGACTGTGGGGTGAATTAGCAACAGCATGCATTAAATTGGACAAAACAAAAACACCCTTACACAGTCCCATCACACTCTCCACTCTCTAACACTCCAATCACACACAGTCCCATTACAAACTCTCCACTCTAACACTCCAATCACACACAGTCCCATTACAAACTCTCCACTCTCTAACACTCCAATCACACACAGTCCCATTACAAACTCTCCACTCTCTAACACTCCAATCACACACAGTCCCATTACAAACTCTCCACTCTCTAACACTCCAATCACACACAGTCCCATTACAAACTCTCCACTCTCTAACACTCCAATCACACACAGTCCCATTACAAACTCTCCACTCTCTAACACTCCAATCACACACAGTCCCATTACAAACTCTCCACTCTCTAACACTCCAATCACACACAGTCCCATTACAAACTCTCCACTCTCTAACACTCCAATCACACACAGTCCCATTACAAACTCTCCACTCTCTAACACTCCAATCACACACAGTCCCATTACAAACTCTCCACTCTCTAACACTCCAATCACACACAGTCCCATTACAAACTCTCCACTCTCTAACACTCCAATCACACACAGTCCCATTACAAACTCTCCACTCTCTAACACTCCAATCACACACAGTCCCATTACAAACTCTCCACTCTAACACTCCAATCACACACAGTCCCATTACAAACTCTCCACTCTTAACACTCCAATCACACACAGTCCCATTACAAACTCTCCACTCTCTAACACTCCAATCACACACAGTCCCATTACAAACTCTCCACTCTCTAACACTCCAATCACACACAGTCCCATTACAAACTCTCCACTCTAACACTCCAATCACACACAGTCCCATTACAAACTCTCCACTCTAACACTCCAATCACACACAGTCCCATTACAAACTCTCCACTCTCTAACACTCCAATCACACACAGTCCCATTACAAACTCTCCACTCTCTAACACTCCAATCACACACAGTCCCATTACAAACTCTCCACTCTCTAACACTCCAATCACACACAGTCCCGTTACACACTCTCCACTCTCTAACACTCCAATCACACACAGTCCCATTACAAACTCTCCACTCTCTAACACTCCAATCACACACAGTCCCATTACAAACTCTCCACTCTCTAACACTCCAATCACACACAGTCCCATTACAAACTCTCCACTCTCTAACACTCCAATCACACACAGTCCCATTACAAACTCTCCACTCTCTAACACTCCAAACATACACTGTCCCATTGCAAACTCTCCACTCTAAAACTCCAATCACACACTGTCCCATTGCAAACTCTCCTCTCTAATACTCCAATTACACACTCTCCATTCTTTTTTTAAATTTAGAGTACCCAATTCATTTATTCCAATTAAGGGGCAATTTAGTGTGGCCAATCCACCTACCCTGCACATCTTTGGGTTGTGGGGACGAACCCCACGCAAACACGGGGAGAATGTGCAAACTCCACACGGACAGTGACCCAGATCTGGGATCGAACCTGGGACCTTGGCGCCGTGAGGCAGCAGTGCTAACCACGGCGCCATCCTGCTGCCCACTCACTCTCCATTCTAACACTGCCCCATCGCACACTGTCCACTTTAACATTGTCCCATCTCAAACTCTCCACCTTACAAATGCCCATTGCCCACTCTCCTATCTGACCATTAAAAACATTTATTTATGGGATGTGGATGGCTGGCTAGGCCAGCATTTCTTGCCCATCTCTGATTGCCATTGAGAAGGTGGTGGTCAATTGCCTTCTTGAACTGCTGCAGTCTATGGTTAAGTTACAATGTCCCATCAGCCACTCTCCACTCTTAACACTCTCGCCTGATGCATTTCATCATTGCTCTGCTGTATCACTGCTCTTTGCCTCAACATTTGGGAGTTTTCTTCCCTAAGTCTTACTGCGTTTCTCCCCATTTCAGAAGCCTCCTGTTTACCTGCACTTCAAATCACGGTTCCTAACCTCTATTCCCACTCAGTTTCTATCTCCTTTTGGTGAAGTGCCTTGGGCCATATCGCTCTATTATAGAACCTGCAGTTGTGCGCAGTACTCAGACAGTCCTCGGGAGATACACCATGTGTGTTGATGGTCTTATTACAGTCAAACCCGTAAGCCTCTTCTGATTGTTATGTGGTTCTGATGGCAGGAAGTGTGGGCAGAGCCAGTGGTTGTAAGAAAAATGTCTTCCTGTTGAAATCAGTCAGTTCTGAAGAATGCTGCAACCCTGCTTGTCATCTTTAATAATTTATCTACCTCCATCCATTTTGCCTCTTTCAAAATGCTCCTTAAATCCTTTCTCCTTTGCTGAGCCTTCAGCCTCCTCTGCTCTTACCTGGTCAGCTGCCCTGAATGAAGAGGACATCAGCTGAGAGGGACGAGTAACAAAGACACAAGTACCAACAGGGAACTGGAGAATTCAAATTCCATTCACTGGTGTCAGTCTGACCGTGTGAGAAGCCCGTGGCAGTAACACTAGATTTGTCTTCTGTCTGAAGCCCGAGAGGTGGACCACGGGGAGTAGTTTGCTTCCGTCAATGTACAGTCATGTCCTCTTGTATTCCTGATAGAACATCCCTTTGTATTCCGAAGCTTCAGGTACTGCCTATTGACCATTCCCCTTTACACATTCCTGCCTGCTTCTTGTCTTTTTCTTTGTAAAAAAATCTATCTCCCTTGTTAATGTCGATGTAATAATCGCTTATTGTCACAAGTAGGCTTCAATGAAGTTACTGTGAAAAGCGCCTAGTCGGCACATTCCGGCGCCTGTTCGGGGAGGCCAGTACGGGAATCGAACCGTGCTGCTGGCCTTGTTCTGCATCACAAACCAGCTTTTTAGCCCATTGTGCTGAGAATTAATTTGGTTAGCACTGCTGCTTCACAGCGCCAGGGTCCCGGGTTCGATTCCTGGCTCGGGTCCTTGTCTGTGCGGAGTCTGCACGTTCTCCCCGTGTCAGCGTGGGTTTCCTCCGGGTGCTCCGGTTTCCTCCCACAAGTCCCGAAAGATGCGCTGTTAGATAATTTGGACATTCCGAATTCTCCCTCAGTGTACCCGAACAGGCGGTGGAATGTGGCGACTAGGGGATTTTCACAGCAATTTTATTGCACTGTTATTGTAAGCCTACTTGTGACAATAATAAAGATTATTACTATTATTATTAATGGAGGCAGGGTACAGCCAAACTGCTCCGTGAATGCAAAAGCGCTCCACAGCCCAGCTCTATCCGAGGATTACTCTTCCTAAGGAGTATTGTTGGATTTCTTTGGAAAGACCTCATTGCCCTTTGTGTATTAGATTGTGAAATGTTGACTATTGTGTACTGAGCCCAATTTACTAATGAGCCTAATGACAACGAGAGAATGAATGTAATGGTTGGCTGGTTTCTTGCCTTTGTTAGATTACTAACACGGAATGTCTTGCATCTGAGATCAGTCACTTCTGAAGAATGCTGCCTCTCTGCGTTGATCTTTTAATAATTCATCTGTATCCTGCATCTATTTGCCTTCTTTCAAACATTCCTTAAAACACTTCCATTTTTACCATGTTTTCAGTCTCCTGTTCTGTACCTTCCTGTGTGTGAAATTTAATTTGATCTGCACCACTGAAATGACCTTGGGATGCTTCACTTTGTTCTGGTGCTGTATCAATGCGAGTTGTTGTTGCCACCCAGTCGAGCAGAGCAGGTTTACCTTGGCTAAGAGAGTTACAGGGCTCCGTTCCCAGTTGGTGTGGAATCAGCAGAGTTCCACTGGGATCGGGATTGTGGTTCCACTAAACCTGGTATTACTGGGCCAGGGAGCAGGAACGTGAGATAGGGTTCTTGTTCCAGATTAAACCCCACCCCCCCCATCCCCTGAGATTGTGGGCATTGGTTGAACACTCATCATGCATCTCCTAAACTAAAGGCTGTCTCCACTCGCTAGCCAGGCAAGAGTGGAAAAGGTACCAGATTGAGGTGGCCCTCAGTTAGAGTCAGTATGTTATGGGGAGAGAGCTATGGGAATGAGTACATCCCAGTGTTCGCCATCATTTATGACCAGGCTAAGGTTGGATGCTTTTCACCCTCAGTGCAATGTGAGCCTCTCCGGTGAGGAAGGGTGGTGACAGGGGAGCTGCCTTGTGCAGGATGACCTGTTTGAAGCTGGAGATCATGTGAAATGTGACGGCCTCCTCCTGCTCTCTGTGGCTGTCACTGGACCATTAATCCCAGATTCGATTCCCGTCTTGGGTCACTGTCTGTGCGGAGTCTGCACGTTCTCCCCGTGTCGGCGCGGGTTTCCTCCGGGGGCTCCGGTTTCCTCCCACAAGTCCCGAAAGACATGCTTGTTAGGTGAATTGGACATTCTGAATTCTCCCTCTGTGTACCCGAACAGGTGCCGGAATGTGGCGACTAGGGGCTTTTCACAGTAACTTCATTGCAGTGTTAATGTAAGCCTACTGACAATAATAAAGATTATTATTATTATAAATAAAGCGACAATTTAGATGAAATCTAAGGAGAAAAATACCAAGCAGTGATTTTGTTTTTGTTAGATAAAGGGAAATCTGGAAATAAATGCTAAAAATACAGAGAATTGAGGGGATTGGGCCTGAGCAGACGTCTTCCTTTAACATTAACCCATGGTTTGTTTCTCATGCAGATCCTCTGGACCTCGCTGTGTCTGAACAGCTTTGGTTTTGATTGAGTTTCTCGGCGTGGAAGCGGTCTCTCCGGGGTGTTTGTGTCTCTGAGTGTGACAGCATTCCTGTTAAACCTGTTTGACACTTTCCCGATTGAAACAATGCCAGTAAACACGAGCAGCGAATCGGAAAGGCGAGGAGGGGGCTGGCTGTGAAATAGGAGCCAACACGGATCCCCTGAAACTCCCAGCTTTACTCATTCCACAGCGACCCAGCCTGAGGAATCCCAGCCTGACTCCACAAGGTGCCTATGTGTTGCTGGTTTAATTCTCCTTGGAATTGCCAGAAACATTCAAACCCTTTAGTGTGCCTTTTGGGAGTAATTTGTGAGCAGACGTGGAAATGCCTCTTGCCTCCGGATTTTTACTGTTGATGTGAAGATGTGGAGTGGAGTCGATCTTAAGTTAGGAGTGTTCGTGTTAGTGAGAAGACACGGGTTGGAGTTGCTCCCCTGAATTTAGATATTTACTGTCGCCATGGGGTGGTGGAGAAAATCAGTAATGGAGTTTTTCTCCTGTCGAGAATAGCATTGATTCAGGGAATATGCGGAGTGGAATAGTTCTTCTGGAACTGGAATGGCTTATGAGGAAACGCACACAGTTTGTGGAGCAGATGCTTCTGCAGTCAGTGAGACTGTGCAGGTGGAGTAAGGCTTGTGCTAGGGTCAGTCTGGTCTGAGGGCGTGGAACAGATTTGTTGAGTTAGTGTGGTCTGTGCTGTGATTCAGCTGCTGAATAAAAGCTGTTTCTGAGAGGCTCCTTTTCTGGCTCAGTGCGATTACTGAGTGAGCATTTTAAGAAATTCATTCCAGGGGTTTCACTGGCTAGGCCCGAATCTAATTCTGCATACAAACATGCAAACATTAAAAAAAATTTTTTTAGTGTACCCAATTTTTTTTCCAATTAAGGGCCAATTTGGGCAATTTAGCGCGGCCAATCCACCTAAACTGCACATCTTTGGGTTGTGGGGGCGAAACCCACGCAAACACGGGGAGAATGTGCAAACTCCACACGGAGAGTGACCCAGACCTGGGATCGAACCCGGGACCTCGGCGCCGTGAGACACAGTGCTAACCACGGTGCCACCATGCTGCCCTTCCATTTGCCTTCTTGATTACATGCTGCGCCTACATGCAGACATTTTGTGACTCGTGCACTAGAACACCTAAATCCTTCTGCATCTTAGAATTCTGTAGTCGATCTCTGTTTAAGTAATATTCTGCTTTTTTATTCTTCCTGCCAAAGTGAACAATTCCACATTTTCCCTCATTACCAGATTTGTGCCCACTTACTCAACCTATCTTTATCCATCTGCTAACTCTATTGGGCGGGATTCTCCCATTCGGCGGCAGAGCGTCCACGCCTTCTGAAAGGCCGTCGCATTTCACGACGGTGTGAACGGGCCGCTGGGAGTACCGATTCTGGCCCCTACAGGGGGCCAGCACGGCGCTGGAGCGATTCACGCCGCTCCAGCCTCCCATCCCAGTGTGAACTGTGCGCTGCGGGATCCGCGCATGCGCAGTGGCCTCCCTCAACGCGCCGGCCCCGCCGCAACATGGCGCGGGAGTTCACGGGCCGGCATGGAGGAAAATAGGCCTGGGAGGCGAGGGGCCGGCCCGCCGATCGGTGGGCCCCGATAGCGGGCCAGGCCCCATCGGAGCGCCCCCCCCCCAAACAGGCCACATACAGCGGCCCGCGACCGGCACTGCGCCGAACGCGCAGGCGCCAATGGCACCGATTCTCCATGGAGAATCGTGTGCCGCTCAAGCTGAATGGCCTCATTTTGTTCCACTTCCGTGTGTTTGCATGTTTGTAAGGATGGCATATGGCGCAGTGGTTAGCACTGGGACTAAGGCGCTGAGGAAGTGGGTTCAAATCCCAGCCCTGGGTCACTGTCCGTGTGGAGTCCGAGGTGGCGTGGCTTGGTTGCGGGGATTCTCCGGCCCGGCCCCGGGCTGAGAAAATCCCGCCCTATGTCTTCCTCACAACATACTTTCCAAACTCTCATGGTTTCATTTGCAAATTTAGCTACCATGCCTACGCTCCCCTCATCTAAGTCATTGATGTAAAGTTGAGGTTCTGGACCCCTGCGGGATGCTATTCGTCACACTCGGCCAATCAGGCAAAAACCTATTTATGCATCCTGTCTGTTTTCTCCTAGCCAGCCAGTCTTCGATCCAGGCTAATATTTTAACTTCTACACCATGAGCTTTCATTTTTTGCAATATGTAAGGACCCTTCCTTTCATAGCTTTCATCGAATTTACAGTGTAGAAGGAGGCCATTCGGTCCATCGAGTCTGCACCGGCCCTTGGAAAGAGCACCCCACCCAAGCCCACACCCCCACTCTCCCTGTAACCCCACCCAACCTTTTTGAACACTACGGGCAATTTATCATGGCCAATCCACCTAACCCGCACATCTTTGGACCATGGGAGGAAACCGGAGCACCCGGAGGAAACCCACACAGACACGGGGAGAACGTGCCGACTCCACACAGACAGTGACCCAAGCGGGGAATTGAACCTGGGACCCTGGAGCTGTGAAGCAACTGTGCTAACCACTATGCCACCGTGCTGCCCCACGGTTCCTGTTCATTCCCATAACAGCACAAGATGAGTTTGGTTACTGAGCGGTGATTGACTCTGGTTCTGGGTCAATGTGGTTACTGAGTGGTGATTGGCTCTGGTCCTGGGTCAATGTGGTTACTGAATGATGATTGGCTCTGGTCCTGGGTCAGTTTGGTTACTGAGCGGTGATTGGCTCTGGTTCTGGGTCAATGTGGTTACTGAGTGGTGATTGGCTCTGGTCCTGGGTCAATGTGGTTACTGAGTGGTGATTGGCTCTGGCCCTGGGTCAATGTGGTTACTGAATGATGATTGGCTCTGGTCCTGGGCCAGTTTGGTTACTGAGCGGTGATTGGCTCTGGTCCTGGGTCAGTTTGGTTACTGAGTGGTGATTAGCTCTGGCTCTGGGTCAATGTGGCTACTGAATGATGATTGGCTCTGGTCCTGGGTCAGTTTGGTTACTGAGCGGTGATTGGCTCTGGTCCTGGGTCAGTTTGGTTGCTGAGCGGTGATTGGCTCTGGTCCTGGGTCAATTTGGTTCCTGAGCGGTGATTGGCTCCCATGCTGGGCCAATGTGGTTACTGAGGCTAGAAGAGTGGTTAGCAGATGATTGAATGATTCTCATATGGAGTTAGGCGTGCAAGCTGCTTCTGATAAAGTTGCTTTGTAATCTGAGATGTTTTTCTGCTGACAGCCTTGGAATGAAGGGCAGACATGTAGAAAATTAGAAAAAAATGGAAAGAACAGTCGGATAACTGGCTGCAGTTGGACTCACTCTTGCTGTGTGCTAAGTCTGAAATCGGCACCATCTGTCAGGAACATAGTTTCAGAGTGCAGTCTTACATTTCCTCCAGTGAATTGACAGGAAAATGAACCACTTGTACAACAGGATTCCAGATACTATGGTGTTTGCTGATCTCAGCATAGAAATGGCTCCTGATTAATATGTTGCAGCTTCTTCTGATGTTTGTGGATTTGGTTTTTTGGCTGAGGCCAGGGTGAGAATTGGAAATGGTGCTACTTTCAAATGATGCCCCCAATGGCCAAGTCATCTGGCATCACACTCTGTTCGAGCGTTAGTTCTGTCTTTACAGAAGAAGAAGCAATTAACATCCCAGAAATGCTCGGAACTCAAGGGCCTAGTGGGAAGGAGGAAATTAATATTACTAGAAAAATAGAAACCAAGGAGAAAACGCTGGAAAACCTCAGCAGGTTTGGCAGCATCTGTAGGGAGAGAAAAGAGCTAAAGTTTCGAGTCCAGGTGACCCTTTGTCAAAGCTAAAAGACAGAGGAAGTGGGAAATATTTATACTGCGGAGTGAGAATGAAAGATTTTTTTATTTTGTAAAATAAATTTAGAGTACCCAATTATTTTTTTTCCTCCAATTAAGGGGCAATTTAGCGTGTCCAATCCACCTAACCTGCACACCTTTGGGTTGTGGGGGTGAAACCCACGCAGACACGGGGAGAATGTACAAACTCCACACGGACAGTGACCCAGAGCCGGGATCCGAAGTGAGAATGAAAGATGAGTCATAGCCACAGAAACCCAGGGAAATGGGGTCCTCAGCCACAGAAACCCAGGGAAATGGGGTCCTCGGCCACAGAAACCCAGGGAAATGGGGCCTCAGCCACAGAAACCCAGGGAAATGAGGTCCCCGGCCACAGAAACCCAGGGAAATGGGGTCCTCAGCCACAGAAACCCAGGGAAATGGGGTCCTCAGCCACAGAAACCCAGGGAAATGGGGTCCTCGGCCACAGAAACCCAGGGAAATGGGGCCTCAGCCACAGAAACCCAGGGAAATGGGGTCCTCGACCACAGAAAGCAAGGAGAAAGAGTGCTAATGGCAGTCCCCAGAGAGAACAAAAGGTGTGAAAGGCCTAACAGCAGAGAAACTAACATCAGAGGGTGAACTGTAGATGTGGGGGGAGGGGAAGGGGGAAGCAAAGGGGAAAAGGGTAAGGCAAGGTGGATAAGATGTGGGGGCGTTAAATATATATAAAGAAAGACAAGAAATGGTAAAAGACAGTTAAAATGAAACGGGATGAAAACAAATGGGTCGAGGTGGGGTAGAGCTGATCATCTGAAGTTGTGGAATTCGATGTTGAGACCGGAAGATGAGATGTTGTTCCTCCAGTTTGCGTTGAGCTTCACTGCAGCAAGCCAAGGACAGACATGTGGGCTTGGGAGCAGGGTCTTGTGTTAAAATGGCAAGCAACGGGAAGGTCCGGGTCCTGAATGCGCACAGACCGAAAAATAGTGCTAGAGAAATGAATGGGATTGAAAGCTGCTAAATTCCCGGGCTCTGATAATCGATCCCAGAGCACGAAGGGAACCGGCAATGGAAATAGTGAATGTGTTCCAAAATTATGTAGATTCTGGAACAGTCCCTGCAGATCAGAGGGTGGCAAATGTAATCTTGCTATTTAAAAAAGGAGGAAGGGAGAAAACCGGGAATTATAGACCTGTTAGCCTTGCCTCAGTAGTAGGGAAAATGTCTATCGTAGTGGATGTGATAACAGGATACTTAGGAAATATCAGCAGGATCAGACAAAGTCAACATGGATTTATGAAAGAGAAATTTGGGCATTTAAAAGTTTATTGGATAAACATATGGATGATAATGGCATAGTGTAGGTTAGATGGCTTTTGTTTCGGTGCAACATCGTGGGCCGAAGGGCCTGTACTGCGCTGTATTGTTCTATGTTCTATGTTCTATAAATCACGTTTGAGGAACTTGCTGGAATTTTTTGAGGATGTAAAAAATGTAAATGACATCACAGTCCCAGATGACCATAGGCTGCTTTCTCCTTTGAGCGGGGGGGGGAAGAGCTGACTGGTGGTGATTTAACCTGAGGGTCACCACACCTCAGGGGCAAGGTTGAGAAGGCAAGGCCTTCATGAATAACCTCAGCCGGTACGGGAATTGAACCCCTGCTGTTGGTGTCGCTCCACATCACAAACCAGCCGTCCAGCCAACTGGGCTAACCGACCTCCTGGTATTGTGTGCAGTTTTGGTCCCTTTACCTAAGAAAAGATATTCTTGCCATAGAGGGAGTGCAGCCAATACTCACCAGACTGATCCCTGGGAAGACAGGATTGTTGTATGAGGAGAGAATGGGTATTTAGTGGGATTGAGAAGAATGAGGGGGATCTCATTGAGGGCTGGACAGACTGGATATACGGATGATCCTTCCCCTGGCTGGGGAATCCAGAACAAGGGTTCACGGTCTCAGGATACGAGGTCGGCCATTTAACACGGAGATGAGGAAATATTTCTTCACTCAGAGATTGGTGAACCTGAGGAATTCTGTAGCACAGAAGGCTGTTGCAATTAAGAAAGAAATATGTAGATTTCTAGACACTGAAAGCATCAAGAGATGTGGGGAGAGAACAGAAGTGTGATGTTGAGGATCAGCCATGATCACATTGATTGGCAGAGCAGCTCGATGGGCCGAATGGCCTCATATTTTCTATATTCCTATGAGCTGCTCTGTGGAGAATGATGATGGCTAAAGACTGGACATTGTCAGTGGAACTGGGACACAGCAAGAGTTCAGTTGACTGGGGAAGGGAGCAGAGAGAGATGGTTGGGATTGTGGGGAATGTACCCAGTGATGGTGGGGCTGTGGCGGGTGGGCCTTTCCAGTAATGTGGTTGATGGCAGCAGTTCTGAAAGATGCAGGAACAGTCCCTGCGGAGAGAGAGAGACCGTTTCCCAGATCAACCAGCATTAGGTCCAGAAAGAAAGTTTAGTGGTCAGCAAATAAATGACAAATGGAGGAGTGGGGGAGCCAAACTTAGAATCATAGAATGATTACAGCACAAAATGAGGCCATTTGGCCTCTCATGCCTGTGCTGTCCCACTGAAGGAGCAGTTCACCCAGTGCCACTCCCTTGCCTTCTTCCCACAGCCCTGGGAATTTTTACTTTTCAGATAACAATCTAATTCCACTTTGAAAGACTCAGTTGACCCTGCCTCCATCGCACACTCAGGCAGCGCATTCCAGATCCTAACCATTCACTCACTCTCTGGACAGGATGTGATTGGAGAAGCAGAGAGAGAGATAGGTTCAGGGGTGGGGAGGGAGTGAGAAACAGAGGTAGCAGAGTGGTTAGACACGGTGATGAGGAGACTGTGACTTCCTCACCCTTGTTGGAGGCGAATGTTGGGAGCAGGGGACATGGAAAAGAGAGCACAAAGTCCCGAGTCTAACAAAGACATTAGAAGTGTCTCTACCATGAAAGCAATTTGTGATTCCGATCTCCATGTATTGAAGCTGCAGTTTGTCTCGATTTTAGATGAAGAGTATCTGAGTCCTAGCCTCAAAGTCGCTGATTTTCCCTGTGGAATGTGGTAGAGGCCGGGACGAAGTCATATTATTTTCCCAAGCTGGAGTGAAGACCTAGTGGAGAAATGTTTAAAACAATTGGCTTTTCCTGGCTGTTGTCCTATGAGTTGAATCTTTTAGGTGAGAGCAGGGAGTGAGGGTGTGTATGGGAGTGAGGTGTGTGTGTCTGGGTGAAAGTATTAGTGTGCTGTGTGTACTTCCATCTGTATGGGAGTGTAGAAGGTTTATTTATGTGCCTGTGTTTATATGGGATTGAGACTGTGTGTGAGCATGTGTATATATGAGGATATGCATGGGTATATGTGAGTGTGAATGTGTGTATGTACCTAAATGAGAAAGTGTGTGTGTGTCTGCACTTACATGGGAGTGAGTGTGTGCAAATTTATCTTTGAATGTGAATGTGTGTACCAGGACGTATATGGGAGTGAGGGTGTGTGGGGTATATCTGTGAGTGTGGGAGTGTATATCTGTGAGTGTGGGAGTGTATATCTGAGTGTGGGAGTGTATATCTGTGAGTGTGGGAGTGTATATCTGTGAGTGTGGGAGTGTATATCTGTGAGTGTGGGAGTGTATATCTGAGTGTGGGAGTGTATATCTGTGAGTGTGGGAGTGTATATCTGTGAGTGTGGGAGTGTATATCTGTGAGTGTGGGAGTGTATATCTGTGAGTGTGGGAGTGTATATCTGTGTGGGAGTGTATATCTGTGAGTGTGGGAGTGTATATCTGTGAGTGGGAGTGTATATCTGTGAGTGGGAGTGTATATCTGTGAGTGTGGGAGTGTATATCTGGGAGTGTGGGAGTGTATATCTGGGAGTGTGGGAGTGTATATCTGAGTGGGAGTGTATATCTGTGATTGTGTGGAAGTGTATATCTGTGAGTGGGAGTGTACCTGTGAGTGTGGGAGTGTATATCTGTGAGTGGGAGTGTATATCTGTGAGTGGGAGTGTATATCTGTGGTTGTGCGGAAGTGTATATCTGAGAGTGTGGGAGTGTATATCTGTGATTGTGTGTGAGTGTATATCTGTGAGTGTGGGAGTGTTTATCTGTGAGTGTGGGAGTGTATATCTGTGAGAGAGTGTATATCTGAGTGTGTGGGAGTCTATATCTGTGAGTGTATATCTGTGGCTGTAAATCTGTGAGTGTGTATATCTGTGAGTGTATAGCTGTGAGTGTATATCTGAGAGTGTGGGAGTTTATATCTGTGAGTGTGGGAGTATATCTATGTGTGGGAGTGTATATCTGTGAATGTATATCTGTGAGTGTGGGAGTGTATATCTGAGTGTGTGGGAGTTTATATCTGTGGGTGTATATCTGTGAGAGTGTATATCTGTGATGTATACCTGTGAGTATATCTGAGAGTGTGGGAGTTTATATCTGTGAGTGTATTTCTGAGTGTGGGAGTGTATATCTGTGAGTGTATATCTGTGAGTGTATATCTGGGTGTATATCTGAGAGTGTGGGAGTTTCTATCTGTGAGTGTATATCTGTGAGTGTATATCTGGGTGTATATCTGAGAGTGTGGGAGTTTCTATCTGTGAGTGTATATCTGTGAGTGTATATCTGTGAGTGTATATCTGAGTGTATATCTGAGAGTGTGGGAGTTTATATCTGTGAGTGTATTTCTGAGTGTGTATCTGTGAGTGTATTTCTGTTAGTGTGGGAGTGTATATCTGTGAGTGTAGATCAGTGGGTATATATCTGTGAGTGTATATCTGTGAGTGTATATCTGTGAGTGTGTGTGCCAGCGTACCTAACTCCAAACCTGGAATATACCGCAGTATGAGCGAGAATTTGCTTTATTTGTAGAGATATGAAGCCCTGGTGACATTACAGCACAGCTCAGAAACCTGACTATGGAATGTTCACACTCAGTCAAGAGTTATACCCCACTGGGGGCAAGAAAGACCAGGGCACAAAATAAAATAGCTGGAGGTTTTGCAGTCTGCATTCACCGAGGGTCATGTTCCACAAGAGGGATTTTGTCCTGACTTTCTTCTGCTGGCTTTTCTCTGCACCGTAATTTTGTGTGTTAACCAAACCTGTTATTGATTAACTACCACACAAATGACTGCCAGTTTCCCTTTTATTCTGGGAACTTAAATTAGCTCCCAGCCTGCTCTGCAAGTGGGATTGAGGTCACTGCTCTTTGGACTCCAGCCATTCCATAGTTTATTATTCCTTCTACATCGTGCAGTTAGAGCACAAATCACTGCAGAGTAATTGTGAGGCCTGCCCGCTGCCCAATGCGCTCTTTCTAATTTAAATTGGCCTCTCACAGCAAAAGACGATCAGACCACAACGCCGCTGGGGTTCAGCTCGTATCAGCAGGGCATCTCTGGGTTATGGAGCAGGAAAACCAGCCAGGCCTCCGCCTCAGCCATGTTAGTTCAGCAAAGTCTCAGGCCCAGGGGCAAATCTGTCAATGCAGTTCGTTACTGGTTGCCGCCTGCAGTATTCCCACTGCCTCCAGCCCTCTTCAGTAGCATCCATGTGATCTTCACATCTGTTGACATCCATGCTTCAAACTCAGAACACCTTCTATTCAGCAAGCATCAGGATGTGGCACAGAGTGACTCAGGGTGGGGTCCTTGCAGACATTAATAATAATAATAATAATAATCTTTATTGTCACAGGCTGACATTTACACTGCAATGAATTTATGTAGAAAGTTCTCTTTAAACATTCCCAAATCCCGGACTCATTCCCAGAACCCGGCCCCATTTCCAGATCCCGGCCCCATTTCCAGATCCCGGCCCCATTCCCAGATCCCGGCCCCATTTCCAGATCCCGGCCCCATTTCCAGATCCCTGTCCCATTTCCAGATCCTGGCCCCATTTCCAGATCCCTGTCCCATTTCCAGATCCCGGCCCCATTTCCAGATCCCAGCCCCATGTCCAGATCCCGGCCCCATTTCCGGATCCCAGTCCCATTTCCAAATCCCGGCCCCATTTCCAGATCCCGGACCCATTTCCAAATCCCGGCCCCATTTCCAGATCCCGGTCCCATTTCCAGATCCCGGTCCCATTTCCGGATCCCAGTCCCATTTCCAGATCCCAGCCCCATTTCCAGATCCCGGCCCCATGTCCAGATGCCGGCCCCATTTCCGGATCCCGGTCCCATTTCCAAATCCCGGCCCCATTTCCAGATCCCGGACCCATTTCCAAATCCCGGCCCCATTTCCAGATCCCGGACCCATTTCCAAATCCCGGCCCCATTTCCAGATCCCAGCCCCATGTCCAGATCCCGGCCCCATTTCCGGATCCCAGTCCCATTTCCAAATCCCGGCCCCATTTCCAGATCCCGGACCCATTTCCAAATCCCGGCCCCATTTCCAGATCCCGGTCCCATTTCCAGATCCCGGTCCCATTTCCGGATCCCAGTCCCATTTCCAGATCCCGGTCCCATTTCCAAATCCCGGTCCCATTTCCAAATCCCAGCCCCATTTCCAGATCCCGGTCCCATTTCCAGATCCCGGTCCCATTTCCAAATCCCGGTCCCATTTCCAGATCCCGGTCCCATTTCCAGATCCCGGTCCCATTTCCGGATCCCAGTCCCATTTCCAGATCCCGGTCCCATCGTGGTCAGAGTTCCACCAACGGGAATCCTCCAGGAGGTGGGCAATTCAGAGGCGACGTCCGTATTTAGCATCCAGCTGATGAAGGCGGGTTCGTGCGGCAGGAGCGTGGGCTAACATGGCCCAGTCCAAAGCAGTGTAGCAGCCCCACCAGTGGGAGAGCTGCACTGATGGAGTGTCCGAGAGGTGCTGCCGCCACGACCACTGGATTCATTACCTGTGGCCATTGGAGTCACCCATGTAGCACAGTGGTTAGCACTGCTGCCTCACAGCGCCAGGGCCCCAGGTTCGATTCCCGGCTTGGGTCACTGTCTGTGTGGAGTCTGCACGTTCTCCCCGTGTCTGCGTGCGTTCGCAACCTAAAAGATCTACACCAGTCTGTGTAAACCTGGAGTTTTGCTCCCGTGTTGAGGCAGCAGCGGAGTCTGGGTTAAATGGCAGGGCACTATTGAAACCACCTGCTGTTTGGCTTCTTTCGATTATTTTTGGTTTTATTTTGTTTCATTGAGATTTCTCTCTTGGCCGGGTAAACAAACCTCTCATTTCCTGTCCCCACCCTCACTGGGAATTTCTGGATGTCACTGAACTCTCCGTTCCAAGCTCTGCCCAACAGCGGTTTCCTGCTAAATTGGTTGGAGCCTGTGTTTACGGAGGACCCCTAATGGGTGGGGAATTGGATCAAGTGTCTAAATTAGTGAGATAAGAGGGGGAAAAAAATCAGAGTGCAGATAAAGGAGCAACAAATGAGAGATATTGTGCTATTTACTGGCCTGGAGAGGCAGACACTCTCAAGTGGTGTGAATATTAATTACACGTTAGTGTGTGCTCTGGGATCCTTCACTCAAATTCAGTCAAATACCACTTAAGCTAAACTTGCATCTGCAAAAATACATTGGACACACACTCACTGTCAGAAATCAGACCGTAATATCCCAGGATGGCCGATATTCTCTTCCAAAAATTGGTCAAATAATTTAAACCTCTCAAAACTCTGCTCGGTTTTCCTCATGACAAATCCCTTTTCTTTTCCAATTTCCATGAATTCTATTTCCAAAGAAGGATTGAAACTTGGCCGAACAGATTCGGTTCTTTCAACAACCTTTCGCTATTCCTGGAGGATGTGCAAGGAAAGGTTTGCCGCTTGTTTGATGATCATCATAATTTCACCTTCTGTCTCTCCCTCGAAACCTTTAAGAGCATAAGAACTAGGAGCAGGAGTAGGCCATCTGGCCCCTCGAGCCTGCTCCGCCATTCAATGAGATCATGGCTGATCTTTTGTGGACTCAACTCCACTTTCCGGCCCGAACACCATAACCCTTAATCCCTTTAGTCTTCAAAAAACTATCTATCTTTATCTTGAAATTTATTTCTTTATTTCTTGTCGATTCTGCTGTGGTCAATGCTTGTCTGAATTTTGCCCTCTTTTCTCCTCGGCTCCTACATGTTCTGTACCTTCAAGTCCAGAGCCATCACTCTGTTATCTAGTTTCACCCACTGTTTGCCCTGGTTTTAAACCTTTTCACCTTTATTTGGTTTTGAGCTGCAGGAACGATGTGAGGAAGGACTTGCCACAGCTCTGTGTGGAAGGGATAGTGAGTTCAGCGATGCTATTGGAAGTTTGACAGAAGGAACTGATTTGTGAGTTTAACGAGTAACAAGCCAAATGGTGAGGAAACTCCTGACAACTTTCACATGGAAATTTGGCCCCTCGATTCACATCGGCTCCTGAATGGAGACTGAAGAAAACTTTTAATGAATCACGTTGAGAAACCGAGTATCTGTTTTGTGTTCGCATGTCTGCAGACTCAGGCACATAAAGGTTTCTAATGATGAGTGGGGCAGTCACCACTTTACTGATTTAAAATAACTGGCCAAAGGCCTGGGAATGACCTGAGAACTTCACACAGTGAGTGGCTCTGATCTGGAATCAACTGTGGATGAAAAGCAGTTTCAACATTAACGCACAAAGGAAATTGGATAAATATTACAGCGGGAAGAACAGACGGAGTGAGATTGGTAAACTGGGGCAGGCAGGATGGGCTGATCCGTTTCCTATTGTGAGATTCTATGGGTGCCTGTACACACACACACACACACACACACACACACTAACCATGCAACCCACCCCAATCCGTGTGTACATCACCACATCTCCCCACCTATAAACACAATGTTGAGGTACTTATTGTTAATCCCATTGCAATTCTTGATGTACGGTATACCAGATTGGACGTTGCCTGTTTTGTCTGCTGAGCTGTGTGTGCACAGTGGTGTGTGTGTGCACACGCTGAGTTGTGTATGCACAGTGGTGTGTGCGCGCGCTGAGCTGTGTGTGCACAGTGGTGTGTGTGTGCACACGCTGAGTTGTGTGTGCACAGTGGTGTGTGCGCGCGCTGAGCTGTGTGTGCACAGTGGTGTGTGTGTGCACACGCTGAGTTGTGTGTGCACAGTGGTGTGTGCGCGCGCTGAGCTGTGTGTGCACAGTGGTGTGTGTGTGCACACGCTGAGTTGTGTGTGCACAGTGGTGTGTGCGCGCGCTGAGCTGTGTGTGCACAGTGGTGTGTGTGTGCACACGCTGAGTTGTGTGTGCACAGTGGTGTGTGCGCGCGCTGAGCTGTGTGTGCACAGTGGTGTGTGTGTGCACACGCTGAGTTGTGTGTGCACAGTGGTGTGTGCGCGCGCTGAGCTGTGTGTGTACAGTGGTGTGTGCGCGCGCGCTGAGTTGTGTGTGCACAGTGCTGTGTGTGCGCGCACTGAGCTGTGTGTACAGTGGTGTGTGCGCGCGCGCTGAGCTGTGTGTACAGTGGTGTGTGTGTGCATGCTGAGCTGTGTGCACAGTGATGTGTGTGCACACGCTGAGTTGTGTGTGCACAGTGATGTGTGTGTGCACACGCTGAGTTGTGTGTGCACAGTGGTGTGTGCGCGCTGAGCTGTGTGCACAGTGGTGTGTGCGCGCGCTGAGCTGTGTGTGCACAGTGGTGTGTGTGTGCACACGCTGAGTTGTGTGTGCACAGTGGTGTGTGCATGCGCTGAGCTGTGTGTGCACAGTGGTGTGTGTGTGCACACGCTGAGTTGTGTGTGCACAGTGGTGTGCGCGCGCTGAGCTGTGTGTGCACAGTGGTGTGTGCGCGCTGAGCTGTGTGCACAGTGATGTGTGTGTGCACACGCTGAGTTGTGTGTGCACAGTGGTGTGTGCGCACGCTGAGCTGTGTGTGCACAGTGGTGTGTGTGTGCACACGCTGAGTTGTGTGTGCACAGTGGTGTGTGCGCGCGCTGAGCTGTGTGTGTACAGTGGTGTGTGCGCGCGCGCTGAGTTGTGTGTGCACAGTGCTGTGTGTGCGCGCACTGAGCTGTGTGTACAGTGGTGTGTGCGCGCGCGCTGAGCTGTGTGTACAGTGGTGTGTGTGCGCACGCTGAGCTGTGTGCACAGTGATGTGTGTGCACACGCTGAGTTGTGTGTGCACAGTGATGTGTGTGTGCACACGCTGAGTTGTGTGTGCACAGTGGTGTGTGCGCGCTGAGCTGTGTGCACAGTGATGTGTGGGTGCACACGTGCTGAGCTGTGTGTGCAGTGGTGTGTGTGCACGCGATGAGCTGTGTGTACAGTGGTGTGTGTGCACGCGCTGAGCTGTGTGTACAGTGGTGTGTGTGCACGCGCTGAGCTTTGTGTACAGTGGTGTGTGTGCACGCGCTGAGCTGTGTGTACAGTGGTGTATGTGTGCGTGCGCGCTGAGCTGTGTGTTCACAGTGCTGTGTGTGCGCACGCGCTGAACTGTGTGTGCACAGTGATGTGTGGGTGCACACGCTGAGCTGTGTGCACAGTGATGTGTGGGTGCGTGTGCTGAGCTGTGTGTGCAAAGTGGTTTGTGTGCACGTGTGCTGAGCTGTGTGTGCACAGTGTGTGTGCGTGCGCGCGCGCTGAGCTGTGTGTACAGTGGTGAGTGCGCGCGCGCTGAGCTGTGTGTGTACAGTGGTGTGTGTGTGCGCACGCTGAGCTGTGTGTACAGTGGTGAGTACGCGCGCGCTGAGCTGTGTGTGTACAGTGGTGTATGTGTGCGCACGCTGAGCTGTGTGTGCAAAGTGGTGTGTGTGTGCACGTGTGCTGAGCTGTGTGTGCACAGTGTGTGTGCGCGCGCGCGCTGAGCTGTGTGTACAGTGGTGAGTGTGCACGCGCTGAGCTGTGTGTACAGTGGTGTATGTGTGCGTGCGCGCTGAGCTGTGTGTGCGCACAGTGATGTGTGGGTGCACACGCTGAGCTGTGTGCACAGTGATGTGTGGGTGCGTGTGCTGAGCTGTGTGTGCACAGTGGTGTGTGTGTGCGCACGCTGAGCTGTGTGTGCAAAGTGGTGTGTGTGTGCGTGTGCTGAGCTGTGTGTGCACAGTGGTTTGTGTGTGCGCACGCTGAGCTGTGTGTGCAAAGTGGTGTGTGTGTGTGTGCTGAGCTGTGTGTGCACAGTGGTGTGTGTGTGCTGAGCTGTGTGTGCACAGTGGTGTGTGTGCGCGCACGCTGAGCTGTGTGTGCAAAGTGGCGTGTGTGCGTGTGCTGAGCTGTGTGTGCACAGTGGTGTGTGTGTGCGCACGCTGAGCTGTGTGTGCAAAGTGGTGTGTGTGTGCGTGTGCTGAGCAGTGTGTGCACAGTGGTGTGTGTGTGCGCACGCTGAGCTGTGTGTGCACAGTGGTGTGTGTGCACATGCTGAGCTGTGCACAGTGGTGTATGTAGGCATGTGCGCTGAGCTGTGTGTGCACAGTGGTGTGTGTGCACACGCTGAGCTGTGTGTGCACAGTGGTGTATGTATGCGTGCACGCTGAGCTGTGCGTGCACAGTGATTGTGTGCACGCGTGCTGAGCTGTGTGTGCAGTGGTGTGTGTGCACGTGTGCTGAGCTGTGTGTGCACAGTGTGTGTGCGCGCGCGCGCTGAGCTGTGTGTACAATGGTGAGTGTGCGCGTGCTGAGCTGTGTGTACAGTGGTGTGTGTGCGCACGCGCTGAGCTGTGTGTGTACAGTGGTGTGTGCGCACGCGCTGAGCTGTGTGTGCACAGTGGTGTGTGCACGCGCGCGCTGAGCCGTGTGCACAGTGGTGTGTGTGCACACGCTGAGTTGTGTGTGCACAGTGGTGTGTGCGCGCTGAGCTGTGTGTGCACAGTGGTGTGTGCACGCGCGCGCTGAGCTGTGTGCACAGTGGTGTGTGTGCACAGTGGTGTGTGTGCACACGCTGAGTTGTGTGTGCACAGTGGTGTGTGCGCGCTGAGCTGTGTGTGCACAGTGATGTGTGGGTGCACACACGCGCTGAGCTATGTGCACAGTGGTGTGTGTGCACGCGTGCTGAGCTGTGTGTGCAGTGGTGTGTGTGCACGTGTGCTGAGCTGTGTGCACAGTGTGTATGTGTGTGCATGCGTGCTGAGCTGTGTGTGCACAGTGATGTGTGTGCGCGCGCTGAGCTGTGTGCACAGTGATGTGTGTGTGCATGCGTGCTGAGCTGTGTGCACAGTGATGTGTGTGTGCACGCATGCTGAGCTGTGTGCACAGTGGTGTGTGTGCGCGCGCACTGAGCTGTGTGTGCACAGTGATGTGTGTGCACGCGTGCTGAGCTGTGTGTGCATAGTGATGTGTGTGCGCGCGGCTGAGCTGTGTGTGCACAGTGATGTGTGTGCACGCATGCTGAGCTGTGTGTGCACAGTGATGTGTGTGCGCGCGCTGAGCAGTGTGCACAGTGATGTGTGTGTGCACGCACGCTGAGCTGTGTGTTCACAGTGATGTGTGTGCACGCACGCTGAGCTGTGTGTGCATAGTGATGTGTGTGCGCGCGCGCTGAGCTGTGTGTGCACAGTGATGTGTGTGCACGGATGCTGAGCTGTGTGTGCACAGTGATGTGTGTGCACGCATGCTGAGCTGTGTGTGCACAGTGGTGTGTGTGTGCACACGCTGAGTTGTGTGTGCACAGTGGTGTGTGCGCGCGCTGAGCTGTGTGTGCACAGTGGTGTGTGTGTGCACACGCTGAGTTGTGTGTGCACAGTGGTGTGTGCGCGCGCTGAGCTGTGTGTGCACAGTGGTGTGTGTGTGCACACGCTGAGTTGTGTGCACAGTGGTGTGTGCGCGCGCTGAGCTGTGTGTGCACAGTGGTGTGTGTGTGCACACGCTGAGTTGTGTGTGCACAGTGGTGTGTGCATGCGCTGAGCTGTGTATGCACAGTGGTGTGTGTGTGCACACGCTGAGTTGTGTGTGCACAGTGGTGTGCGCGCGCTGAGCTGTGTGTGCACAGTGGTGTGTGTGTGCACACGCTGAGTTGTGTGTGCACAGTGGTGTGTGCGCACGCTGAGCTGTGTGTGCACAGTGGTGTGTGTGTGCACACGCTGAGTTGTGTGTGCACAGTGGTGTGTGCGCGCGCTGAGCTGTGTGTGTACAGTGGTGTGTGCGCACGCGCTGAGTTGTGTGTGCACAGTGCTGTGTGTGCGCGCACTGAGCTGTGTGTACAGTGGTGTGTGCGCGCGCGCTGAGCTGTGTGTACAGTGGTGTGTGTGCGCATGCTGAGCTGTGTGCACAGTGATGTGTGTGCACACGCTGAGTTGTGTGTGCACAGTGATGTGTGTGTGCACACGCTGAGTTGTGTGTGCACAGTGGTGTGTGCGCGCTGAGCTGTGTGCACAGTGATGTGTGGGTGCACACGTGCTGAGCTGTGTGTGCAGTGGTGTGTGTGCACGCGATGAGCTGTGTGTACAGTGGTGTGTGTGCACGCGCTGAGCTGTGTGTACAGTGGTGTGTGTGCACGCGCTGAGCTTTGTGTACAGTGGTGTGTGTGCACGCGCTGAGCTGTGTGTACAGTGGTGTATGTGTGCGTGCGCGCTGAGCTGTGTGTTCACAGTGCTGTGTGTGCGCACGCGCTGAACTGTGTGTGCACAGTGATGTGTGGGTGCACACGCTGAGCTGTGTGCACAGTGATGTGTGGGTGCGTGTGCTGAGCTGTGTGTGCAAAGTGGTTTGTGTGCACGTGTGCTGAGCTGTGTGTGCACAGTGTGTGTGCGTGCGCGCGCGCTGAGCTGTGTGTACAGTGGTGAGTGCGCGCGCGCTGAGCTGTGTGTGTACAGTGGTGTGTGTGTGCGCACGCTGAGCTGTGTGTACAGTGGTGAGTGCGCGCGCGCTGAGCTGTGTGTGTACAGTGGTGTATGTGTGCGCACGCTGAGCTGTGTGTGCAAAGTGGTGTGTGTGTGCACGTGTGCTGAGCTGTGTGTGCACAGTGTGTGCGCGCGCGCGCGCTGAGCTGTGTGTACAGTGGTGAGTGTGCACGCGCTGAGCTGTGTGTACAGTGGTGTATGTGTGCGTGCGCGCTGAGCTGTGTGTGCGCACAGTGATGTGTGGGTGCACACGCTGAGCTGTGTGCACAGTGATGTGTGGGTGCGTGTGCTGAGCTGTGTGTGCACAGTGGTGTGTGTGTGCGCACGCTGAGCTGTGTGTGCAAAGTGGTGTGTGTGTGCGTGTGCTGAGCTGTGTGTGCACAGTGGTTTGTGTGTGCGCACGCTGAGCTGTGTGTGCAAAGTGGTGTGTGTGTGTGTGCTGAGCTGTGTGTGCACAGTGGTGTGTGTGTGCTGAGCTGTGTGTGCACAGTGGTGTGTGTGCGCGCACGCTGAGCTGTGTGTGCAAAGTGGTGTGTGTGCGTGTGCTGAGCTGTGTGTGCACAGTGGTGTGTGTGTGCGCACGCTGAGCTGTGTATGCAAAGTGGTGTGTGTGTGCGTGTGCTGAGCAGTGTGTGCACAGTGGTGTGTGTGTGCGCACGCTGAGCTGTGTGTGCACAGTGGTGTGTGTGCACATGCTGAGCTGTGCACAGTGGTGTATGTAGGCATGTGCGCTGAGCTGTGTGTGCACAGTGGTGTGTGTGCACACGCTGAGCTGTGTGTGCACAGTGGTGTATGTATGCGTGCACGCTGAGCTGTGCGTGCACAGTGATTGTGTGCACGCGTGCTGAGCTGTGTGTGCAGTGGTGTGTGTGCACGTGTGCTGAGCTGTGTGTGCACAGTGTGTGTGCGCGCGCGCGCTGAGCTGTGTGTACAATGGTGAGTGTGCGCGTGCTGAGCTGTGTGTACAGTGGTGTGTGTGCGCACGCGCTGAGCTGTGTGTGTACAGTGGTGTGTGCGCACGCGCTGAGCTGTGTGTGCACAGTGGTGTGTGCACGCGCGCGCTGAGCCGTGTGCACAGTGGTGTGTGTGCACACGCTGAGTTGTGTGTGCACAGTGGTGTGTGCGCGCTGAGCTGTGTGTGCACAGTGGTGTGTGCACGCGCGCGCTGAGCTGTGTGCACAGTGGTGTGTGTGCACACGCTGAGTTGTGTGTGCACAGTGGTGTGTGCGCGCTGAGCTGTGTGTGCACAGTGATGTGTGGGTGCACACACGCGCTGAGCTATGTGCACAGTGGTGTGTGTGCACGCGTACTGAGCTGTGTGTGCAGTGGTGTGTGTGCACGTGTGCTGAGCTGTGTGCACAGTGTGTATGTGTGTGCACGCGTGCTGAGCTGTGTGTGCACAGTGATGTGTGTGCGCGCGCTGAGCTGTGTGCACAGTGATGTGTGTGTGCATGCGTGCTGAGCTGTGTGCACAGTGATGTGTGTGTGCACGCATGCTGAGCTGTGTGCACAGTGGTGTGTGTGCGCGCGCACTGAGCTGTGTGTGCACAGTGATGTGTGTGCACGCGTGCTGAGCTGTGTGTGCATAGTGATGTGTGTGCGCGCGGCTGAGCTGTGTGTGCACAGTGATGTGTGTGCACGCATGCTGAGCTGTGTGTGCACAGTGATGTGTGTGCGCGCGCTGAGCAGTGTGCACAGTGATGTGTGTGTGCACGCACGCTGAGCTGTGTGTTCACAGTGATGTGTGTGCACGCACGCTGAGCTGTGTGTGCATAGTGATGTGTGTGCGCGCGCGCTGAGCTGTGTGTGCACAGTGATGTGTGTGCACGGATGCTGAGCTGTGTGTGCACAGTGATGTGTGTGCACGCATGCTGAGTTGTGTGTGCACAATGATGTGTGTGCGCGCGCTGAGCTGTGTGCACAGTGATGTGTGTGTGCACGCACGCTGAGCTGTGTGTGCACAGTGATGTGTGTGTGCGCACGCTGAGCTGTGAGTGCACAGTGATGTGTGTGCGCGCGCGCTGAGCTGTGTGTGCACAGTGATGTGTGTGCACGGATGCTGAGCTGTGTGTGCACAGTGATGTATGTGCACGCATGCTGAGCTGTGAGTGCACAATGATGTGTGTGCGCGCGCTGAGCTGTGTGCACAGTGATGTGTGTGTGCACGCACGCTGAGCTGTGTGTGCACAGTGATGTGTGTGCGCGCACGCTGAGCAGTGTGTGCACAGTGATGTGTGTGTGCACGCATGCTGAGCTGTGTGCACAGTGGTGTGTGTGCACGCATGCTGAGCTGTGTGCATAGTGATGTGTGTGTGCACACGTGCTGAGCTGTGTGTGCACAGTGATGTGTGTGCACGCATGCTGAGCTGTGTGTGCACAGTGATGTGTGTGCGCGCGCTGAGCTGTGTGCACAGTGATGTGTGTGTGCACGCACGCTGAGCTGTGTGTGCACAGTGATGTGTGTGCGCGCACGCTGAGCAGTGTGTGCACAGTGATGTGTGTGTGCACGCATGCTGAGCTGTGTGCACAGTGGTGTGTGTGCACGCATGCTGAGCTGTGTGCATAGTGATGTGTGTGCGCGCACGCTGAGCTGTGTGTGCACAGTGATGTGTGTGTGCACATGTGCTGAGCTGTGTGTGCACAGTGATGTGTGTGTGCACACGTGCTGAGCTGTGTGCACAGTGGTGTGTGCACGCACGCTGAGCTGTGTGTGCACAGTGATGTGTGTGCGCGCACGCTTAGCTGTGTGTGCACAGTGATGTGTGTGTGCACACATGCTGAGCTGTGTGCACAGTGATGTGTGTGTGCACGCACGCTGAGCTGTGTGTGCACAGTGATGTGTGTGCGCGCACGCTTAGCTGTGTGTGCACAGTGATGTGTGTGTGCACGTATGCTGAGCTGTGTGCACAGTGGTGTGTGCACGCATGCTGAGCTGTGTGCATAGTGATGTGTGTGCGCGCACGCTGAGCTGTGAGTGCACAGTGATGTGTGTGTGCGCGCGCACTGAGCTGTGTGTGCACAGTGATTGTGTGTGCACGCACGCTGAGCTGTGTGTGCACAGTGATGTGTGTGTGCATGCACGCTGAGCTGTGTGTGCACAGTGATGTGTGCGCGCGCACGCTTAGCTGTGTGTGCACAGTGATGTGTGTGTGCATGCACGCTGAGCTGTGTGTGCACAGTGATGTGTGTGTGCACGCACGCTGAGCTGTGAGTGCACAGTGATGTGTGTGTGCGCGCGCACTGAGCTGTGTGTGCACAGTGATGTGTGTGTGCACACGTGCTGAGCTGTGTGTGCACAGTGATGTGTGTGCGCGCACGCTGAGCTGTGTGCACAGTGGTGTGTGTGCACGCTGAGCTGTGTGTGCACAGTGATGTGTGTGTGCACACGTGCTGAGCTGTGTGTGCACAGTGATGTGTGTGCACGCATGCTGAGCTGTGTGCACAGTGGTGTGTGTGCACGCACGCTGAGCTGTGTGTGCACAGTGATGTGTGTGCGCACGCTGAGCTGTGTGTGCACAGTGATGTGTGTGCACGCTGAGCTGTGTGTGCACAGTGGTGTGTGT
Source organism: Scyliorhinus torazame (assembly GCF_047496885.1). Taxonomy (NCBI): domain Eukaryota; kingdom Metazoa; phylum Chordata; class Chondrichthyes; order Carcharhiniformes; family Scyliorhinidae; genus Scyliorhinus; species Scyliorhinus torazame. The sequence goes on from NC_092736.1 coordinate 1,691,409, forward strand.
GCACGCTGAGCTGTGTGTGCACAGTGATTGTGTGTGCGCACGCTGAGCTGTGTGTGCACAGTGATGTGTGTGCGCACGCTGAGCTGTGTGTGCACAGTGATGTGTGTGTGCGCGCGCTGAGCTGTGTTTCATGGATGGATGGATTTGTTTATTGTCACGTGCACCGAGGTATAGTGAAAAGTATTGTTCTGCGTAAACCTTCCTTACATGAAAAGAAAATACATAGGGTGCATTTCATTAGCACTTTCAACACGGTGCAATATTCCAAAGAGCTTCACAGGTGTGATTATTGACCAAAATGTGACATTGAGCCACAGCGGGACATGTGAGAACAGGTGAGCACAAGATTGGTCAAAGAGGAGCACCTTAAAGGGGGAGAGAAGTGGGGAGAATGAAGGAGGAAATTCCCGAGCTCAAGGCCCGAGTAGCTGAACCACTGTGAAAGTTGTGAATGTGCAAGTGGGCAGGCTGGAAGAGAACAGATTTCTGGGTGGTTATAGGGTCACTGATAACACAGGGCGAGGCCATGGAAAGATCTGGAAAAGGGCAGGAAACAATACAGTCGGTATAACCACCTCACGGCAACACCATTCAGCGGAGGCTGACTATTCCCAAGTGTATTCCTTTTGTGTTTTCCTTAAAGTCCAATCGAGTTGAGGAAATATTAAATTGCAATAGATCCAGGCCCTGTGACCATTAATCTTATCCAGTCCTTGAAGAGGAAAGAAAGTCTAAGGTACAGCACTTTTCATTCGGATTAGTTTCGCCTGTTATCAGAGGGAGTAATGGGCATATTTATTTAGCGATTCCAGCCCAGTATCGGGCCTCATTCCTCAAGGCTCTTTCAATAATAAGAGCAATCTTTATTGTCACAAGTAGGCTGACATTAACACGGCAATGAAGTTACTATGAAAATCCCCTAGTCGTCACACTCCGGCGCCTGTTCGGGTACACAGAGGGAGATTTCAGAATGTCCAATTCACCTAACAGGCACGTCTTTTGGGACTTGTGGGAGGAAACCGGAGCACCCGGAGGAAACCCACGCAGACACGGGGACAAGGTGCAGACTCCGCACAGACAGTGAGCCAAGACGGGAATCGAACCTGGGACCCTGGAGCTGTGAAGCAACAGTGCTAACCACTGTGCTACCGTGCTGCCCTGAGCATTGAGCATTCTGGCAGCTGCTTGCTGAACACTGGGAATGGGACATCAGACTGTCAGTCCTGGGCTGCCCATCCCTGTGAAACTACACTACAGGCTGCCTGTGGCTGGGCAATTCTTAACTGGCTTTCCAGTCAGTTTGAAGCTCCGTGTGCAAGGGGGGGGTTGCTTTTTTTAAAAAACTTGGTGCCCTGTTGGGAAAGCGCTGCCTGAAAGGGCAGTGGAAGCAAACTGAATAGCGGCTTTCAAAGGAGAATTGGATAAATACTGAAAAAGGAAGCGTTTGCTGAGCTTTGGGGAAAGAGCGGCGGGGAGTGGGACTAATTGGATTGCTCTTTCAAAGGGCCGGTACCCACACAATGGATTGAATGGCCTCCTTCTGTGCTTTATCATTCGACGTTGGCCACGGGGTAACTGGCATCAGCAACAAGAGACTTTTTCAGCCTCCTTATCGACAGTAAAGCTGATGTTCCTTTCAAACCAAAAATCAAAAGAATCGAGGATAAGTGTATCACTTTCTTCCACAATGGAAATCTCTTTGAACAGATGTTACTCCCCCTTACACATCCTTCCCCTTTAAGTTTAAGTTGCGTGCCGATTTGGGGATGTGGGAGCGGGGTGGGGGTGGGGGTGGGGGGGTTGTAAGAGGCATCGGACTCATAGAAGATTCAAAGCCTGCTGTGATTTTGTGTAGCCTGGACTTTAAGCCTATCTCTAATTGACACATTTTTCAGCTTTCAGTAATGGGAACAGAGTTTCTTTGATACTGGTGTTGCTATGGAGATGCCCTCTTACATCGGTCGGCGTGAAGAAGATCACAATAAACCGTCTGTGAAAGGGGGAAACTTCTCCTTATTATTCAGCAGCAGAATGGATAAGACCCGATGATTCTGGAAATGCTCTCCCACGATTGGTGCTAATCGAGATGTTTAAAATTTGTAGATACCGAGGATCTAGAACAAAGGCAGGGATTGGGGAGTAGAGTTACTGCTAAGCTGTTCCAGAGGGATATCAGGAAGCACATTATCCACGCAGTGGAGACCTGGAACGCTGGTATGCCCAGTATAACTCTCCCCCAGTACAAGATTTGAATGTACCAGCTCCAGGACACGTTCTCTGTGCCCCTGATCCCAGGACTGCTCCTAGGTTCTGATCACTTCTCCCAGTGAAGCAAAATACTCTGGATGCTGGAGATCTTAAAACACAGCTAGATCTGGAGACCCCATACCATTGCTGTCAGACCGAGTGCTCTGTAATACTAATTGTCATTGCATGTTATAGAATCCCTACAGTGCAGAAGGAGGCCATTCAGTCCATCGAGTCTGCACCGACCCTCTGAAAGAGCACCCCACCGAGGCACTCTCCCCCACCCTATCCCCGTAACCCCACCTAACCTTTTGGACACTAAGGGCAATTCAGCATGGTCAATCCACCGAACCTGCTCATTTTTGGACGATGGGATGAAACCGGAGCGCCCGGAGGAAACGCAGGCAGACACGGGGAGAACGTGAAGACTCCGCACAGACAGTGACCCGAGGCCGGAATCGATCCCGGGTCCCTGGTGCTGTGAGGCAGCAGTGCTAACCACCGTGCTGGCATAGAAAACCTGGAACTAGATTTACTAGTATACAGCTCTCGGGTTGTGTGATCCTTTAAATTCATCAACTAAACTGCTTCCACCTGTGACCCCTTCACCTTCACAGAGCTGACACAATGGGCGAAATTCTCCCCCAACGGCGCGATGTCCGCCGACTGGCGCCAAAAACGGCGCCAATCAGACAGGCATCGCGCCGGCCCAAAGGTGCAGAATGCTCCGCATCTTTGGGGGCCGAGCCCCAACATTGAGGGGCTAGGCCGGCGCCGGAAGAATTTCCGCCCCGCCAGCTGGCGCGGAAATGCGGCGCATGCGCGGGAGCGTCAGCGGCCGCCGACAGTTTCCCGCGCATGCGCAGTGGGGAGAGTCTCTTCCGCCTCCGCCATGGTGGCGGCCGTGGCGAAGGCGGAAGGGAAAGAGTGCCCCCACGGCACAGGCCCGCCCGCGGATCGGTGGGCCCCGATCGCGGGCCAGGCCACCGTGGGGGCACCCCCCGGGGTCAGATCGCCCCGCGCCCCCCCCCCCCCAGGACCCCGGAGCCCGCCCACGCCGCCCGGTCCCGCCGGTAAATACCAGCTTTGAATTACGCCGGCGGGACAGGCAATTTCTGGGCGGGACTTCGGCCCATTCGGCCGGAGAATTGAGCGGGGGGTCCCGCCAACCGGCGCGGCCCGATTCCCGCCCCCGCCCAATCTCCGGTACCGGAGACTTCGGCGGGGGCGGGATTCACGGCGGCCAACGGCCATTCTCCGACCCGACGGGGGGGTCGGAGAATGACGCCCAATACTCTTGAAATGGGACAGATTCAGCTGAAGGGGGCTCTGCCGAGATCCCCGATTCGATCCCGGCCCCGGGTCACTGCCCGTGTGGAGTTTGCACATTCTCCCCGTGTCTGCGTGGGTCTCACCCCCGCAACCCAAAGATGTGCAGGGTAGGCTGATTGGCCACACGAAATTGCCCCTTAATTGGAAAAAAATAGAATTGGGTACTCTAAATTTATATTAAAACAATTCAGCTGAAGGACAGAAAGGCACCTAATGCTTCAATACAGAACGGGATTCCCAACAGCCACTGGCACTGTCTGGACCAAGCTGAAATCACAGAATTAAACAGCACAAAAATTGACCATTCAGCCCATCGAAGCTGTGTTGGCTCTCTGGAGAGAGCTTTTCAATTAGTTCCATTGCTCTGCTTTTTCCCCATAGTTCTGCAAATGTCTCCTTTTCAACTATTTCACCAACTCCCCGTAGAAAGTTATTATTTAATCTGCTTCCCTGCCCTTTCAGGCAGCACATTGCTGATCATAAATTGCTGTGTAAAACAAATTCTCATTGCCACTCTGAATTGACCTTAAATCAGTGTCCTTTGGTGACTGACCTTCCTTATTTACTCTATCAAAATCTCTCGTGATTTTGAACCTTTTCATTAAACTTCCCCTCAATCTTCAGCTAATCTGCTCTCTCCACATGATGGTCTTTCTAAAGTTCAGGGATTGGCCGGTCAACTGGAATCCAGTTGGGGTTTCCAATTGCCTATTCCATGCAAGAGAAGGTGCGATGAATCATAGAATTATAGAATTTACAGTGCAGAAGGAGGCCATTCGGCCCATCGTGTCTGCACCGGCCCTTGGAAAGAGCACCCTACCCAAGCCCACACCTTCACTCTATCCCCGTAACCCAGTGACCCCACCCATCCTTTTTTTTTGGACACTAAGGGCAATTTAGCATGGCCAATCCACCTAATCTGCACATCTTTGGACTGTGGGAGGAAACCGGAGACCCAGAGGAAACCCACGCAGACACGGGGAGAACGTGCAGACTTGGCACAGACAGTGACCCAACCAGGAATCGAACCCGGGACTCTGGAGCTGTGAAGCAACTGTGGTAACCACTGTGCTACCCTGCTGCCCTATGAATGAGCTGCTTTGTTTGGGGAAAAAGGTTTTGTTGCACCCTAGCTCATTCTCGTCCTCTCTCATCCTCTCTCTCGCCCTCTCTCTCTCCCTCTCTCTCCTCCCCTCTCTCCCTCCCTCTCCTTTTCTCTCGCCCTCTCTCTCTCCTTCTCTCTCGCCCTCTCCCTCGCCCTCATTCTCACCCGCTCTCTTGCCCACTTTCTCTCCCTCTCTCTCCCTCTCTCGCCCTCTCACTCGCCCACTCTCTCGCCCTCTCACTTGCCCTCTCTCTCGCCCTCCTTCTCGTCCTCCCTCTTGCCCTCTCTCTCTCTCCCTCTCTCTCCCTCTCTCTCACCCTCTCTCTCGCCCTCTCTTTCACCCTCTCTCTCGGCCTCTCTCTCGCCCTCTTTCTCTCTCCCTCTCTCTCCTCCCCTCTCTCTCCCTCTCTCTCGCTTTTGAGCTTGCTCTCCCTCTCACTCTCTCGCTCGCTCTCCCTTGCCCTTTCTCGAACCAGCCGAATACCTGGATGATTTTCATATCCATTATTCCCTGGGAAGTCGGGGGGCAGAGCTGTGACTGGGGGGCAGAGCTGTGAATGGGGGGGCAGAGCTGTGAATCGGGGGGCAGAGCTGTGAATGGGGGGGGCAGAGCTGTGAATGGGGGGGGCAGAGCTGTGAATGGGGGGGGGCAGAGCTGTGAATCGGGGGGCAGAGCTGTGAATCGGGGGGCAGAGCTGTGAATGGGGGGGGCAGAGCTGTGAATCGGGGGGCAGAGCTGTGAATGGGGGGGGCAGAGCTGTGAATGGGGGGGCAGAGCTGTGAATGGGGGGGGCAGAGCTGTGAATGGGGGGGCAGAGCTGTGAATGGGGGGGGCAGAGCTGTGAATGGGGGGGGCAGAGCTGTGAATCGGGGGGGCAGAGCTGTGAATCGGGGGGGCAGAGCTGTGAATCGGGGGGGCAGAGCTGTGAATCGGGGGGCAGAGCTGTGAATGGGGGGGTGCAGAGCTGTGAATGGGGGGGCAGAGCTGTGAATCGGGGGGGCAGAGCTGTGATTCGGGGGGCAGAGCTGTGAATGGGGGGGCAGAGCTGTGAATGGGGGGGGCAGAGCTGTGAATGGGGGGGCAGAGCTGTGAATGGGGGGGGCAGAGCTGTGAATCGGGGGGGCAGAGCTGTGAATGGGGGGGCAGAGCTGTGAATCGGGGGGGCAGAGCTGTGAATCGGGGGGGCAGAGCTGTGATTCGGGGGGCAGAGCTGTGAATGGGGGGGCAGAGCTGTGAATGGGGGGGGCAGAGCTGTGAATGGGGGGGCAGAGCTGTGAATGGGGGGGGCAGAGCTGTGAATGGGGGGGCAGAGCTGTGAATGGGGGGGGGCAGAGCTGTGAATGGGGGGCAGAGCTGTGAATGGGGGGGCGGAGCTGTGATTCGGGGGGCAGAGCTGTGAATGGGGGGGCGGAGCTGTGATTCGGGGGGCAGAGCTGTGAATGGGGGGGGGCAGAGCTGTGAATGGGGGGTGCAGATCTGTGAATGGGGGGGCAGAGCTGTGATTCGGGGGGCAGAGCTGTGAATGGGGGGGCAGAGCTGTGAATGGGGGGGGCAGAGCTGTGAATGGGGGGGCAGAGCTGTGAATGGGGGGGGGGCAGAGCTGTTAGCCTGAATCGCTGTTCCCTCAAAGGCCCCAGCTTGTATTGCTCGGCTGTGCTGAGTTTAGCTGGGGTGGCCAGTCTGTGCCAGAGATGCAAAGCAATCAGCTGTGATCCCTCCTCTGATCGCGGTTCCGACTGGAATGTGTGAAGGCAGCTGTGATGCCAACTTTCACGATGTAGGCTGATGTATTGGGATGCTGGTAACCATGGAAACGCAGCCCAGTAGTATGAGGAGTGGAGGAGGAGGAGAGGCCAAATAAATCAATGAAATAAATCTTCAGAGCTGCATATTTGTAGAATGCTGAGCGAGCTGAGGCAGAGAGCCACGTGATGTTTGCTCCTGGGGGTTTGGGGGGTGGGGGGTCATGTCTGTTCCTGACCCAGCAAAGTTTGCAGAATTGCAGAGTGGAAAAGGAATAAGTTTGTGTGGATTAGAGTCGAGGGGTTTTCTGTGTGGCAGCTCAACGGTTCCGATCGGACAGCTAAATGTACTTGATTATGAAACATGACTGCAAAATAGTCCTAAAAATAGTCTTGCGTGTCAACAGTCACCTGTGATGGTAATACTCCCGCTGGTATGTAGCTCAGACCATTTCATTGTGGATTGATGCTAATCTAGTTTATTAGAGGAAAGACTTCTGTCCAATCTGGAGGCAGGGTTTGAAGGACACAAAACCTAGATCCTCTGTAATGATCTTCAATATTCACGATATTATCATTGACCAAGCTCCCCTTGAAATTGCCCTGACACAGAAGATAGGGCAGCAAGGTAGCACAGTGGTTTGGGGCAGCACGGTAGCATTGTGGATAGCACAATTGCTTCACAGCTCCAGGGTCCCAGGTTCGATTCCGACTTGGGTCACTGTCTGTGCGGAGTCTGCACATCCTCCCCGTGTCTGCGTGGGTTTCCTCCGGGTGCTCCGGTTTCCTCCCACAGACCAAAGATGTGCAGGTTAGGTGGATTGGCCATGATAAATTGCCCTTAGTGTCCAAAATTGCCCTTAGTGTTGGGTGGGGTTACTGGGTTATTGGGATCGGGTGGAGGTGTTGACCTTGGGTAGGGTGCCCTTTCCAAGTGCCGGTGCAGTCTTGATGGGCCCAATGGCCTCCTTCTGCACTGTAAATTCTATGTTAAATTCTATATCTATGGTTAGCACTGTTGCTTCACAGCGCCAGGGTCCCAGGTTTGATTCCCAGCTTGGGTCACTGTCTGTGCGGAGTCTGCACATCCTCCCCGTGTCTGTGGGTTTCCTCCGGGAACTCCGGTTTCCTCCCAGAAGCCCCGAAAGATGTGCCGTTAGGTGAATTGGACATTCTGAATTCTCCCTCTGTGTACTCGAACAGGAGCCAGAGTGTGGCGACTAGGGGCTTTTCACAGTAACTTCATTGCAGTGTTAATGTAAGCCTACTTGTGACAATAAAAATTATTATTACATTATTATAGGTAGCTGCTATCACTTCTCCAAGGACAAGTAGTGGTGTCAGCCTGGGCTCAGTGGGCATTGCTCTCGCTTCTTGAGTCAGAAGATTGTGGGTTCAAGTCCCACTCTGGACACGTGCATAAAATCCAGACTGTCGCTCCTGTCCTACTGAGGGAGTGCTGCATTCCTGCAGCACTCTGAGTACTATCTGTCTGAAAAAACTGAGTACCTATCTGTCTCCGCAGGTGGATGTGAAAGCTCCCACAGCCACTATTTTGATGACGAGCAGGGAAGTTCCTCGGTGTCCTGCCTAATATTTATCCTTCAACCGACATGGCTAAAGCAGATTGTCTGGACATTTATTTATTGCTGTGTGTGGGAGCGTGTTGTGTGCAAATTGGCTGACATGTTTCCTGTATGACAACCGTGACTACACTTACAAATGTTTCAGGTCTATAAAATTCTTTGGGACGCCCAAGCCATGAAAGACATTATATAAAGTATTCATTTCTGTCTGTGTGGTCAGCGAAATGACTGGTCACTCTCTGTTGCTTGCTGATTATGTCTGCAATAAGGTGACCCATGACCTTACCTGTTTCAGGTCTTCCTCGGTTCAGCGGTCAGCCCCAAGCTGTCTCCGTGCACCAAGGCGACACCGCCCTGTTAGGCTGCGAGGTGAATGGTGATCTTGTTCCATTTGTGAGCTGGGAACACAGACAGCAGCTCGTGGTGTTGGAAGGAAGGTTCCTCAAGCTGCCCAATGGCCACCTGGAAATCGGCAATGTCTCCGACAGCGATGCTGGGTCGTATTGCTGCTCCGTAGAAACGGCAGGCCTCTCCAAAACGAGCGAAGAGACAGAGCTTACGGTTTTACCAGGTAAGTGTCAGTCAGGAACAGTGTAAAGTGAGTAGCAGAACCAGAGGAACTGTCTGAGACACTGGTCTTTCACCTATGAAATCCAGCCAGACAGACGGGGAGAAAATCTCCTCATTCTGGTGGCCTCAAGGGTCAATGTGGAGTGAGTTTGAGTAACTCTAATTCAGGGCCTATTTGGCATTCAGTCTCACTGAAAGAGTATCAGATGATCAATGTAAAACGCCATGCTGTTACAGTTTGGGAGATGTGTTATAAAAGCTTACATTCAGTAAAGGAAACTTTATTCTGTCAAGTTGACATGTGAGTGTCCCACAATGGGATATGTTCAGTTCCTCGAAGCAAACATCCTTCCCCTCAATGCACTCAAGATTAATTTTGCAAACGTGTTAAAAAATATAGTCAGCTATGCTCATTTATTCCACATTCATTCTGTCTTATGGTTGTCGATGTACGTATTTGTTCCTGTAAAGTCCCTGTGCACCGCTATAATTGGAAGCAGGAACTCTGTGTAATAACTGGTTTACTGACAGTTCTCACTTTGTTCTTTTTCAGAGATAGGTGCAGAGCGAAAGATGACGTTTCTCCAGCCACCTGTTCCTGTTAGTAAAGTGGCAGGCCAGACAGTAACATTACCATGTGTGGTCTCTGGCTACCCAACACCCACCATTCATTGGACCCAGAATTCAGAGATTACTTTGGAAAGGTATGCCATTGTTTCCATTCACAAAGTGAACTTAACCAAAGTAAAAATGTTGTAGGACGATAATCCTGACGATAATTCCCGTAAGCCTCCCCGAACAGGCGCCAGAATGTGACGACTAGGGGCTTTTCACAGTAACTTCATTGAAGCCTACTTGTGACAATAAGTGATTTTCATTTTTTCATCCAGACTGGGAGAGCGTCAGTGATTATTCACCTTAGACCCTTAATCGATGCTTCTCCTTTCTTTGGTCCTCTGGTCATAACTGACTTGCCTATATGAGTTTGCTCAGAATTGGATTCACCATTTTCTTGTTGCCTGGCAAAAGAGAGCATAGGATTGTTGTTTGGAGATAGGATGGGATGGAAGAGCCTTTATAAAACAAACGGCATGTTTGAGGAATAGGGGGCAATACGGTGGCGCAGTGGGTTAGCACTGCTGCCTCACGGCGCTGAGATCCCAGGTTCGATCCCGGCTCTGGGTCACTGTCCGTGTGGAGTTTGCACATTCTCCCCGTGTCTGCGTGGGTTTCACCCCCACAACCCAAAGATGTGCAGGGTAGGTGGATTAGCCGCGCTAAATTGCCCCTTAATTGGAAAAAATGAATTGGATACTCTAAATTTAAAAAAAAAAAAATGTTTGAGGAATAGGGGATCCTGTAAAATGGGGACGTCCACCACAAATTGCAGAATAGTAAGAGCTGGGTCGATCTGACTGGATTTGAGCGTTAGAGCATGTAGGGAATGAATAACTTGCTCGTCTATCTGCCATGGTCTTGCAGAATGGAGGGAAAATTAAGAAACAGAGCTACAGGACGGGGCACACAGATAAAGTCAGATAACCACGCGTGATTTTGATTTGATGTAATGATCAATAGTTAATTAACAAAACTTGGGATGCGATAGATTAGCGGCTACGGTGCTCGACTAGTAACCCAGAGTCGGTAGTTCAAATCCAACCGTGGCAAGTTGTGAAATTTAATTCAATAATCAGGTCATTTGTGAACTTGACACCAGAAAGATTACCACAGAAGCTGTTGGATTGTTGTAAAAACTCCTTCAGTGAAGGGATCGTGCCGATAATAAAAACAGAAAATGTTGGAAAAACTCAGCAGGTCTGGTAGCATCTCTGGAGAGAGATACAGAGTTAACGTTTTGAGTCCATGTGACTCTTCAGAGCCCAGTTTAGCGACCCGTGATTTCAGTCTCACCCAATGTGGCAAACGGGATGGACAATAGATGAAAAGAGATTTGGTTGCCGCACCGGAGTCAAGGCTACATTGCAGAATGAACTGGTACATGTAAAAGTACATCACCACCACTGGCAGGAGAGTGTAATTACAGCGTGACAGGTTTACATGAGACAGGCCCTTTGACCCATCTTTGCCATTCAACAAGATCATGCCTGGTCTATCTCAACTCACCCTTCGGGCACAATGGACATATCGCTTAACTCCCTGTGTATCCAAAACCCTATCACCCTTTGTCTTGAATATACTCAACAATTGAATACAGCTTACAGGATAGAGAATTGGAAAGATTCACAACCTTTGAGTGAAGAACTTTCTCTTCATCTCCATCCTAAATGACCAATCTTTTGTTCCGAGACTTTGATCCCCATGCTCTTGATCCTCCACCCAAAGGGTGCCTACATTTTATGTTTCAATTATATCACCTCTCATTCCTCTAAACTCCGAGGAGTGGAAAGAGAACAAAGAGAAGTACAGCACATGAACAGGCCCTTCGGCCCTCCAAGCCTGTTCCAATATAGGCCCAGTTTACTCAATCTCTCCTCATAGGACAGTCCCCTTATCCCAAGAACGAGTCTAATGAACCTTCATTGGATCATCTCTCGGGCAAACATGTCCTTTAGGAGATAAAAACTGTATTTGCTTGCTGTACCCTCATGGTACAAGGATATCCCAGACACATTGAATGCACACGTTTCCCAGTCTCTCACCGTTTAAAACATATTCTCAGCACTGACACCCACCTTACTATAGAAATCTGAAATGCCTCTGATTGCAGAGCTGCGAGTGGTGGTGTTAACATTAGCTGGTCTTTTCTCTGAGCAGGAAGGTTTATATTATCACAGTGACCTTCAACATTAATCTGCCGGGGATGCTTAGAGAATGGGGTTTTTTTTCTAATGTTTTCATCCCCCACCAGTCCCAAGTGTTCCATTGATGCTGACAGCTCCGTGAGTAAGTTGATCATCCGTTGCGGTACTTTGCTACAGGGCAGGAAGGTCTATCTGTGCTGAATCAGCTCATCCCAGCCAGGCCAGCCTTTGTGGATCTATCGTTGGACAAGGGAAAGGATAAATGGTCAGGATTGTTGGTTCCAATCACTGACTATTCTGTATTGCTTGCTGTAAGTTAAACACTGGATGAGGGTAAGAGTGGACTCGGCTGCGATGCTCCAAATGTTGAAACCTGCCGGAACACACTGTCTAGGCATGCCTGACAGTGAAGGGTTGAGGTACTGGCGACCACCAGCAAACACCACTCCTTCAGGACAGAGATCAGCAAATGTTGGCGGCGAAGGGAGCATAGCTAGGACACTGGAGGTTGGGGACAGAAGAGGATCGCCTGAGGTTTGTTTTTTGAGTGTGTGTTTCCTATGTGGCCTGTCGGCTGAGATAGTGGACACAGCCCAGACAGGGAAGTGAGTGTAACAGTTAAAGCTGTGCCTGAGGCTGGGTGCGGATTGTCAGGGACTTTCCTTCAGCTGCTTTTAGGTGGTGCTGGAAACTGTGGAAACAGCAGGAATCTATCAGATAAACTTTTTTTTAAAGTACTGATTTATGGCTGCTTTCCACTGGATGTACGTGTGATTTAATGATGGTCTCTAATTCAATAAATTATACTGGAGTGCGAGGTAATCAAATGGAGCTCCCAGCTACGAGGGTACTGGGCGATGGTGAATGCAGATTACTGTCCATTCAGGCCGTTGCTGCTTGCTACAAATTTGTATCAGTGACTCAGTGTGAAGACCACATGGTGTTAAAGTAGATATTGTGCAGTTAAAGGCTGCTGTTAGGGTTTTGTAAAACATGTAAACTCTGTTCTTCAGCATTTACAAGACTGAGGAAATAAGTAGTTTATGGAAAATGGGCCAAGCCTGTTTAAATTCTCCTTAAAGTATTGCCAGGAGCTGATAGCAAAAGTGAATATTCGCGTGTACAGTAATCTAATCTATAGACAGTTCTTCCAAACATAGTGATGGTGATGGCCAGACAGAACTCTATTTCCAGCCACTCAGACTAATCTTCTTGGGGTCTGACCTCGTTCAAACACCCCTCGTCGAGCCTGTGCCTCGTGGTTGCAATCTGTGGGGAAGATCGTATCTCGTTGAGTGTGAGCTTGTCCTCACTCGAGTTATTATGGATGAGATTATAACCCATTCAAAACCCACCCAATTGCACAGGTTAGAATTGACCCAGCGTATGTGTAGACAATTGTGAGAGCATCTGTAAGCATGTGAGAGATTCTCTGCTTCTAAGCTGTAGTCCATTAAGCAGTCTCTCTCTCTCTCTCTCTCTCTCTCTCACACTCTCTCTCTCTCCATCAGTATGTTAATTCTTTGCTCTCAACCTCTTCCGAAGCCCCAGTGACATTCTTGCTTGACTCCTTGTACATTTAACTGTCAAAAACTTTGCTGATTTTCCATACTATTTCTCGCAGTGTGGTGATGTTGAGACGGAGACATAATGGGGCCAAAAACTGCCAAATATGTGAATATTTCAGCTCCTGTTGGGTTCGGGCAGGCTCCTTACTGAAGAGGCCTTGAGTGAGGAGGCCCTAGAGAGAATCAGATTCAAATACAAACCACAGGACGAGGCTCCAAAAACAGACCCACGTTTTATTAATTTGTGTTTAATTCCAAGAGTTTTTAATGTGATGGCTGCCTGTCTGTATCTGCATTCCATTTGCAGATTCTCTTCTGAAACACAGCCTGCCAGGGCTTTCAAACTGCCGTTGAATTTCAAAAAAATTCCCCTTAAACCCAGCGGTTTGTGACTTGCCAACCACGTAACATTATGTGCAGGAATGTCAGCTGAGAATGCGTTTCAAACCCGCCTGTGAGTTCTTTCCTTCACGAAAAAAATCTCCCAATAACCCAGGCCATCTTGTTATGAGCTGCACATCATGTGTATACCGGTACAGTGTCTCAAAACTGTGGACTTGGGGACAGAGTCAAGCCGGATTTCAGATTTTGCCGGCTTTTGAACAAAGAACAATACAGCACAGGAACAGGCCCTTCGGCCCTCCAACCTTGTACCGGTCGTGATACCAACCTTGGCCAAACCCTCTAGACCTATCCTATCCATGTGTTTGTCAAGGTGCCTTGTGAATGCTGTTAATGTATCTGCTTCCGCAACCTCCCCTGGCAACACGTTCCAGGCAATCACCACCCTCTGTGTAAAAAACCTTGCTCGCACATCTCCTCTAAACTTTGCCCCACGGAACTTAAACCTATGCCCCCTGGTGACTGACCCCTCCACCCTGGGAAAGAGTGCCTGCCTATCCACTCTATCTATGCCTCTCATAATCTTGGTTGCCCCTAAACCTCCGTCTTTCTAATGAAAACAGTCCGAGTCTATTCCACCTCTTCGCGTAGCTAACACCCTCCAGACCAGGCAACATCCTGGTGAACCTCCTCTGCACCCTCTCCAAAGCCTCCACATCCTTCTGGTAGTGTGGCAACCAGAATTGTGCGCAATATTCCAAGTGCGACCATACCAAGGTTCTATACAACTGCAGCATTGGAGTAGGCAGATTAGGCTGAGCCGGGTCAGGTAGGGTCCAGGGCTGCTTACAGTGCAGAGGAGGGCCGTCACATGAAGCTGATAATTAATGTGGCGTTCCCCTGTGCCAATGCAGCACCTAGCTGAACAGACTGGTCAGTGATTTTACTCAATTTAATAAGAATTAAAATTCACGCATGCCGTTTTCTAAAAAATGTCAGATTTTTGGACATCTCCAGTTTTCGGAAAGCTTCATTCGAGACCCTTTACCTGTGTATCGATATCCAAGATATTACATCAGAAACAAATTAACCCAGCGAAAGAGCGCTGTCTTTGCAAAACTACTCAGACAAATTTCTCGTTTTGGGCAATTTTCTTTTCCTTTCTCTCTGGGAAATGCTGACTTGAGTGAAGAGCCTCTGATTTGTGGCTCAAGATGTTTTCCTTCTGTATGTGACCAGACATTGGCGACTATTCAACCACCACTGCCATTCAGTGAACCAAGGTTTTTCAAAGTGCAGGTCACGACTTGCGGGTGGGTCGCTGGCTGGTGTCGGAGGTTGGGGTGGGGGGGGGGGGGGGGGGGGCGTTGTGGAATGATTGGTCACGTGTTCCTGCGGTGGTCCCGATTACGGGAGAAGCGCCCAACGGCCGCTTCCGGCATTTAAACTGAGAACGGGGTCTGCTACTGGCTTTTAACTGAAAGAAACGAGGCCGTGTGCAGTCTTCCGACTCTAAGTGGCAGCGGTGAGCAGGTCATGTGCCCTGCACGTACACGTAACATCAGGCACCCTGTACATATGTGCTTTTGGCACCAAATCACAGAGGAGAGCGTCTTCTATTTTCTATCTGTTAGCAAACAAGGCAAGAGGACTGTGAAGATACAAAGTAGCAAAGATCAGTGGGAGACTAGCAGACTGGGAAATCTTTAGGGGGCAACAGAAAGCTACTAAAAAAGCTATAAAGAAGAGTAAGATAGATTATGAGAGTAAACTTGCTCAGAATATAAAAACAGAGAGTAAAAGTTTCTACAAATACATAAAACAAAAAAGAGCGGCTAAGGTAAATATTGGTCCTTTAGAGGATGAGAAGGGAGATTTAATAATGGGAGATGAGGAAATGGCTGAGGAACTGAACAGGTTTTTTGGGTCGGTCTTCACAGTGGGAGACACAAATAACATGCCAGTGACTGATGGAAATGAGGCTATGACAGGTGAGGACCTTGAGAGGATTGATATCACCAAGGATGTGGAGGCTTTAGAGAGGGTGCAGAAGAGATTTACCAGAATGTTGCCTGGTATGGAGGGCATAAGCTATGAGGAGCGATTGAATAAACTCGGTTTGTTCTCACTGGAACGAAGGAGGTTGAGGGGCGACCTGATAGAGGTATACAAAATTATGAGGGGCATAGACAGAGTGGATAGTCAGAGGCTTTTCCCCAGGGTAGAGGGGTCAATTACTAGGGGGCATAGGTTTAAGGTGAGAGGGGCAAAGTTTAGAGTAGATGTACGAGGCAAGTTTTTTACGCAGAGGGTAGTGGGTGCCTGGAACTCACTACCGGAGGAGGTAGTGGAGGCAGGGACGATAGGGACATTTAAGGGGCATCTTGACAAATATATGAATAGGATGGGAATAGAAGGATACGGACCCAGGAAGTGTAGAAGATTGTAGTTTAGTCGGGCAGTATGGTCGGCACGGGCTTGGAGGGCCGAAGGGCCTGTTCCTGTGCTGTACATTTCTTTGTTCTTTGTTCTTTGAGGTAGTGATGGGCAAGCTAATGGGGCTAAAGGTAGACAAGTCTCCTGGCCCTGATGGAATGCATCCCAGAGTGCTAAAAGAGATGGCTAGGGAAATTGCGAATGCACTAGTGATAATTTACCAAAATTCACTAGACTCTGGGGTGGTCCCGGCGGATTGGAAATTAGCAAACGTGACACCACTGTTTAAAAAAGGAGGTAGGCAGAAAGCGGGTAATTATAGGCCAGTGAGCTTAACTTCGGTAGTAGGGAAGATGCTGGAATCTATCATCAAGGAAGAAATAGCGAGGCATCTGGATGGAAATTGTCCCATTGGACAGACGCAGCATGGGTTCATAAAGGGCAGGTCGTGCCTAACTAATTTAGTGGAATTTTTTGAGGACATTAACAGTGCGGTAGATAACGGGGAGCCAATGGATGTGGTATATCTGGATTTCCAGAAAGCCTTTGACAAGGTGCCACACAAAAGGTTGTTGCATAAGATAAAGATGCATGGCATGAAGGGGAAAGTAGGAGCATGGATAGAGGATTGGTTAATTAATAGAAAACAAAGAGTGGGGATTAATGGGTGTTTCTCTGGTTGGCAATCAGTAGCTAGTGGTGTCCCTCAGGGATCAGTGTTGGGCCCACAACTGTTCACAATTTACATAGATGATTTGGAGTTGGGGACCAAGGGCAATGTGTCCAAGTTTGCAGACGACACTAAGATAAGTGGTAAAGCAAAAAGTGCAGAGGATACTGGAAGTCTGCAGAGGGATTTGGACAGGCTAAGTGAATGGGCTAGGGTCTGGCAGATGGAATACAATGTTGACAAATGTGAGGTTATCCATTTTGGTAAGAATAACGGCAAAAGGGATTATTATTTAAATGATAAAAAATTAAAACATGCTGCTGTGCAGAGAGATCTGGGTGTGCTAGTGCATGAGTCGCAGAAAGTTGGTTTTCAGGTGCAACAGGTGATTAAGAAGGCAAATGGAATTTTGTCCTCCATTGCTAGAGGGATGGAGTTTTAGATTAGGGAGGTTCTGCTGCAATTGTATAAGGTGTTAGTGAGGCCACACCTGGAGTATTGTGTTCAGTTTTGGTCTCCTTACTTGAGAAAGGACGTACTGGCACTGGAGGGTGTGCAGAGGAGATTCACTAGGTTAATCCCAGAGCTGAAGGGGTTGGATTACGAGGAGAGGTTGAGTAGACTGGGACTGTACTCGTTGGAATTTAGAAGGCTGAGGGGGGATCTTATAGAAACATATAAGATTATGAAGGGAATAGATAGGATAGATGCGGGCAGGTTGTTTCCACTGGCGGGTGAAAGCAGAACTAGGGGGCATAGCCTCAAAATAAGGGGAAGTAGATTTAGGACTGAGTTTAGGAGGAACTTCTTCACCCAAAGGGTTGTGAATCTATGGAATTCCTTGCCCAGTGAAGCAGTAGAGGCTCCTTCATTAAATGTTTTTAAGATAAAGATAGATAGTTTTTTGAAGAATAAAGGGATTAAGGGTTATGGTGTTCGGGCCGGAAAGTGGAGCTGAGTCCACAAATGATCAGCCATGATCTCATTGAATGGCGGAGCAGGCTCGAGGGGCCAGATGGCCTACTCCTGCTCCTAGTTCTTATGTTCTTATGTTCTTAAGAAGGATCATTTTATTACAAGCATGAGATGGCCAGAGACATGCATGGGTAGTGTGCCTACTGACCAGGATCTCACATCTGAGTCTGCTGGAAAGAGTTGCTCAGGGGAATCCACGGCAGGACACAGCTGTGCTCGTGTTAGCTCCAAGGCGTCTGGTGAACAGCCTGCAAAGAAGGAACTTAACTCAGGAACAAAGCAATATTAAGATGATTTCTTGATGTATGGTTTTTTCAATTGCACCAATGCAAATAAGGAAATGAAATGAAATGAAAATCGCTTATTGTCACAAGTAGGCTTCAATGAAGTTACTGTGAAAAGCCCCTAGTCGCCACATTCCGGCGCTTGTTCGGGGAGGCTGGTACGGGAATTGAACCCGCGCTGCTGGCCTGCCTTGGTCTGCTTTAAAAGCCAGTGATTTAGCCCTGTGCTAAACTGATACAAAGCCCATGTGTGTTATACGCAGGAAAATACTGGCAAATGAGAGGAAAAGTTTCTGATTTTGAAAGAGAAGTGGTGGGTGAAAAATTCCTTTTGAGGTTGA
This sequence comes from Scyliorhinus torazame, assembly GCF_047496885.1. NCBI lineage: Eukaryota > Metazoa > Chordata > Chondrichthyes > Carcharhiniformes > Scyliorhinidae > Scyliorhinus > Scyliorhinus torazame. The sequence continues at coordinate 1,709,370 of NC_092736.1, forward strand.
GACCCCAGCGTCAGTTATTAACTTGCTGCTGACTCCAAATGAAAAGACGACGCTGCTGTACCTGACCTGTCACAGCACATTAAAAATATGCCAAGGTCCATGAGGTTATCAGCAGTCTAGAGTAGCATCTCCCTAGAGTATTCAATGCTGAGTAAAACAAGCATTTTGTTGCTATTGCCATTCGCGACGAATATGTGTGAAGTTGGATTTCCCATTCTCATAAAGATGAAGACGGCACAAAGGAACTGGCTGAACTCCTGATATGCGCATTGTCCTCTCCTCCTGTGAACCTGATTGGAGTGAGATAGTGAGGACCAAGCAGGTTCCCCTTTCGCATTAAAGGCAAATGAACGTGTCATGTGTCGCGGAGGAAGAGTAGTTTAACCGCATATTATGATCCAAAGCATCAAGAGATTTTTAAACAATTCTGACAAAGCTAACATTTATTGCCCATCCCTAGTTGCCCTGGAGAAGGTGGTGGTCTGTTTGTTGTAGGCACCCATTCGCTGCTGATAGGGAGGAAGTTCTAGGATTTTGACTCAGCAGGCGATGGGGGTGTGGGGGAGGATTTTCACCAGTTAACACGATTATTGTCTTTATTCTTGCTGTTTTCAGCTTATTTTTCAGGAGGTGTTCTGTCATCTGATGATGCTGTGTTCTTGCTAATGTCTGTTTAAATGCCGCAGATTCCAGAAGTTGACTTTGGTTGGAAGTGGCAGCCTGCAGATCAGTGATGTCACAGAGGACGATGCTGGGATTTACGACTGTATCGCAGAGTCTGGCAATAAGACGCTGCATGCTCAGGCAGAGCTCAGTGTTCAAGGTATGATAACCGAGTACGGAATTGAGCCTGTTGGGCACCCTCTCTGTTGCCTTCTCCAATAATTCTTAGTTCTGCTAGTTTACCTGAGAATGTTTGCGCAGAATCAAGCCACAGCTCATTTCCTGTGAATGTAGCGAGCTTCGGGCAATGGAATGTGTGACCTGCGAAGTTAAGGTCTGTGGGATGATTGCGCAGAGTAGAAGGTATAACCGTTTATTTGTGTGTGTGCGGAGGGGGTCACACAGGACAGACCATTCGCCCCAACATCGAATGTTTATAGTCTCACGAACCTCTGCAGAATTTACTTCATCTCTACAAACGTAGCCCGCTATCCCTCTCGCTCTCGTTTGAGTCGGACTTTAGGGTTTGTGCCCATTTGTCTGATTCAGTTATTTTGGAACCTGGAACCAGCAATAATAATTTTGTTCGCTGATTAGCTCCCCTCCTGTTCTGAAAGTGCTGCTGGTGGAAGGGATTTTGTACATTGCAGAAGCACAGTCCCACCTTAGTGCTGGTGCAAATGTTTGTTTCAATTTAAATCCTGAAACTAATCTTTAGTCCTGGCTGGGGTTTCTTTGAAAAACTTGTTGTTTATTTCTTGCTCTGATTTTTTTGTGCAGTGCCAGTTTCCAATCTCTGATGATCGAATCTGCTGGTGTTATTTGTGAGTGTCGCTCTCCCTCAGCTGATCTAGCATGTTGGAGGTGGTGGCCGTGCTCTTTCTGTGTCTCTGGGTAGTTACAGAGTTAACTTGTGCACAGCATTCCCACTTCCTCCCTTGATCCCACCTCCCACCCTGATCCGTGCTCAGTGACTTTAAATCGGAGTTAGTGGTTTGAACCTTCGGATCCCTCAGGCTAGGAAGAGAAAATCAGCTGGAGTCCTGAGTCCTCAATCCCAACTAGGAAACGGCCATCAGCTCGGGGCAGCGACAGGCTCCACTCTGATGTCTAGCGTAGTTGATTAGCCTGGTTACAGTGCCCGGGATTCACTGGTGAATGGTCATTTAATAAAGTACTGGTGAGTGACCCTGCGTCGAACAGTGAAGGTTGTGACATTTCAATCTACACCCACTTGAACGCAGCAGTATCATTGCAGGTTCCATCCTCCCAAACTGGGACTGTGTTTGATGAGCACTCTGAGCTGTGTGACGTTAAGGTGAAATTCTGAAGGTTATTTTATCACTGCTGCCAGCAGTAGGAGTAGTTTAAAGTGATGAATTAAGACCATCACACGTGGAAGTGTCACACATTAGAGTGTGTCGACCTCAGGCTTATTTTTGCTTGTTGTGTATTGTTATGACCCTTGGCCAGACCCCCAGATTGTTGGTATGATCCGGTTAGGGACCAATAACATTTTGTTTAAACTGAACAAAATTTGAAATTTATGACTCAATAACGAAAAAGCCACAAGATTCCGCAGGTTTTGACAATAAACGTTACTATTCAAGGTCAGAATGCTAAAAATAATTTACAACATCGATATTATATTCGAACTTTCCGAGTGAGTCGGAGTCAACGTGAATTAACAGGCAACTGGGTCAAACAAACCACACTACACAATAAATGCCAGATGCAACCAAGATAGAGTCCAGCGATTTCTCCACAACCCACCCGGACTTCAGTGATATGGAGAGTCAGCCAAACTCGCTGAAACTCTGTCTCTCTCACTAGGGATTCCAATCCTGGCCTTCAAAGAGCTAACCTGGGAATTCTCTGCAAACATCGCTCCAACTTGGACGGCATCGACAACGGCCTACATCAAAGGGTTCCAGTCTCGTCTCCTGATATTCCCGAGCATACACTCAAATACTAACATACAAGCACAACTTCACTCCTCCAGCCAGGCGAAGCAGAACACGACTGATCCAAAGTTAAACCTTAACCCACAATATGGAGTCACCAAACCTCTGCTGCCTTCTTCACTGCTTCCTGCAGCCCGTTTCCTGTCCAGAGCCTGTTTATTGTCTCTCCCTTTGAACTGAACTGGGACCTTTCCCTGTCCCTGTCCCCGTTCTGGAACTCTTCATTTGGGACCCATCCCTGTTCCCAGCCTGGGATTCTTCCTCTTGAAGCTGGTCTGCTCCTGGTCACCTGACCGGGGAGTTTGGGTGGAATGTCTGAGGTCTGCTGGGGGTTGAATTTCCCGACCTTCGTTTTGAATGTTTACGGTAAGTTTGACGATCGTAACATTGTGGTAATCGGCTAACTAAGCGAAGGGAGAACTATGTTCACAACTGACGAGAAGCCTGGCTACCAGAGACTGGAAACTGACGTTGCACAAACAATTCTGAGCAAGAATTAAATGACAAACCTTTCATAGAAACTCACTTTAGGGAATGGAGTTTGAGGTTAGGAGGCAGGAACAATCCAGCAGATGTCCTTTCTGCCAGCGATCCACTACATCTGCTGACATTTTAATTTTCCCCGAGAAAGTCGATGAACGGCTGCCACCTCTGGGTGAACCCTAAAATTGACCCCCTTAAGGCAAACTTTATTTTCTCGAGACTGAGAAACCCAGCCACGTCACTAACCCAGGTCTCTACACTTGGGGGCTTCGAGTCCCTCCACATTAATGAGATCCGTCTCCGGGCGACCAGGGAGGCAAAGGCCAAGGCATCGGCCTCTTTCACCCCCTGAACTCCCGGCTCTTCCGACACTCCAAAGATCACTACCTCTGGACTCGGCACCACCCGTGTTTTTAGTACCGTGGACATTGCCTTAGCAAAACCCTGCCAAAACCCCCTAAGCTTCGGGCATGCCCAAAACATGTGGACATGATTTGTTGGGCTTCTCGCACACCTGTCCTCAACCCCGAAAAACCTGCTCATCCTAGCCGCTGTCATGTGTGCCTGGTGGACTACCTTAAATTGTATCAGGCTAAGCCTAGCGCACGATGAGGAGGTATTAACCCTGCTTAGGGCATCTGCCCATAGACCCACCTCTATCTCTCCTCCAAGCTCGTCCACCCACTTGCCCTTAAGCTCCTCCACCGGAGTTTCCTCCGCCCCCGAAAGCTCCTGGTAAATATCCGATACCTTCCCCTCTCCCACCCAGGTACTGGAGACTACTCTATCCTGTATCCCCCGTGGCGGCAGCAGCGGAAAGGCCGGCACCTGTTTTCTCAGGAAGTCTCGCACCTACACCACCACACACACACACACACACACACACCCCACTCCCTGTCTATTTAACCGATGGGGAGGCCTTCAAGGACCATGGCAACAGCACCAAATAAAATTCAGCCCTAGAACTCTAGATCAATCTCGGGATTTAAAATTAAACCATTACCTTTCCACACGTTCATGTGCGTCTGTGTGACTAGCAATTCCCTCAGAACAGAAGATCAGTTAATAACATGAGCTGAATATTTCAGATGGCGGGTTTCCCTTCCCACCATCCCGATCCCTGCCCGCTCTGGATGCCCCGCAGCCAAATCAGGCTTGAATAATTGGCCACTTAAGGGCTTCATTTGGGCCAAGGACTGGTGTCCTGCCCCAGGGTGAAATCGCTGTGAGCACGGGGCGCGAGCCCAGAGGGAATCCTGCCCCAGGGCGAAATCTCTGTGAGCTCGGGGCGCGAGCCCAGAGGGAATCCTGCCCCAGGGCGAAATCTCTGTGAGCTCGGGGCGGGAGCCCAGAGGCAATCCTGCCCCAGGGTGAAATCTCTGTGAGCTCGGGGCGGGAGCCCAGAGGCAATCCTGCCCCAGGGTGAAATCACTGTGAGCTCGGGGCGGGAGCCTAGAGGGAATCCTGCCCCAGGGCGAAATCTCTGTGAGCTCGGGGCGGGAGCCCAGAGGCAATCCTGCCCCAGGGCGAAATCACTGTGAGCTCGGGGCGGGAGCCCAGAGGCAATCCTGCCCCAGGGCGAAATCACTGTGAGCTCGGGGCGGGAGCCCAGAGGGAATCCTGCCCCAGGGCGAAATCTCTGTGAGCTCGGGGCGGGAGCCCAGAGGGAATCCTGCCCCAGGGCGAAATCACTGTGAGCTCGGGGCGGGAGCCCAGAGGGAATCCTGCCCCAGGGCGAAATCTCTGTGAGCTCGGGGCGGGAGCCCAGAGGGAATCCTGCCCCAGGGCGAAATCTCTGTGAGCTCGGGGCGGGAGCCCAGAGGGAATCCTGCCCCAGGGCGAAATCTCTGTGAGCTCGGGGCGGGAGCCCAGAGGGAATCCTGCCCCAGGGCGAAATCTCTGTGAGCTCGGGGCGCGAGCCCAGAGGGAATCCTGCCCCAGGGCGAAATCTCTGTGAGCTCGGGGCGGGAGCCCAGAGGGAATCCTGCCCCAGGGCGAAATCTCTGTGAGCTCGGGGCAGGAGTCCAGAGGGAATCCTGCCCCAGGGTGAAATCGCTGTGAGCTCGGGGCAGGCGCCCAGAGGGAATCCTGCCCCAGCGTGAAATCGCTGTGAGCTCGGGGCGGGAGCCCAGAGGCAATCCTGCCCCAGGGTGAAATCACTGTGAGCTCGGGGCGGGAGCCCAGAGGCAATCCTGTCCCAGCGTGAAATCGCTGTGAGCTCGGGGCGGGCGGGAGCCCGGAGGGAATTCTATCCCAGGGTGAAATCGCTGTGAGCTCGGGGCGGGAGCCCAGAGGCAATCCTGCCCCAGGGTGAAATCACTGTGAGCTCGGGGCGGGAGCCCGGAGGGAATCCTGCCCCAGCGTGAAATCGCTGTGAGCTCGGGGCGGGAGCCCGGAGGGAATCCTGCCACAGGGTGAAATCGCTGTGAGCTCGGGGCGGGCGCCCAGAGGGAATCCTGCCCCAGCGTGAAATCGCTGTGAGCTCGGGGCGGGCGGGAGCCCAGAGGGAATCCTGCCCCAGGGTGAAATCGCTGTGAGCTCGGGGCGGGCGCCCAGAGGGAATCCTGCCCCAGCGTGAAATCGCTGTGAGCTCGGGGCGGGCGGGAGCCCAGAGGGAATCCTGCCCCAGGGTGAAATCGCTGTGAGCTCGGGGGCAGGCGGGAGCCCAGAGTCAATCCTGCCCCAGCGTGAAATCGCTGTGAGCTCGGGGCGGGCGCCCAGAGGGAATCCTGTCTCAGGGTGAAATCGCTGTGAGCTCGGGGCGGGCGCCCAGAGGGAATCCTGCCCCAGGGTGATTTCGCTGTGAGCTCGGGGCGGGAGCCCAGAGGGAATCCTGCCCCAGGGTGAAATCGATGTGAGCTCGGGGCAGGCGGGAGCCCAGAAGGTATCCTGTTCCTTCAATTTTACGTTCCCTCCTGTTTAAAAGCTCGCTGGCAGGCGAGCACGAAATCCTGGCCACGGTTTGTTCCTGGTTTTCTCTCATGTCCCTTTGTAAGAATAACTTGTAGTATTCAGACGGACATGAATTAGGAGCAGGAATAGGTCACTCAGACCCTCAAAACTTCTGCACATTAAGTAAGATCACGACAGATCTGATTTCAACCACAACTTCACATTCCCATCTACCCCATTGCTTTCCAAGAATCTAATTACCCCTGCCTTAAAAATACTCAAGCACTCTGCTCCCACCGCCTATTGAGGATGAGGCAGCATGGTAGCATTGTGGATAGCACAATTGCTTCATAGCTCTAGGGTCCCAGGTTCGATTCCGGCTTGGGTCACTGTCTGTGCGGAGTCTGCACATCCTCCCCGTGTGTGTGTGGGTTTCCTCCGGGTGCTCCGGTTTCCTCCCACAGTCCAAAGATGTGCAGGTTAGGTGGATTGGCCATGATAAATTGCCCTTAGTGTCCAAAATTGCCCTTAGTGTTGGGTGGGGTTACTGGGTTATGGGGATAGGGTGGAGGTGGACCTTGGGCAGGGTGCTCTTTCCAAGAGCCGGTGCAGACTCGATGGGCCGAATGGCCTCCTTCTGCACTGTAAATTCTATGATAATCTATGATTTCAAAGATTCACGAACATCTGAGAGAAAACAATTCTCCGTATCTCCGTCTTTAAGTATTCAGGCAGCAGTGACTTGGAGCGATTTTAGTTACATTTCCCACTTTTGTTCCCGTTCTGTTCCCTGTGAAAGCCATGTTTTAAAGGCTGGATTCTCATATCTGACTGCCCTGTGTATCTACATGTGCGATGTGCAGGATGATTGAATTCATCTGGAGTAATTACGTTGTGTCCATGGCTCACTTAGCTGAATTGCTGGCAATTTCATAACCTGGCCTTTTAGACGTGAAATGCTGCACTTCCTTGACATGTAATCACCTGGTGACACTTCATCAATTCGTCAGCAGTTTGGAATATAATTCACAGTCTAGTTAATAGCAGCTTTCCTGGGCTAAAGGGAAAGGTATCTCTGCAGAGGAGGCTGTTGTCAATTTTTTAAATGAATGCTTACGACCGATGTAATCAGTATGTAGAACAGGGACTTGAACTGACAAATCAGCCCCACACCCCGATGTGAATCTGTAACAGTGCTAACTTTTAGCTTCTGTGTGGGGGGAGCCCACTTGCTCCCTAACCTGGGCACAGGGTGAAGGTGACGCTTGCCTCATCAACGTTCCCATGCCCTAACAGGCCTCGTTTGTGTAAAGATCAATAAATGATCTGAGAATCAAGACAAATTGTTCAAATAAATGAGCATGGTGCCGTCTAAAACAAACCATTCCATCAGCCAGCTAACAATCCCGCTGTGATTTCAGACCAGGTGCTCTAGACTATCGGAACTCCCTCCGCACAAATACATTGGACCAGATTTGCAATTTGTCCGTTGCAGCTGTCTCATACGCTAATGATTTAGTACAAATGATGAGTAATTAGTAGCTATAGCAACAGGTTGTGCCAGTCATTAAGATGCAACTGAGTCTAATGAAGGTATGGTCAAGGATTAAACCAGGGAGTCCAGGCCTACATATTTGTCTGTCAGCTGTTAGAACAGACCAAACGGTGACTTGACCTTAGATTGGCTCTGCAGGTGTTGATAAACAAATCCTTTGTTAATGTCGTAATAAGATGAAAATGTTCAGTGGGAGTAATAGGATTACAAGATAATTACAGTTGTGGAAGATTATTCAGCTCCTCTTAATTCATTGATTCAGAAAACTCCATATAAACACCCCCGATTCCATTGTTCCGTAAATGATTCAAGTGTTTTGTCTCCGCCAGCCAATCTGCGGGTCTGTTCTGATTGGTAAACAAGTGGCAGTCAGGACCAACCTCATTACAGCCCATTTTGTGCTGATTCCCGCTGCTTGTCACCGACATTCTCTGCCTGATAATCTTGTCTGTTCCGCAGTCACATTTTACAGCCTGTAATGGTGTTTCACGCCTCTGCCCCGACCAACACTGGACAGGATTATGGGTGGCCTTCCTGTCCTGCCGTCAACTGTGGCCCTTCAGTGAACAACTAATGCCCACTTAAGGGCTTCACCCTGCCTGATTGGCGGACTTGGCATTGGGAAAGGGGTGCCTCCCCGGAGCCATGCCCTTGCCTTGGCTCTGATCCACCCCACTCCACCTTGACCATCCTGCCCTCACTCACCTGTGGCTGGGCCTCTGCAGATCCTGGCCCTCTGGCGGGTACTTTGCCAGTAGCTTATGGCAATGAGGAGCTGCCGGCCCCTGATCGGTGTGTCACTTAAGTGCCAAACTTGACAATACTGGCAGACCCTCCCCGAAGAAGGCACTGCGGGAGTCTCAGCCACATTCCAGCTGGTGGCTGTGAGTCCCTGTCACCTGCACTCAATTCCACCTTTCCAGTCTTCGAGGGGCTTTCAGTGACAATGTTGGGCTGGATTCTCCGTTTTTGGGACTAAGTCGCCACGCCGTCGTGAAAACTGTGCTCTTTAACGCCAGGAAAACTGGCGTTAAAAGGCCACAGATTCCCTGTTTTGCTGGGGTCTCGCAGGGAGACGTCGTGGAGCTCGCAGCTTCAGCTGCCGATACGGCCCCCCGCACTACCGGGTCAGAGGCCGCGCCTGCGTACGGCGGCGGCCTGTTGTGGCCACGCCATGCTCCATGGCGGACTCAGCCCACGGACCTGGACCGGCAAAATAGTGGCCCACATCGGCCGCTCACGCGCCCCGGACTGCCCGCCCGGCCACATTGCCCCCAGCCCCGGGTAAAGACCCCCCCCCCTACCCCTCCGATTGGCCCTGCCCCGACTGTGGCAGCCCCGGACTGAGTCCGCAGCCGCCACCCGAGGATCCCCGACGGTGGGACCATGAGAGTCCCACACCGGCAGGAATTCGGCTGGTCAGGGACGGAGCATCGCGGAGCGGGCCTGAGGCGGTGGACACTCGGCGCGGCATACTCCACGGTGGACAACCGGCACCACTCCCGATTCCGGCGCCAAAACCGATTATCCATCCCGTCGCCGGAATCGTGTTCGGCATCAGGGAGCGGAGAATCCAGCCCCTTGTTTTTCAAAGGACTTGTTTAATTCTTGCTCTGATTTTAGTTTGTGCCGTGCCAGTTTCCAGTCCCTGGTGACCAGGGCTGCTTGTGACAGTTGTAAGTGTTGGGCCTATTCTAGTTTATTTCGCTGAAACAAGACTCCATGGGAACAAATGCAGCCTGAAGTTGACAGACTCTAATGTGTGACACATTCCGTATGCGATTGTCGTAATTCATCACCGTAAATTGCTCCCAAAGCAAGCAGCGATGATATAGTAACCGTCAGTATTTCACCTCCGTGTCACACAGCACAGAGTGCTCATCAAACACAATCCAAGTTCATGAGGATGAGGAACCTGTAGTTAGCTGTACTGCTGAGTTCAACTGGGTGTAGATTGAACTTTCCGCACACACTTTACTGTTACACTCCCTGAAATCCCAGGGAGGGATTTCAACATGGTGAAGTGTTGGTGGTTGGGGCGGGCTCTTTACCACTCTCATCTCATATTTTTACAGTTCCCCCTCACTTCCTGAAGCGTCCAGTCAACATTTACGCTCACGAGTCCATGGACATTGTGTTTGAATGCGAAGTGACAGGAATACCAATGCCCACTGTGAAATGGATAAAGAATGGAGACATGGTGATCCCCAGTGATTATTTCAAGATTGTTGTAAGTAAATGATCGGATTATGTTCCCCCCCCCCCTCTCCTGTGGACGTGTTGCATTCCTCACCCTCCATTGAATTCCCAATAATCCCCGTGCTGATAATGTTAACGATTTCTGTCCTTGCTTCCATTTATTGTGTTACATCCTGTCCTGTTCAGTAAAAGGTGATCAGGGATTCGGCCTCTTCACACCACATATGAAGCTCAGAAAGTTACATTTGCAGCACAGCAGTAAAAATTCACATGGCTTTAATTTCTTGCCTGATATTTGCATTAAAATGTGACAAGAATGGTTGTGACGGTTTTAACTTCAACAACAATAGGACATGTACAACATCCAGAGAGTAAACTCCCTAAACAAGGACTCTACGGTTAACAATATTTACAGCTTTTCCCTGTGTAAGATCTTAAGTGGTTCAGGGGCCACAGATACCTAAATAGGCAGTCGACAAATCATAAGTAATTTTTAAAAAAAAATTCCAATTAAGGGGCAATTTAGCGTGGCCAATCCACCTACCCTGCACATCTTTGGGTTGTGGGGGCGAAACCCACGCAGACACAGGGAAAATGTGCAAACTCCACACAGACAGTGACCCGGGGCCGGGATTGAACCCGGGTCCTCGGTGCCGTGAGGCCACAGTGCTAACCACCATGCCGCCCCGAATCATAAGTCATTTTAAGATAGTTTATTAAGTGGATTAAGAAACACCAGTTTGGGGCAGCACGGTGGCGCAGTGGTTAGCACTGCTGTCTCACGGTGCCGAGGTCCCGGGTTTGAATCCCGGCCCTGGGTCACTGTCCGTGTGGAGTTTGCACATTCTCCCCATGTCTGCATGGGTTTCGGCCCCACAACCAAAGATGTGTAGGGTAGGTGGATTGGCCACGCTAAATTGCTCCTGAATTGGGAAAAATGAATTTGATACACTAAATCTATTAAAAGAAAAACGATTTTGGCAGGAGAGAAAGACAAGTACATGCCCAAATGTTAGAATGTATCACTGCGAACAGATCTTCACTCAGCCCTTAACTGGAAAAAATTAATTGGGCACTCTAAATTTATTAAAACAAATTTTGAAAAAGAAACAACAGTTTGGATTGATGCAGTAACTAATTGGACAGAAAAGATATATGGCCAGCAGCATCAGCCGTGAGCTGTTGGCACATTGGTGTTGACCTCGGTTGAAGTGTTAGGAAACTCTTCCCTTTATCGTCCTCCTCTGGCCCACCTTCTATTTGCAGAAGCCAACTTCTCAGAGAGCACTGCCACCTCCCCAGTAATTCAGCAGTAACGATCCCTCAGCAGGACTGCCCGATATACACACGTTGCTGGGGGAGCTGATAGCTTACTCAGTGTCAATCACCTGTCGGAACTATTCCGACCAATGGACACTGGACAAGTGCTCAATGTCAGGGTGGTTACCACCCCCCTTGTTCGGGGTCAGCTGTAATGTTTACGTCATGTTGAGGGTCATATCCTGGTCCTTTCGAAACACTTGCACAGAAAAGGGGGCACACAGGATGCCTGCTCCACAGACTGCTTATAAATTGTTGCCTTTTTAAAAAACGTTTTAGGGGGTGTTCTAATATTCAGGAAATACCTGTTCATTCAAGACCCCAATTTCTTACATCTGCTCTCCTAGAGATGGTAACCATGTTAGTATTGGTGGAAGAGGAGGCAGAATATGTTTCTGACTGTGTTGGTATGTGAGAAGTATTTATAATGAGTTATATAAATATCACACAGACTGTTCTACTGGACAGCCCTCACCTGGGAGAGCAATAATGCAATATCTCCCTTAGATTCTTGACAAGTGTGAAGTTGGACTCTGATCGGCTAGTGGATTGGGTGTGGCTGTGCCTCTGTGGTTAATCCTGAATCCTTGATGGACAGTTCTTGGGTTCAGTGTGGACAACAGCACTTGGATTTTGCATTGGTTCTGCTCTTAGTGCACAGGACTAGCTCTGGCATCTGTCCTTCAGCAAACCTTCCTTGCCGATGTTCTGAATTCGTTTTAGATCAGATAACCTTTCTGGCCAAATCTCTATACATTCAGTGATGTTCATCGCGTTAAAAACACAAATAACATATTACTAACTTTGGATTTGTGTGTCATTTCTCACTTACTCATCTCCTCTCCTGAAGGCAGCAAGTGGGGTTAGACGGTGTGTTTTTTGGTGGGCTATTTAGATTGTGGAGTGTGTGATCTTTGCTCATCTACTGTACACACAAATGTAATTTCTCAGGGATCACCAAACAATGAACAAGACCAGGAGCCCTAGCTGCTTTCCCTGCCCCCCTCGCCAGTCTCCTTAGCAGTGGGAGCACTGGGGCCTGTTGTTGCACACCCACTCCATGCCCTGGCTGACCATCTAACTCAGTACAACCTGGGAAACAAGCTTGTGAAATGATGGCTTGTGAAATGATGGCTTGCTAACACACCACACATGTGGGGAACCTTTACCTCCAGTTGGTTGAAAGCCTGGTGTTGATAAGGCACTTTGGTTTCCTGACTGCTCTGATACCTTCTTTACTTTATTTTTAAAATAAATTTAGAGTACCCAATTCATTTTATTTCCAATTAAGGGGCAATTTAGCGTGGCCAATCCACCTACCCTGCACACCTTTGGGTTGTGGGGGCGAAACCCACGCAAACACGGGGAGAATGTGCAACCTCCACACGGACAGTGACCCAGAGCCAGGATTGAACCTGGGACCTCGGCGCTGTGAGGCAGCAGTGCTAACCACTGCGCCACCGTCCCACCCCTGATACCTTTTTTAAAAGGAATTGCATCCCATGGAATTCTTGGTGACTGTGGCAATTTTCTTTCTGTTCTCTGATCATTGACAGTATCAGGGTTCTAATTGGCAGGGTGTTTATTGACTATTATAGTCATGCAGCATTTAAGCTCTTTGGAGAATGAAATATTTATATTCACCCCAGTGTTGGTATCAAACACCACGAGACACCGACAATGCACAAGCTGCCCTCTGTTCTGCTCTGACAATGTGCCTTATCCTTAGTGTCAGAGGAGCTAAAGGTGAGGAATTCCCCAGCTTGGTAAATCTGTGGAAGGTAATGTTTTAGCATTGCTCTTTGCTTTTCAGAATGAGCGGAACCTGCAGGTTCTTGGTCTGGTGAAGTCCGACGAAGGTCTGTACCAGTGTGTGGCGGAGAACGACGTAGGGAATGAACGGGCCAGCGCCCAGCTCATCATCCTGGAGCATGGTAAGTGAGAAGCAGCACAGACGTAGATGCCAGGTGCTGCCAAGGAAGGAGAGCCCACAGGACACTGTCAGATCTCAGGACTTGGCAGTCAGGGTAAATAGGAAACAGGTGGCAGCGGCAGTGAGGCAGATGGTACAGTACTGCTTTCAGCAACAGCTCTGCTTGCTCTGGGCTAAGAACAGCTTGTACATGTATTCAGTATGCAGTATGTGGAGAGGCTACTGACTCTGCAGAACTTCGAACAGATACCGCACCATCAAGGACTATCTTTTCTTAAATGACCCACTTTTGAAAGAAGGTTATTTTTGCTTCCTACTTTCTTTCATACTGTGACCGTTCGGTGCCCCAGAAAGAGTTTGTGCAAAATTCTTTTACCCCATGCTTCTGCCAGCGTCTCCTTCAACTACAGCCAAAAAGTACCTAGCAGGTGGTAAACACCTCCACTTCCTCCTGGGCGAGCCAGGGCCCCATCTCCACTTGGCTGCGACTAGAGGACAAACCATTCGCTGGTGACCTGCTCCTTATCTTTGGCACGGGCTCTAGCTGGAGGACCTTCTCGTGCTTATTCTTTCCAGCAACAGACAGTAGGTCAGGTCAGGCAGTGATGGGCTGCTAACCCAACAAGTGTTATTGACTCTTCGTATCCAGTTCTTTTTCTGCTTTCCAATTGACTCTCTTGCGTGTGGCTCCAAGGGTGTTCCTTTCAGCACCTCACCCAAGTGGTCAGCTCCACTTGTGAGCCCAAACGGTCAATGCTAGTGGCCTGTTTGACTGCAGCAGCATCACAAGCGAACCTGTTGCTATCCTTACACACTGACAGGAGAATGGGCAACTGGAATTTGTGTAAACTCACGAGGGCAGCAAACGGTGGCAACAGGAAAGAACTAGAGGGAAACAAAAGTAACCTTCTTTAAAAAATGGGTCATTTAAGCAGGTGACTGATCAGTCAAGGATTCCTGGCTAATTCCACTTTGCCCCACAGTCCAGGGTATTGAGACCAATTGAAGCATCGTAACTGCAGCCCCGACTGACATTAGTTAACTTAACATTGACTGGGGATTAAATGTGAAATTTCCTTCACCTGCACAACTCAGCAACTCACTGGGTAAACCAGTTGGAACACTGAAAGCACAACTTGTGATGGCATTTAATCCAATTATGTAGTGCCGTAGATATTAATGAGTTGGGTTATGCGTGTGCATGTTTATGCATGTGTGCATGTCTCTGCTCTGCCCGTGTGTGTTTGTGTCTTCGTCCATCGCCACTGGGTGAGAGCGACACAGCCTGATCTCAGAAACTCTCAGTGGATTTACATTGATTGGGATTTCCATTCTTTGCTATTTTTAGTAATAACATGGCTGCCACTGTAAAACAGTGAACACTATTGTGTACTTGTGTTTCATTGTATTACTAAAACTAATTAAAATGCCAAATACAGTCCTTGGTGTTCTCAGAGGGAAGTGAGCATGGAGTGGAATCAGGATATTGTGACTGGCGACAAATCTTGCCCCATTCCTATAATCACTCAGTGTATTGATTTACTGTTCAATTTCCAATATAAATCTCTCAGTTTATTGATTGGCCGTTTTAATATCCATTCCCTGATCTGCTATCGTGTTGTCTTTATCAGTCGTGAGTTCCCTGAACGCTGAGGAATTTCTCTGGAAAGCAAGGCCTGCAGGAAGTCGAACCCCCAACCTCACCCTGCCCCAACTCTGCGAGGGTGCAGTTATAGCCCCAGGGATATGAATCCCCAGTCCAAGCAACCAAGAATTGTTCCAGCCTGGCAGTATAGTGAGGACGGAGCAGGTGTCTTGGCTCCCAATCCCAGCAGGGTATAGAGGCAGCTTTTGTTTACTGGGGTGAGCAGGATTGAGTGAAGATCTGTTCGCTGTGATACATTCTAACATTTGGGCATGTCCTTGTCCTTCTCTCCTGCCAAAATTGTTTTTGTAAAGTAAATTTAGAGTACCCAATTCAGCTTTTCAATTAAGGGGCAATTTAGCGCGGCCAATCCACCTACCCTACACATCTTTGGGTTGTGGGGACGAAACCCACGCAAACACGGGGAGAATGTGCAAACTCCACACGGACAGTGACCCAGAGCCGGGATCGAACCTGGGACCTCGGCGCTGTGAGGCAGCAGTGCTAACCCACTGCGCCACCGTGCTGCTCTACCTGCCAAAATCGTTTCTGGCATTTTTCTCTTGTGGTCCCCATTAAATTTGTAATTCCGTCAATGAAAGAATGGTTAGGATATCGGCGCTGTTTGTCAGACCAAGGAATTGGATATAAAAGCTGGACTGTGAAGTGTGGGACCCAGAGGCAGGGTCATACCACAAACAGTTACCCCCCCCCCCCCACCCCCTGGCAACAGCACTCAACCAATTAGTAGCTATTGAGAGGCCATTTGGGGCTGGGTTGGTGACCACTGCAGGATCGTACTGTCGGTGGATGGATGTCCCACTGAGGTGTCCTCCAAGGGGGGGGGGGGGAATTAGTGAGACCTCCTTTAACTCCAGGCGGTCAGCCTCCTCCCTACCCTGAGGAGCTCGTCCCAGTCTATCGGGGAGATCACTGAAGGCTTCCCCATGGTCCTCATGGGGATTATGGCATTGATAAAACAATATAATTCAACATCACAAAACAATTTTCCTTACAGAAAATCTCCAAATTAAAAAAATAATGTTTACTAATTTACATTGAACAAACGTGAATGAAATCTGTTCGAGAACTTGCACGGCAACATCAGGCACCAAGTCCTGAGAGGGAGGAGGTTAGTGTGAAGTCAGCGTTGAACTTGAAGCAAATAATAATTGTAACAGTATCAGCTTCAACCTGCAGTGTTACACTCGGATCAATACCTTCCCAGTGAGGAGGGAAATAGTCGTACTGCCATCACACACAAAACACACAACCATGCTTCCTCCTGCAGTGTTACACTCGGATCAATACCTTCCCAGTGAGGAGGGAAATAGTCGTACTGCCATCACACACAAATATTGAAAGTTTAGTTGAGTTAATTTCAGACATATTTATATCTTTAAACACTTCCCTGAAGCTTTGATGAGCATTAGGCTGATGACTAGCGCCCTGTTCCAGAACTAGACTGTGGGTGAAGTCTGCCCCACCACAACCCTGTTGGAGAATTGCTCTGTTGGTTCAGCTCTGTTTGATTCGGATTTCGGAGCTGGGCTCCAACAAACTCCGATTTAATGCACGAGGCTCAATGTCATATCAGATGTCATCAAATCAGCCCCGAATGACTACATTGTGCTGTGATTTCTGAACATCTTGCTTTATTAAGACAGCACCAGGGAGTCACAACCTAGGGGCTTGATTTGAATCCATCTGGCATCGGTTCTGGCCAGGGTTGAGCACACATTTAATCCCCCATCCCCTCCCAACTGTATCCAGATGGTGGAACGCTTAAACTGCTCAGACCTCATTCACTGGTCGTTGATCGGTTAATGATGGTTATACAGTGACAGGCTTGCTTTTAGATTGGCAGGTGAGGGGCACCCTGGGATAGGACTAGGCCAGGAAACCTGGAGCCTCTACCACAATTGAAGCACTTTTTTCAATGTGTGATGGAAGAGCAGAAATCCAGTTTTTATGCAGAATAGTCCCTTGGATCCTTGTTCCAATTGCTCTTGGAGTACAAGTTCCAATGTCCTGGGGCTTTCTGAAAAGGGTAGTTTCTGGCAAAACACCTTGTCACAAGGTCAAGCAGGTTAGAGAATTGAACATGTGACTGTGTGGTGTAGGCAGAAGCGGTTTTAATTCATGGGGCAATAGCACCAGTGCTCCATCCCATTCTTTTGGGATGGACTCCAATTAAACCTGCTTGGGATGACCGCCCTGGGGAAATCATACAGCTAGAGCTGAGGATAGGGCCTCAACCTAGAAGGCTGAGGGTGGGGGGGTGGGTGGAACGGGGAGGGTTCAGATGAGGAAATCCAAAGGGAAAAATCGAGACAACAGAACAGTGTGGGAATATGGTACAAGTAAGCCGAGTGGTGCCGGAAGTGACAGAGTCTAACAGTAATCGTGCATCATTGAGTAAGGTTCACTATATTAGACCCTGGGGTGAAGGGGTTGGCCTAGGATGAGTATATTGGGCCAATACTCTCTGAAGTTTAGAAGAATGAGAGGCAATCTCATTAAAACACACAAAATTCTGAAGAGGCTGGCTAGGGTAGGTACTGAGGTTGGTTCCACTGGTCGGGGGCCCAGTCTAAGGATAAGGATCATTGAGGACTGAGCTGAGGAGAAATTTCTTCACTCAAAGGATTGTGGATCTTTGGATTCTCTACCCCAGAGATGGGTGCTCCCATTGTTGAATATGTTTCAGGCTGGGGATGGACAGGTTTCTGGTCTGCAAGGCCTGGGGAGCAGGCGGAAAAGTGGAGTTAAAGCCGTGATCGTATTGAATGGTAGAGTAGGCACGAAGGGCCGAATTACCGCTCCTGTCCCTTGCCTTATGTTTGTTTAAAGAGGAAAACCTGCAAGGAAATTCGGTTTCCCGTCGTACTAAATGAATCCCAGATTTTATTTTTGTTTAACTGGAATATTTCAGGATGGGTCGGATTCGGCAGGTCTGTGCTCCAGCATCAGCTGCAGTGACATTGTATTTAGCTTCTTGTTGAACTGTGCGAGTGAGTAGGTGCAATGTGTCACTATGTGCCTGCCTTTTTGATGCTGTTGCTGTAATGTGTGCACGCCTCCCTTTTAGACAAGCAACTTTGCTCGTTTGCCCTTTGTGTGTTTTGCTCATTTTGTTACGTTCCCATTGTGCTTTGGTTTGGTTTATTTTCTTTTTCTCCTTTTTTTCTTTTTGTTTATCGTTGTGTCTGCCATCCCTGCCTGTATCCCAGATGTTCCCATTCCCACATTTACCCCTCCCTCACTGACAAGTGCTACTGCTGACCATCTAGCAGCCACCACAGCCGGACTCTTGCTCTCTGCACCTCGAGATGTGATGGCCCTCCTCGTCTCCACGCGCTTCATCAAGCTGACATGGCGTCCGCCTGCAGATCCTAACGCAGAGATCCTCACCTACTCCGTCTACTACTCCAGAGATGGCACCAACAGGTAAGAGTCAGGCACATCAGTCAACCCCACCTCCGAAGGTGCCCTGCATTAATATTGGTGAGAAGGGATTTAAGGAATATGAAACACTGAGAAATTGTGGACCAACTGTTGTTTATTGACTCAAGTGTTCCTCAGTTTAAGGGCAATTTAATATGCCTTTATTTTATTTAAATCATGCCTCTACCCCGTTGCCTTCCCCTCCTCTTCTGAGTCTCGCTGGGACCCTGGCCCCAGAGGCACCGCACACCCTTTGGTCACAAATGCAGGAACTCAAACGGCGAATGCTGAAAGGAGTGAGGGCTCTTACGGGAGGGAGGGATAAGATTTTTAAAAATCGAATGCCCTTTTTAATAGAAATCTTGGTCATTTTACCCCCTGTGTGAAACGGGCAACACATTAGCACAGTGGTTAGCACTGTTGCTTCACAGCGCCAGGGTCCCAGGTTCGATTCCCGGCTTGGGTCACTGTCTGTGCGGAGTCTGCACGTTCTCCCCGTGTCTGCGGGGGTTTCCTCCGGGTGCTCCGGTTTCCTCCCACAAGTCCCGAAAGACGTGCTTGTTAGGTGAATTGGACATTCTGAATTCTCCCTCAGTGTACCCGAACAGGTGCCGGAATGTGGCGACTAGGGGCTTTTCACAGTAACTTTGTTGCAGTGTTAATGTAAGCCTACTTGTGACACTAGTAAAGATTATTATTATGTGAAACCAAAGCCCCATCTCCTCGCCCGGGTGAAAACAAAAGATCTTACAGCACTATTTCGAAGACCAGTAAGGGAGTTCCCCCTGATCTCCTGGCTGTTAACCAACATCACTGAAAATCTGGTCATTTCTGTTAATGGAGTCTTCCTATGCGCAGCTCAACTGTTGCGTTTCCTACATTACAACAGCGACCACGCTTCAAAAGTATAAAGTCCTAATTGGAGCAGTCTGCTTTAATCCTATTTCCCTGATCTCACCCTGTCTTTTCTGTTTGCTCTTTCAAATAAGTATCGGGGGCGAATCTCCGATATGGAGGCCAAGTGTTTGCGCTGTCGTGAACGCCGACGCGTTTCACGATGGCGCGAACAGGGCCCGGGCATGGCGCTAGAGTAGTTCACACCTCTCCAGCGTCGGGCGCCGCGCCATCCTGCGCATGCGCGGGGAACATCTTACGCACGCCGGCCCCTCACCAACATGGCTCCGGTGTTCTGGGGCCGCGCGCGGAAGGAGGTAGGCCCGGGGGGGAGATGCTGGCCTCGATCGCGGGCCAGATCCCATCAGAGGCCACCCCGGTGAAGGAGCCCCCCTCCCTCCCCCACAGGCCGCCCCCCCAGCGTTCCCGCAGAGTTCCCACCGGCAGCGACCAGGGATGGACTCGCCACTCGCCGGTTCTCCGAGCGACCCGGTGCGAATCGCACGCCGCTGGTTTCCGGGGGGTGGGTGAATCGCATGCGGGGGTCGGGGTGGCGCGATTCGCGCGGCGCCCCGGCGATTCTCCCACCCGGCGTGGGGGGGGAGAATAGCGCCCATAATTCCGTTTCTAATTGTTCTCTAATCTCTATCTCATTAATTACTTGTGGTTAAAAATTCTTCTACCGTTCCCTTTTTTGCGTGATAATCCTGAGTTACTGATTTGCTAATCAGTAGAAATAATCTTTCACTATTTACCTTCCATAATTTTGAAACCTTCCATTACATCTCTCCTTAACCTTTCCTGTCCTAGTGCAAAGCAGGCCAATTTTATCTGGTATCATTCTCGTGAACCTTTGTATTTTCCTTTCCATAGTTTCTGATACCCTTCCTACAGTGAGGTGTCCTCCACTTGTGCCTCAAACAAATCTTTCACAAACCTTTAACCAATTCTCTACCCTTGTGTAGAAAATCCAACATACCATTGCTTTTTGGGGTCTCCCTGGATCTGTGACCCTGTCTCCTCATCCTTGGCATGGCAGTATAGAGATAGATTACCAGCAGATCCATGTATCTGCACTATCTCTTCCTCCAGGTGTGAAGGACCTTACTTACCATTTAAGGCAACCTTCCTTTCACTGTTCACACTTATCCAGAATTTCTTCCTCACCATCCTCCAATTTTCTTGCCCAAATGCTGTTTGATTCTGTGCATTTAGTCATTGTGTTGGGGGAATATTTGCCTATTAGCGGATACAACACACCCAGCCCAGTCTGTTCACACACCTTGGGTGTGATTCTCCGACCCCCCACCGGGTCAGAGAATCGCCGGGGGCCGGCGTGAATCCCGCCCCCGCCGTGTCGCGAATTCTCTGCCACCGGAGATTCGGCGGGGGCGGGAATCGCGCTGCGCTGGTCGGCGGGAATCCCCCGGCGATTCTCCGGTCCGCGATGGGCCGAAGTCCCGCCGCTGTCAACCTACGCCGGCTGGCGTGGATTGAACCACCTTTGGGACGGCGGGACACGGCGGCTCGGGCGGGCTCCGGGGTCCTAGGGGGGGGGCGCGGGGCGATCTGGCCCCGGGGGCTGCCCCCACAGTGGCCTGGCCCACGATCGGGGCCCATCGATCCGCGGGCGGGCCTGTGCCGTGGGGGCACTCTTTTCCTACCGCCTTCGCCATGGTCTTCACTATGGCGGAGGCGGAAGAGACCCCCTCCACTGCGCATGCGCGGGGATGCCGTGAGCAGCCGCTAAC
The DNA here is from genome assembly GCF_047496885.1 of Scyliorhinus torazame. NCBI lineage: Eukaryota > Metazoa > Chordata > Chondrichthyes > Carcharhiniformes > Scyliorhinidae > Scyliorhinus > Scyliorhinus torazame. The sequence goes on from NC_092736.1 coordinate 1,730,116, forward strand.
GCTCCCGCCACCCGGCAAAGTCATTTCCGCGCCAGCTGGCGGGGCGTCAAAGGCCTTTCCCGCCAGCTGGCGGGGCGGAAATCAGTCCGGCGTGGGCCTAGCCCCTCAAGGTGAGGGCTCGGCCGCTCAAGATACGGAGACTTCCGCACCTTTGGGGCGGCGCGATGCCAGACTGATTCTCGCCGTTTTTGGCGCCGGTCGGCGGACATTGCGCCGATATCGGAGAATCCCGCCCCATATTCCCATGTGGGACTCACGCGACAGTGACCATGATCGGAAAACCCGATTGGTTTCACCGTCTTTAGCCTAGGAGAGGGACGTGGAGAGTGATTGTGTTGCCTCTAATCTTGTGGGGACTCATTGCCACATTAGCCAAGATCAGTTAGTGACTGATCAGGAATGGAGCCCAAAATGAGATAATGCCTCATCATCTTGCCCACTCAGCCATTGAGAGCGTTGAATGAAGTGATCCTGGTGCACTTTGACACCGTTCTAAACATAGTAAAGACAGCAGAGATGTCATGATCTACCAATCCCCAACATGTGGGGACCTGCAGGCAATGCAGAGAGATGTTCTCAGCTCCAATTGGGTGAATTGTGCTGATGGTCTGTTGTTCCACTTTTCATAGGGAACGTGTGGAAGACACGAGTCGGCCCGGAGACCTGGAAGTGACGATTGGTGAGCTGATGCCAGATGTGAAATATGTTTTCCGAGTGGTCGCTCACAATAAGCATGGAGCGGGAGAGAGCTCTGCTCCTTTCAAAGTGGCCACCCAACCTGAAGGTTAGATCTTGTCCTCCATTGTGACTTGTCAATGTGCCTATACATGCGCCGTGATCACCTGCGTATTTCTGCTTGCCATGTTGTAACTCCTGTTCTACTGTAGAAACAGTATGAGCACCTGGGTCCAATCCAGGCCACCATGTTGCGATAGTTTTAATGTAATGACACTCCAACTGGTATCCCGGCTCGGAGCAGCTGGCTAAAATGGTCTGAAGACTGAAGCTACGTCATGGGTTGTGTTGCTCATTACCACCGCTAGCGTTGTTTCGCGTTCTTTTGGGCATTGTGCTCACAATGTCTGCTGTACCACCGCACACACGGCAAGGAAATGGTTATGTTTTGTTCTCCAGTGAGAAACAGCACTGAAATTTATTGAGGTGGGGATTTTTTTAGAGCCAGTTATTTTGATATTCACTTGAGTATGACAACTGTAAGTGAGTGCCAGGAAAAAGGGCATCTTTTCCATAAGAGAGCTCCACCGGCTATATATCACAGAGATTGGGATCAGGACTAACTGGCTGGCTACAGGCACCGTTTTGGAAACACCCTCCCAGTTCCGTCTGCAGGATGTCAGTTCCTTGGAAACTAATTCTTTGCTACACCTTCAAAGAAAGATTAAACAATTCCGTGGTTAGATTCACAGCAATTAAATTCATTCTGTATTCCAATGCTTTAAAGCAGAGAATGCTGGACACGCGCGCGGCAGTGCCGTCAGCTCCTGAAACATTTTTGGGTGGGACCTTGCGTAAGAAACAACCGGAGTTCTGACAGTGCTCCCAAGCGCAAACTGCTCCAGGTCAGCCGCCTACATTCAGTTCCTGTCGAATTTACTATTCACAAAATACATCTTCACAAAACATCTTTTAATCTACATTTTTGGAGATGCCGAAATGATTTTTATGGTTTTACATTTTGAGAATGTTTTAAAGACAGACAATTGAGTATGGAGCAGAGATGTCCAGCCTTTAACCCATTAAAGTATGGAGCAGAGATGTCCAGCCTTTAACCCATTAAAGTATGGAGCAGAGATGTCCAGCCTTTAACCCATTTGAACCATGTTGACCAATCTAACTTTCAAAGTCTATTTCCTTTGGGTTTATATTCCTTCCTTGCAGGTTGGGTGTTTAAATTAACTGGGCTTGGAGTTTGCAAAAGTAATTCTTTAGCACTTGTTACCTCATTGAAATGAAAATGAAAATTGAAAATCACTTATTGTCACAAGTAGGCTTCAAATGCAGTTACTGTGAAAAGCCCCTAGTCGCCACATTCCGGCGCCTGTTCGGGGAGGCTGGTACGGGAATCGAACCGTGCTGCTGGCCTGCCTAGGTCTGCTTTAAAAGCCAGTGATTTAGCCCTGTGCTAAAGTAGCCCCTGTGTGCTAATCCAACCATTGTTGGATAAATCATCATTTAGAAGATGATGTGCTCATAGGATGAGGATTCACAGGAACATAGATTTAAGCTTTATATGCAGCACTCCCTCAGTACTGACCCTCTGACAGTGTGGCACTCCCTCAATACTGACCCTCTGACAGTGCAGCGCTCCCTCAGTACTGACCCTCTGACAGTGCAGCACTCCCTCAGTACTGACCCTCTTGACAGTGCGGCACTCCCTCAGTACTGACCCTCTGACAGTGCGGCACTCCCTCAGTACTGACCCTCTGACAGTGCAGCACTCCCTCAGCACTGACCCTCTGACAGTGCAGCACTCCTTCAGTACTGACCCTCTGACAGTGCGGCACTCCCTCAGTACTGACCCTCTGACAGTGCAGCATTCCCTCAGCACTGACCCTCTGACTGTGTGCCACTCCCTTAGTACTGACCCTCTGACAGTGCAGCACTCCCTCAGTACTGACCCTCTGACAGTGCAGCACTCCCTCAGTACTGACCCTCTGACAGTGCAGCACTCCCTCAGCACTGACCCTCTGACAGTGTGCCACTCCCTTAGTACTGACCCTCTGACAGTGCAGCACTCCCTCAGTACTGACCCTCTGACAGTGCGGCACTCCCTCAGTACTGATCCTCTGACAGTGCAGCACTCCCTCAGTACTGACCCTCTGACTGTGCAGCACTCCCTCAGTACTGACCCTCTGACAGTGCAGTACTCCCTCAGCACGGACCACTGTCCGTTGGTGTGTGTCTGTTGGTGTGTGTCTGTGTCTGTACGTGTGTCTGTTGGTGTGTGTCTATGCCTGTGTGTGTGTGTGTGTCTGTGTCTATGCCTGTTGTGTGTGTCTGTCTGTGTGTGTATGTCTGTCTGTGTGTGTCTGTCTGTTGGTGTGTGTGTATCTGTCTTTGTGTGTGTGTGTCTATGTGTGTGTGTGTAGGTGTCAGTGTGTCTGTTGGTGTGCGTAGGTGTCAGTGTGTCTGTTGGTGTGTGCGTCTGTGTGTGTAGGTGTCAGTGTGTGTCTGTGTGTATGTTGTGTGTGTGTGTGTAGATGTGTGTGTGTAGATGTGTGCGTGTGTCCGTGTGCGTTGGTGTGTGTGTGTGTGTATACGTACATCAGCTGAGCACAAGGCGGACTCAGCTGCCACGGCCCCCATTGCCAAATACTTGCTGTTTGAATTAGAAGGATAGCAGCGTGGGCGAGGGACCAGGGGCAGCCAGCAGTCATGAGATAATCCCAGTGAGCATCGGTGCTTTTGCGGGGGGGGGGGGGGGGGGGGGGGGGAATTACAGACCGTATTTTTATTCTTCATAGTAGCTACGCTGAGTTGGCAGGTTGGCAGAAACTGCTTCCAGAACCCGCGTGTAGGGTTTGAGCAGCTCTCTGTTCCCTTTTTAGAATGTGACGGTGTGCAAAGACATGCTCCGCCTTCCTTGCCGAGAGCTGTGGGCCTGCAGGTGTGTTTGCCGCCTGTGTTGGCACGAAGCAGCTGGGTGGGATATGGGGCAGTGTTGCAGCACTAATTGAAAGAAATGGATCATGACCGAATAAAGCAAACAACTGTCAGGCTTGTTAAAGTTGGTGAGGTTTTTTTTCGCATCAGTAAGCATCGTTAATTAAACAGTTTTATCGTTGTGTTCACTGCAGACAATATATTTTCATTTTCATTCGCTTTCCCGGCCTTGCCGAGTGGCTGGACCTGGCCATGTTTCTTTGTGCACAGAGTACACTGAAGAGCGTATTGCAGCTTCACTCTCAGGTCAAGGCTCAGTGGCAATGATAATCCTTTTAGTTGGCGATGAGCCCTGCCTCATCGAGCCAGTAAGATACGCAATAAAACTGCTTTGGAAAATGTTCCATTGTGTCCAGCATTTGCGATCCTGCGATGGCCGAGAAGGGGCAATTAGGTTTACACGCCAAGAAATTATATTCTGTAAAGAGACCTTAAAGTATTAGGAATAACATCTAAATGGGCAGTAATAGAGCAAGGATCAAAAACATGTCTTTAGTCGCAACAAGTCTATCCCTCTTAGATAGATCACAATGTTACCTACCCACCTCCACACTGTATCCCTCAATCCTACCCACCTCCACACTGTATCCCTCAATCCTACCCACCTCCACACTGTATCCCTCAATCCTACCCACCTCCACACTGTATCCCTCAATCCTACCCACCTCCGCACTGTATCCCTCAATCCTACCCACCTCCGCACTGTATCCCTCAATCCTACCCACCTCCGCACTGTATCCCTCAATCCTACCCACCTCCGCACTGTATCCCTCAATCCTACCCACCTCCACAATGTATCCCTCAGTCCTACCCACCTCCGCACTGTATCCCTCAATCCTACCCACCTCCGCACTGTATCCCTCAGTCCTACCCACCTCCGCACTGTATCCCTCAATCCTACCCACCTCCACACTGTATCCCTAAATCCTACCCACCTCCGCACTGTATCCCTCAATCCTACCCACCTCCGCACTGTATCCCTCAATCCTACCCACCTCCGCACTGTATCCCTCAATCCTACCCACCTCCGCACTGTATCCCTCAGTCCTACCCACCTCCGCACTGTATCCCTCAATCCTACCCACCTCCGCACTGTATCCCTCAATCCTACCCACCTCCGCACTGTATCCCTCAATCCTACCCACCTCCGCACTGTATCCCTCAATCCTACCCACCTCCACACTGTATCCCTCAGTCCTACCCACCTCCACAATGTATCCCTCAGTCCTACCCACCTCCACAATGTATCCCTCAATCCTACCCACCTCCACAATGTATCCCTCAGTCCTACCCACCTCCGCACTGTATCCCTCAATCCTACCCACCTCCGCACTGTATCCCTCAGTCCTACCCACCTCCGCACTGTATCCCTCAATCCTACCCACCTCCACACTGTATCCCTCAGTCCTACCCACCTCCACACTGTATCCCTCAATCCTACCCACCTCCACACTGTATCCCTCAATCCTACCCACCTCCACACTGTATCCCTCAATCCTACCCACCTCCACACTGTATCCCTCAATCCTACCCACCTCCACACTGTATCCCTCAATCCTACCCAGTGCTCCGAAAGCTAGTGATTTGAAACAAAGCTGTTGGACTTTAACCTGGTGTTGTAAGACTTCTTACTGGACTTTTCTTCGTTCAGTCTGACTTCACCCCATGTGGATTCACTTTGTTCAAATCTTTAAACGGCCGTTCTCTTTGTTTTTCAGTTCAAGTGCCAGGACCAGCTCAAAACCTGGTTGCACAGGCGAACTCGCCGACCTCAATCACTGTCACCTGGCAGGAGCCTCACTCGGACAATGGGCCGATCGCAAACTACAAACTCTATTACCTGGAGAAGGGAGCAGGGAGTGAACAGGTGAGAAAAGCATCCAGAATCTATACAATCCGCATTGGGAGGACCAGGGAATTTAGGCAGTAGCGGTCAGTTAGCAGTAAGATCGTGTGTTGAAGGCATGTAGATAGTTGGAGAGAAGGGCGTGTTTCTGTCGATAATGGAAAGAGTGAGTTATAGTGGAAGATGGAGCGTTGGATCATAGTTTCCTCACTCAGAGAGTGTGTGGAAGGAGGTGAGTTTGAAGACGATAGAGATTGATTCTGGCAGGAAGGGCAGAGCGAGGAGACAGCTGACTGATGTGGCCCGATGAAAACCTCACTGTGGTTGAGTTGCTGGAATTGTTCCCTTTGCAGGAGCGAAGGTTAAAACACTTCAAATTGTGTAAGAATCTGAGCATTTTGACTGAGACTGCTCTAAGTTCTGTTAAGGATACGTCGCTGCACATGTTGATATCTGTCTCTGGTTATGTTACTCTTTAAGAACTCAAAATCTTTCGAACCGTTTTTTTCCATAAATTTAGAGTACCCAATTATTTTTTTCCCCCAATTAAGGGGCAATTTAGCGTGGCCGACCCACCTACCCTGCACATCTTTGGGTTGTGGGGGTGAGATCCACGCAGACACGGGGAGAATGTGCAAACTCCACACGGACAGTGACCTGGGGTCAGGATCGAACCTGGGACCTTGGAGCTGCTGCTGCCTCTTTCAAACCGATTCTGCAACTACAGAAATATGGGCTCCCTAGACGGAGCCACCCTGTGTCCCCACATCTGTACTCACCCTTTACTGACGTGCACTGACACTGCACAAGTACTTGTGCAGAATGGCACGACTCAGGCTCACGACTAGGAACAGAGGACTAGAACACGATGGCTGTGAGATGAAGAGGTTCAGGTGCTGGAGGATTGAGCTTTATTGAACTGATTGACCTTCTCTCCTGGTGCCGGCTGCATCTTGTGGAGGGGGCCAGATTCCCACATCCCTGAGTGGTTAAAATACTTTGCAGAGGTGGCTTATGACCCATAATTAGCCAGTTCAGTGGCTGGATTGGCCTCTAGGTGCATGACTGACCCGCCATCCTTTCCACTACTGGGCAGATGGTGGCCGTTATAACCCATAACGAGACCCACAGGGACAACTCGATTAATCGCCCCGTGGGGTAGGTGCTCCTCCATTGAGGGGCGGAGGCTCACCAGTGAGATAGTTAAGACGAGGCTAGCGACCTATACAGAAGAACCCCTCGCCATAGCGAGCTTACAGACAGCGGACCGTTAGGCTGCCGTTAACGATGGTGAAGGGCCCAGGACCGTGTCTGCTGGGCCGTGACTGGCTCCAAAACCTCCGGTCGGACTGGCAACAGATCTTCCGGATGGGCACAGGAGGACTTTACAAAGTTTTGGGAAAATACCCTGAAGTCTTCCAGGAGAGCCTGAGCAAAATTAAGGGAGGTGTGGCCAAATGTATGTGGACCCTAAGGCCCAGCCTATTGACACATTATGCCCCCTCCGAGCCTCTCTTGGTGATGTGCGACGCCTCGCCTTACGGAATTGGGGCTGTATTGTCCCACCACATGGCTGACGGAAGGCCGATAGCATTCGCGTCAAGGACATTGGCTGCGGAGCATAATTACGCCCAGATAGCAAAGGAAGGGCTGCCGTCCTATTCTCAATGAAGAAATTTCATCAATACGTGAATGGCCGTCGATTCACCATTGTGACGGACCACAAGCCATTGCTCGGGCTTTTTAAAGAGGACAAGGTGATCTGCCAGTAGTGTCCACCCAGATTCAGCGATGGGCCGTGTTGCTAGCAGAGTATGAGTACACCTTCGAGCATTGCCCAGGCACGCAAATTGCGAACGCGGGCGCATTGAGCAGTCTCCCGCTGCCGATGTGCCCCTGTCTCCACTGAGAGCTGATGAAGCCATTTAGACACTTAACTTTATGGACACGTTGACGGTCACTGCACCCAGATATGCAACTGGATGCAAATAGACTCCATATTGGCAAAGGTACTCTGCATCGCCTTACACGGGGGCCAGCAAGGGAAACTCCATGAAGAACTGCGGGCCTTTGAACCCAAAATGCAGGAGCTCAGCGTGGAAGACCACATCCTTCTGTGGGGGGGGGGGGTTTGCGATGTGGTCCCACGCCATCCTTCAGGATCTGCACAGCGGCCACCCAGGGTTGCTGACAATGAAGACGGTGGCCCTCAGCTGTGTGTGGTGGCCAGGCCTGGAAGTCGCGATTGAACACCTGGTCCAACAGTGCACCTCATACCAGGGACAGTAGAACCTCCCGCCAGCTGCCCCGCTGCATCCATGGGAAGGGCCACGTTGGCCTTGGGTGCGCCGACTCAATGACTTTGCCGGACCTTTCCAAGGGTCAATGTTTCTACTCATGGGTGACGCCCATTCCAAGTGGCTGGAAGTCCATCGGATGTCATGCACCATGTCGAAGGCTATGGTTGGAGTTTGCACATTCTCCCCGTGTCTGCATAGGTCTTTAGTTGCCACTTAATTGGAAAAATTAATTGGGTACTTTAAATTTAAAAAAAGAATTACCTGGTCCACATCTGCCTGTCTTGGCTTCGCCTCTGCAGGTCCTGATCCTTTTGTACTTCACCGCCATTGTCAGGGAACGTAAGGCTGGGGCGGGCCCTGAACCTCAGGCCCACCAACGGTCACGGCATGTGGTCCGAGATATTAACAAAAATCTTCAGCTGTTTTCACCCTCATTGCCCCTTGTCCGATGCCAATGGTATTGATCTTGGGCCACAATTCTATTGGTTGATCTTTTCTCTTCCCGTTGACATTTAAATGTGTCGAGTCTTGTTAGTCTGCAGAATAACAATAACCGGTACCTACATTGCACCTTTTAATAGAACACGTCTCAGACGAGGGCTGCCCTTCACGGTATTTTAACCACTTGGAGAGTTTACCACAGGTGCTTAATAAAAATGTGAACAGTTTCCGACTCCACTCCTGGTTTTTCCTTCAGGATGTGGATGTCGGGAGTCTATCCTACACCATGAATGGTCTGAAGAAGTTCACCGAGTACAGTTTCCGGGTGGTGGCTTACAACAAACATGGGCCTGGTGTCTCCACTGAGGAGGTGGTGGCAACAACCTATTCTGGTGGTGAGTAGAAAGGTGCTGGGGGCTGGGGTGAGTCACTGTGCTGTGTTTCCCGCTTGTTGTTCAATGTGTGACTGTGTAACGTCTACGCTCACTCTGTGACTCATTGGCGTGTTGTGTGTTTCAGTCCCTAGTGCACCCCCTCAGAATGTCACGCTGGAAGTTCGCAATTCCAAGGTGAGTGGTTTTGACCACAGGAAGCCAGTCCGCCCCTTCCAGCATTCAGTTCACCATGGCCAATAGAACATAGAACGACCCAGCGCAGTACAGGCCCTTCGGCCCACAATGTTGCACCGACATGGGAAGTCAAAAACAAAAGCCATCTAACCTACACTATGCCATTATCATCCATATGCTTATCCAATAAACTTTTAAATGCCCTCAATGTTGGCGAGTTCACTACTGTAGCAGGTAGGGCATTCCACGGCCTCACCACTCTTTGCGTAAAGAACCTACCTCTGACCTCTGTCCTATATCGATTACCCCTCAGTTTAAGGCTATGTCCCCTCGTGCCAGCCATTTCCATCCGCGGGAGAAGGCTCTCACTGTCCACCCTATCTAACCCCCTGATCATTTTGTATGCCTCTATTAAGTCTCCTCTTAACCTTCTTCTCTCCAACGAAAACAACCTCGAGTCCATCAGCCTTTCCTCATAAGATTTTCCCTCCATACCAGGCAACATCCTGGTAAATCTCCTCTGCACCCGCTCCAAAGCTTCCACGTCCTTCCTATAATGCGGTGACCAGAACTGTACGCAATACTCCAAATGCGGCCGTACCAGAGTTTTGTACAGCTGCAACATGACCTCCCGACTCCGGAACTCAATCCCTCTACCAATAAAGGCCAACACTCCATAGGCCTTCTTCACAACCCTATCAACCTGGGTGGCAACTTTCAGGGATCTATGTACATGGACACCTCGATCCCTCTGCTCATCCACACTTCCAAGACCTTTACCATTAGCCAAATATTCCGCATTCCTGTTATTCCTTCCAAAGTGAATCACCTCACACTTCTCTACATTAAACTCCATTTGCCACCTCTCAGCCCAGCTCTGCAGCTTATCTATGTCCCTCTGAAACCTGCTACATCCTTCCGCACTGTCGACAACACCACCGACTTTAGTGTCGTCTGCAAATTTACTCACCCACCCTTCTGTGCCCTCCTCTAGGCCATTGATAAAAATGACAAACAGCAACGGCCCCAGAACAGATCCTTGTGGTACTCCACTTGTAACTGAACTCCATTCTGAACATTTCCCATCAACCACCACCCTCTGTCTTCTTTCAGCTAGCCAATTTCTGATCCACATCTCTAAATCTGTACCTTAATTCCACTTATCCGCCTTGCTTCCGTAAACTTTAATTATACTTGCCTGATAAAAATCTGTCAATCTCAGTTTTGACATTTTTAGTTGACATCCAGCCTCAGCAACCTTTTCAGAGAGAGAGTTCCAGATTTCCATAAGACCATAAGACATAGGAGCAGAATTAGGCCACTCGGCCCATCGAGTCTGCTCCGCCATTCAATCATGGCTGATATTCTCATCCCCATTCTCCCGCCTTCTCCCCATAAACCCTGATCCCATTATTAATCAAGAACCTATCTCTCTCTGTCTTAAAGACACTCAGTGATTTGGCCTCCACAGCCTCTGCGGCAAAGAGTTCCACAGATTCACCACCCTCTGGCTGAAGAAATTCCTGCTCATCTCGGTTTTAAAGGATCGCCCCTCTAGTCTGAGATTGTCTCCTCTGGTTTTAGTTTGTCCTGCTAGTGGAAACATTCTCTCCACATCAACTTTATCTAGGCTACCCTTTATATGAAAGTGATCCCTGATGTTACCCCTGAGGACCTGGCTCCAATTTTAAGGTTCTGCCCTTTGTTCTGGACTCCCTCCCCCCAGAAGAAATGGTTAATTTCTACCTCTTCAATCCATTAATCACCTGAATTACCTCGATTAAATCACCCTTTAGTCCTCTGTACTTGAGGGAATACAAACTTAGCCCCTGTAGCCTGTCCTTCCTCGGACTTCAACCCACTGAGACTCAGTGTTGTTGTATTTGAAAGCTTAGCTGCGGAGATTGTTTGGATTTGCTGGTACTCTCTGTTTCTTTCTCCCAGAGCATTGTAGTACATTGGCAGCCACCTCCTCCTGGGACGCACAATGGTGTGATCACCGGTTACAATATTCGATACAAGAAAGGAGGTCGCCGCGGGGAGACGGACAATACGGGAGGGAGTCAGCTTTCTCAGATAATCGATGGTGAGTCAGTCCCGAGCCTCAAACAGAACCTCCTTCCTGAGGTTTAAAGAACAGTGATTCTGACCTGTGTTCTCAATGTGTCCAGGCAGGCCTACATTTCCCAGTCGGTTAATCGGAAAAGGCCTTTTTTCTCCCTCTCACCCTCAAAACCTCCCCAACCACGACCACCATCTCATCAGCTTGGGAAAAATGATAGACTGCTACACTCGTGCTCAGTGTCCTGGCTTAGGCTGGAACGTTGGAGTTCCCAATTCGGATGGCTATCCATCTGGGAAGTGTGGACAAGGCAGAGTTAGATCGGGCACAACCGCTGTGATGCGATCAATATAAAATCAAAACACAACAGAGATTAGAAATCTGAACTAAAAACAAAATGCTGGACAAGCTCAGCAGGTCTGGCAGCACGGTAGCACAGTGGTTATCACAGTTGTTTCACAGCTCCAGGGTCCCAGATTCGATTCCAGCTTGGGTCACTGTCTGTGCGGAGTCTACACGTTCTTCCCATGTCTGCGTGGGTTTCCTCCGGGTGCTCCGGTTTCCTCCCACAAGTCCAAAGATGTGGAGGTTAGGTGGATTGGCCATGATAAATTGCCCTTAGTGTCCAAAAAGGTTTGGTGGGGTTACTGGGCTACTGAGTTACCAGGGTGGGGTGGAGGTGTGGGTTTAAGTGGGGTGCTCTTTCCAAGGGCCGGTGCAGACTTGATGGGCCGAATGGCCTCCTTCTGCACTGTAAATTCTATGATCTGTGGTGAGAAAAACAGAGTTAACGTTTCGACTCTGATATGAATCTTATTCAGAAGATTCACATTGGACTGGAAACATCGACTCTCTTTCTCTCTCCACAGATGCTGCCAGACCTGCTGAACTTGTCCAGAACTTTCACTTCATTTGTGATACTCTCATTGGTTGATTCCGACAGTCAAAACTCAAGTGTGTGATGCTGAGCTGGAATATGGGAGTAAATTAAAATAAAACGCACAGGGGAAGAGTTATTTCTGTAGCTCATTGAAGGCACAAAATGCATTTTTCAACTTAAACCATAAATCCGTTTGAGGTGTGGGGTGGCTTTGGACATTGGATGAATGGGTGGCACGGTAGCACAGTGGGTAGCTTTGTTGCTTCACAGCGCCGGGATCCTGGGTTCAATTCCCGGCTTGGGTCACTGTCTGTGCGGAATCTGCACGTTCTCCCTGTGTCTGCGTGGGTTTCCTCCGGGGGCTCCGGTTTCCTCCCACAAGTCCTGAAAGACAGGAGAATTGGACATTCTGAATTCTCCCTCTGTGTACCCGAACAGGTGCCGGAATGTGGTGACTAGGGGCTTTTCACAGTAACTTCATTGCAGTGTTAATGTCAGCCTACTTGTGACAATAATAAAGATTATTATTATTGAGATGTTCCTGGTGATTTAAGTTGGATTTAAGTTGTGTTTGGGGTGAATTTGAGGTAACAGATAGATCACAGAGATGGGGTGGGTTTGGGGTGAGGGTGGGCTTGGAGTGCAGAGTGGATTCAGGGCGTTAGGGTGGGTTTAAGGGGTGGGGAGGATTTGTGGCGCTGGATGGATTTAGGAGGCGGGGCACAGGGTAGGTTTGGGGTATTTGGATTTTGGGATCGGTTTATTTTGATCTGATTTGGGTTTAGATTCAGCTTCCTGCCCTCAGCTCCAGTCTGAAGGACATCGTCAGCCTGAGATGAATGTTAAAGCTGTGAGTTTGATGATCCACACAACACAATGACACCTTAATCATTCCCCAACTCTGGGTCTTTGCAGAGAAACACAAACTCTTAAAACTTCACCGTCAGAGGCTGCGGGTGATTCCGCTCATTGCTAAGCTCCTGTCGCCCTCTGCTGTCTGTGTCTGGGATTGTTGGTCAGGCTGTTTGTGGGTCACTGTGACACAGCCTTCGGGGAACTCAAATACATTCACTTTTACCTGTGTGTTGTGTTGCAGGATTGGAACGAAACACTGAGTACAGCTTCAGAGTCTCTGCCATTACAGTGAATGGCACGGGGCCATCCTCAGACTGGGTGTCTGCTGAAACCTTTGAAAGTGACCTAGATGGTAAGGACCATAATTAAAACAGAATGAACAGTAGTTACCATATCTTTTCAGCTCCAAGTCTTCAAATCTGTGTACGATATGAGCTTAAAACACTTAAATCTGCTACAACTCCCTATATTCATTGCATTATCCAGAAAGCTAATGTTCTGTGCTGGATGTTGGTGCTGGGGGATGGAACTCTCACCATTTCAGGTGGTACCCTTTTCGGGGCAGGTAGAGCACGGGGTTAGACAGAGAAAAGCTCCCGCTGTGCTCTCCCGTCAAACACTCAATTTTTTGAGGATAGTTTGATGAGAAAGAAAAAAAGAAAGACTTGCATTTATTTGTCACTTTTCATGACCACGAGATGTCTCCAGTCACTTTGTAGCCAATGAGCTTGTAACGGAGGAGCCACCGCAGCCAATCTGTGCACAGCAAGCTCCCACAGACAGTAGTGTGAAAATAACCGTATAATCTGCTTTTTGTGATGTTGGTTGAGGATCTTGGCCCCAGGACTCTGGGGAGGACTCCTCTGCTTTTCTTTGAAAGAGTGCCATGGATCTTTTACATCCATCCAGACAGGCAAGTGGGCCTCAGTTTAATGCCTCATCTCAAACACGGGTACCTCCAACAGTGTCAACACCCTCCCTTTTTTTCTAAAGTTAGAGTACCCAATTATTACTTTTTCCAATTAAGGGGCAATTTAACGTGTCCAATCCACCTACATTTTGGGTTGAGGGGATGAGGCCACGCAGACATGGGGAGAATGTGCAAACTCCACACGGACGGTGGCCCAGGGCCGGGATTCGAACCAGGGTCCTCAGTGCCGTAAGCAGCAGTGCTAACCACTGCGCCACCGGGCTGACCCGCGTGTAACATCCTCTTGTAACTGGACTGGAATGTCCGCTCTGACTTGGATTCAAGTCCTGAAAGGGGTCTTGAACCTGAAAACTAGTGACTCAGAGGCGAGAGCAACGCTGACTGAGCCACTGTCCCGAATTAGTTTCCTGGGGCGGGATTCTCCCCTACCCGGCGGGGCGGGGGGTCCCGGGATGGAGTGGCGTGAACCACTCTGGCGTCGGGCCGCCCCAAAGGTGCGGATTTCTCCAAAGGCCTTCAAAGGAAGGCCTTTGCCGCCACGCCAGCCGGGGCCGAAGTGACTCCGCCGGCTGGCGGAAGTCCACGCATGCGCAGGAGCGTCAGCGGCTGCTGTCGTCATCCCCGCGCAGGGGGGGGTCACCTACGCGTCGGCCATCGCGGAGACCTACACGGCTGATGCGTAGTAAAAGAGTGCCCCCACGGCACAGGCCCGCCCGCGGATCGGTGGACCCCGATCGCGGGCCAGGCCACCGTGGGGGCACCCCCCCGGGGCCAGATCGCCCCGCGCCCCCCCCCCCCCAGGACCCCGGAGCCCGCTCGCGCCGCCTGCTCCCGCTGGTAAGGGAGGTGGTTTGATTCACGCCGGCGGGACAGGCATTATAGCAGCGGGACTTCGGCCCATTGCAGGCCAGAGAATCGGCGAGGGGGCCCGCCGACCGGCGCGGCGCGATTCCCGCCACCGCCGAATCTCCGGTGCTGGAGAATTCGGCGGCCGGCGGGGGCGGGATTCACGCCGACCCCCGGCGATTCTTCGACCCGGCGGGGTTTGGAGAATCACGGCCCTGATTTTCCTTATTAGGATGGAAAGGCGTTGCTAGCTGTTCAGAGAAGGTTTACTAGACGAATATCTGGAATGGATGGGTTGGACAGGCTAGACTTGTATCCACTGGAGTTTAGAACATTAAGCGGCGACTTGATTGAAACATATCAGATCCTGAGGGGGTGTTGACGTGGACGTGGAGAGGATGTTTCCCTTGTGGGAAAATCTAGAACTCAGGGTCACTGTTTAAACATAAGGAGTATCCCATTTAGGACAGAGATGAGGAGAATTTATTTCTCAGAGAATGGTGAGTCTTTGGAATTCCCTTCCACAAAATGCGGTGGAAGCTTGTGTCTTTGAATATGTTTAAAGCAAAGCTCGATGGACTCTTGATTAGCGAGGGGGTGAGGGGTTATCGAGGGTAGGTGGGAATATAGATTGGAGACTACAATCAGATCAGCTACAATCTTATTGGGACTTCGATGTTGTGGCCATTTCGGAGACATGGATAGAGCAGGGACTGGAATGGTTGTTGCAGGTGCCGGGGTTTAGATATTTCAGTAAGCTCAGGGAAGGTGGTAAAAGAGGGGGAGGGGTGGCATTGTTAGTCAAGGACAGTATTACGGAGGCAGAAAGGACGTTTGCTGAGGACTCGTCTACTGAGGTAGTATTTCCTGAGGTTAGAAACAGGAAAGGAGAGGTCACCCTGTTCGGGGTTTTCTATAGGCCTCCGAAAAGTTCCAGAGATGTAGAGGAAAGGTTTGCAAAGATGATTTTGGATAGGAGCGAAAGCAACAGGGTAGTTGTTATGGGGGACTTTAACTTTCCAAATATTGACTGGAAACGCTATAGTTCGAGTACTTTAGGGTCTGTTTTTGTCCAATGTGTGCAGGAGGGTTTCCTGACACAGTATGTAGATAGGCCAACGAGAGGCGAGGCCATATTAGATTTGGTACTGGGTAATGAACCAGGACAGGTGTTAGATTTGGAGGTAGGTGAGCACTTTGGTGATAGTGACCACAATTCCATTGCGTTTACTTTAGTGATGGAAAGGGATAGGTATATACCATAGGGCAAGAGTTATATCTGGGGGAAAAGCAATTATGATGCGATGAGGCAAGACTTAGGATGGAGAGGAAAACTGCAGGGGATGGGCACAATGGAAATGTGGAGCTTGTTCAAAGAATAGCTACTGCGTGTCCTTGATAAGTATGTACCTGTCAGGCAGGGAGGAAGTGGTCGAGCAAGGGAACCATGGTTTACTAAAGCAGTCGAAACACTTGTCAAGAGGAAGAAGGAGGCTTATGTAAAGATGAGACATGAAGGTTCAGTTAGGGCACTCGAGAGTTACAAGTTAGCTAGGAAGGACCTAAAGAGAGTGCTAAGAAGAGCCAGGAGGGGACATGAGAAGTCTTTGGCAGGTAGGATCAAGGATAACCCTAAAGCTTTCTATAGATATGTCAGGAATAAACGAATGACTAGTGTAAGAGTAGGGCCAGTCAAGGACAGTAGCGGGAAGCTGTGCTTGGAGTCCGAGGCGATAGGAGAGGTGCTAAATGAATATTTTTCGTCAGTTTTCACACAGGAAAAAGACAATGTTGTCGAGGAGAATATTGAGATTCAGGCTACTAGACTAGAAGGGCTTGAGGTTCATAAGGAGGAGGTGTTAGCAATTCTGGAAAGTGTGAAAATAGTTAAGTCCCCAGGGCCGGATGGGATTTATCCTAGGATTCTCTGGGAAGCTAGGGAGGAAATTGCTGAGCCTTTGGCTTTGATCTTTAAGTCATCTTTGTCTACAGGAATAGTGCCAGAAGACTGGAGGATAGCAAATGTTGTCCCCTTGTTTAAGAAGGGGAGTAGAGACAACCCACCGTGAGCCTTACTTCTGTTGTGGGCAAAATCTTGGAAAGGTTTCTAAGAGATAGGATGTATAATCATCTGGAAAGGAATAATTTGATTAGAGATAGTCAACACGGTTTTGTGAAGGGTAGGTCGTGCCTCACAAACCTTATTGAGTTCTTTGAGAAGGTGACCAAACAGGTGGATGAGGGTAAAGCAGTTGATGTGGTGTATATGGATTTCAGTAAAGCGTTTGATCAGGTTCCCCACTGTAGGCTACTGCAGAAAATACGGAGGCATAGGATTCAGGGTGATTTAGCAGTTTGGATCAGAAATTGGCTAGCTGGAAGAAGACAAAGGGTGGTGGTTGATGAGAAATGTTCAGACTGGAGTCCAGTTACTAGTGGTGTACCACAAGGATCTGTTTTGGGGCCACTGCTGTTTGTCATTTTTATAAATGACCTGGAGGAGGGCGTAGAAGGATGGGTGAGTAAATTTGCAGATGACACTAAAGTCGGTGGAGTTGTGTACAGTGCAGAAGGATGTTACAAGTTACAGAGGGATGTAGATAAGCTGCAGAGCTGGGCTGAGAGGTGGCAAATGGAGTTTAATGCAGAAAAGTGTGAGGTAATTCATTTTGGAAGGAATAACAGGAAGACAGAGTACTGGGCTAATGGTAAGATTCTTGGCAGTGTGGATGAGCAGAGAGATCTCGGTGTCCATGTACATAGATCCCTGAAAGTTGCCACCCAGGTTGAGAGGTTTGTTAAGAAGGCGTACGGTGTGTTAGCTTTTATTGGTAGAGGGATTGAGTTTCGGAGCCATGAGGTCATGTTGCAACTGTACAAAACTCTGGCGCGGCTGCATTTGGAGTATTGCGTGCAATTCTGGTCGCCGCATTATAGGAATGATGTGGAAGCATTGGAAAGGGTGCAGAGGAGATTTACCATAATATTGCCTGGTATGGAGGGAAGATCTTATGAGGAAAGGCTGAGGGACTTGAGGCTGTTTTCATTAGAGAGAAGAAGGTTAAGAGGTGACTTAATTGAGGCATACAAGATGATCAGAGGATTGGATAGGGTGGACAGTGAGAGCCTTTTTCCTCGGATGGTGATGTCTAGCACGAGGGGACATAGCTTTAAATTGAGGGGAGATAGATATAGGACAGATGTCAGAGGTAGGTTCTTTACTCAGAGAGTAGTAAGGGCGTGGAATGCCCTGCCTGCAACAGTAGTGGACTCGCCAACACTAAGGGCATTCAAATGGTCATTGGATAGACATATGGACATATGAACGGGGCAGCACGGTAGCATTGTGGATAGCACAATTGCTTCACAGCTCCAGGGTCCCAGGTTCGATTCCGGCTTGGGTCACTGTCTGTCCGGAGTGTGCACATCCTCCCCGTGTGTGCGTGGGTTTCCTCCGGGTGCTCCGGTTTCCTCCCACAGTGCAAAGATGTGCAGGTTAGGTGGATTGGCCATGATAAATTGCCCTTAGTGTCCAAAATTGTCCTTAGTGTTGGGTGGGGTTACTGGGTTATGGGGATAGGGTGGAGGTGTTGACATTGGGTAGGCTGCTCTTTCCAAGAGCCGGTGCAGACTCGATGGGCTAAATGGCCTCCTTCTGCACTGTATAATCTATGATAATCTATGAAGGGAATAGTGTAGATGGGCTTTAGAGTGGTTACACAGGTCGGCGCAACATCGAGGGCCGAAGGGCCTGTACTGCGCTGTAATGTTCTGTGTTCTATTGAACAGCAGAGCAGGCTGGAGGGGGCTTGAATGGCCTCCTCCTAATTTGCGTGTTAATATATATGTATTCATGCAGCTGACATGAATGAGGGTGGTTGGGGCCTGTTAGAACGCTACCTGGACTCCTATCGATGTTGGTGTCTGGTCAGATTAGGAGTGTTGTGCACACAGACATGAACTCAAACTCTGGCAGGGCCACAGTGCTGCCAGTGCTTCTCACAGTGATTCTCAAACAATCTTCATTAGACAGTGACACCGGTTTTTGCTCTCCTTGACATTTCAATCACGTTCTGTGTCTTACAAGTATTGCTAGGTTTGTTGCTCGTATCTCTGCCAATCTCTCTCTATCTGTTTCTGTCTATCTGTCTGCCTCGATCTCCATCATTTTCTGTTTCTCTCTCTGTCCCTCTCACTTCTATACTTACATCACTAGAACACCAGTTCTCTACTGTCTGATTTGCTGTGTAGTGTTGGGTTTATTGTTTTGTGTTTTACAGAATCCCGGGTGCCGGACAAGCCCAGCTCCCTCCACGTTCGCCCTCTAATTAACAACATTGTTGTGAGCTGGACACCCCCTGATAACCAGAACATTGTTGTGCGAGGTTACGCCATTGGCTACGGCATTGGCAGCCCTCATGCAGAAACCATCCGTGTTGACTATAAACAGCGTTATTATACCATCGAGAACCTGGGTAAGTGAGAGGACACTGTGTTGTCAATGTAGTCAGGATTGCCTCCAGGGGAATTGTGTTTGGGGCTATTCACTCTGACCCAGGAACCCTCACTGGGGCATTGCAGTGTGTTGCAAAGCACGCACACATCTGTTTAATCCGTGTGCAGCAGTGCTCCTGTTTTTATATCTCATGGTGCATTCCAAGTTCGCACTTTGCTTTTTGCCGTGGCATAAAAATCAAATCAGTAAATTAGAGGAAACACGTTTCTTGACAGGAGGTTATGTTACAGGCAGCAGAAGTAGATTTAGGATTAGGCCATGCCAGACAAAGCTGGCAGTGTGTGCCACTGGACCTACTCTACCAACATGGGAGGGGGCGAGGGCGATGGGATGGGGCGAGGGCGATGGGAGGGGGTGAGGGTGATGGGAGGGGGTGAGGGCGATGGGAGGGGGTGAGGGCGATGGGAGGGGGTGAGGGTGATGGGAGGGGGCGAGAGCAATGGGAGGAGAGGAGGCGAGGGCGATGGGAGGGGGCGATGGGAGGAGAGGGGGCGAGGGCAATGGGAGGGGGCGAGGGCAATGGGAGGTGGCGAGGGCGATGGGAGGGGGTGTGGGCGATGGGAGGGGGCGAGGGCAATGGGAGGGGGTGAGGGGGTGAGGGCGATGGGAGGGAGTGAGGGTGATGGGAGGGGGCGAGGGCGATGGGAGGGGGCGAGGGCGATGGGAGGGGGCGTGGGCGATGGGGGGGCGAGGGCGATGGGAGAGGGCGTGGGCGATGGGAGGGGGCGAGGGCGATGGGAGGTGGCGAGGGCAATGGGAGAGGGCGTGGGAGGTGGCGAGGGCGATGGGAGGGGGCGTGGGCGATGGGAAGGGGCAAGGGCGATGGGAGGAGAGGGGGCGAGGGCGATGGGAGGGGGTGAGGGCGATGGGAGGGGGTGAGGGCAATGGGAGGAGAGGGGGTGAGGGCGATGGGAGGGGATGAGGGCAACGGGAAGGGGCGAGGGCGATGGGTGGGGATGAGGGCGATGGGAGGGGGCGAGGGCAATTGGAGGGGGCGAGGGCAATGGGAGGAGAGGGGGCGAGGGCGATGGGAGGGGGCGTGGGCGATGGAAGGGGGCGAGGGGGCGAGGGCAATGGGAGGAGAGGGGGCGGGGGTTATGGGATGGGACGAGGGCGATGGGAGGGGGTGAGGGTGATGGGAGGGGGCGAGGGCAATGGGAGGAGAGGGGGCGGGGTTGATGGGAGGGGACGAGGGCGATGGGAGGGGGTGAGGGTGATGGGAGGGGGCGAGGGAAATGGGAGGAGAGGGGGCGGGGGTGATGGGAGGGGACGAGGGCGATGGGAGGGGGTGAGGGCAATGGGAGGAGAGGGGGTGAGGGCGATGGGAGGGGATGAGGGCGATGGGAAGGGGCGAGGGCGATGGGTGGGGATGAGGGCGATGGGAGGGGGCGAGGGCGATTGGAGGGGGCGAGGGCAATGGGAGGAGAGGGGGCGGGGGCTATGGGATGGGACGAGGGCGATGGGAGGGGGTGAGGGTGATGGGAGGGGGCGAGGGCAATGGGAGGAGAGGGGGCGGGGTTGATGGGAGGGGACGAGGGCGATGGGAGGGGGTGAGGGTGATGGGAGGGGGTGAGGGCGATTGAAGGGGGCGAGGGCGATGGGAGGGGGCGAGGGCGATGGGAGGGGGCGAGGGAAATGGGAGGAGAGGGGGCGGGGGTGATGGGAGGGGACGAGGGTGATGGGAGGGGGTGAGGGCGATTGAAGGGGGCGAGGGCGATGGGTGGGGGCGAGGGCGATGGGAGGGGGCGAGAGCGATGGGAGGGGGCGAGAGCGATGGAAGGGGGCGAGAGCGATGGGAGGGGGCGAGAGCGATGGGAGGGGGCGAGAGCGATGGGAGGGGGCGAGGGCGATGGGAGGGTTGCCAGCATTGAGAATTCTGCTTCTGAGTGAGGGTTGCCAGAAAGGAGAAAAGCACTGGAGGATGTAGAGGGTAGGATGTAAAGCGGCAGGAGATTGCAGAGTGGGACCATGTATCGAGGGGTTTGTAGGCAGTGATTAGTATTTTGTAAGAAGTGTGCTCTGCGGTCTAGCGGGATGGTGAAGACGGGAAATTGATAAGCACGATGCAGTGTGATACAATATGATGGATGGTACATTTTGGACCAATTGATGTTT
The DNA here is from genome assembly GCF_047496885.1 of Scyliorhinus torazame. Classification (NCBI taxonomy): domain Eukaryota; kingdom Metazoa; phylum Chordata; class Chondrichthyes; order Carcharhiniformes; family Scyliorhinidae; genus Scyliorhinus; species Scyliorhinus torazame. Next base: position 1,751,161 of record NC_092736.1, read on the forward strand.
AAGAAAGAGCTAAACTCTTACGATGATGATAAATGTGATGAAGGTTATTGTTGATGATTAATATGAGCAGTAAACCCAGCCACGGGCTGTTGACTAGGACTTAAAATACTGTTAAATTGTTTTGAAGAACCGCCTTCCTTTAATTTTCCTGTTCTGTGCAGACCATTGAGTAATTATTGGTATTGTTATCAATATATTCACAGAGTAACGGTCTCATTGGTGAGTTTCCCAAGTGACCATTCTTCATGCGTGAGCCAAGAAGTTAAGTTTCAGGAGGCTATTAAACGGTGAAAACTACCACGCTCAGTTTGATGATACCCTCATCACTACTTTCTTTTTACAAAGATTTCCAATTAAGGGGCAATTTAGCGTGGCCAATCCACAAACCGGTACATCTTTGGGTTGTGGGGGTGAAACCCACACAGACACGGGGAGAATGTGCAAACTCCACACGGAGAGTGACCCGGGGCCGGGATCGAACCTGGGACCTCGGCGTCGCGAGGCAGCAGTGCTAACCACTGTGCCACCGTGCCGCCCTCTCATCTCCACTTTTAAGGTGGATTCATTGGGGAGTGATCAAGAGCAGGAGCCTTGAAATTTCTCTCTGAACACTGACCTAATTGGTCGTAATTTTAGCGTGCCTCCCCCCATTGAAATGAGTTCACACAGCACACATTGGGATTAAGTACAATGCAGAGCGCCTCAGTAACAGGATTAAAATCATGGAATCATAGAATTTACAGTGCCATTCGGCCCATTGAGTCTGCACCGGCCCTTACAAAGAGCACCTTACTGAAGCGCACGTATCTACCCTGTCCCCGTAACCCCCACTTAACATTTTGTGGACACTAAGGGCAATTTATCATGGCCAATCCACCTAACCTGCACGTCTTTGGTCTGTGGGAGGAAACCGGAGCACCCGGAGGAAACCCACGCAGATAGGGGGAGAACGTGGAGACTCCGCACTGACAGTGACCCAAGCTGGGAATTGAACCTGGGACCCTGGCGCTGTGAAGCAACCGTGCTAACCACCATGCTACCATGATGATTGAGAGAGTGGATCATCACAGATAATCAATAATTACTCTGTTCTTTGCTTCTAGAGCCCAACTCGCACTATGTGATCACACTTAAAGCGTATAACAAGATTGGAGAAGGGATTCCTCTGTATGAGAGCACAGCCACCAGGCCTCTGACTGGTAAGAGGAAAAGATCGCAAATTTGTCTTTCCCTTTCTGACTTGCAAAAATGCTGCTGTGTTTCTGAGGCTGCACGCACCTTTGCAAAATAACCATCTTCTCCTCGCCTTGCTACCTGCTTCTAGGTGGAAATGTGCAAAGTTCTGGCAGTGAGTATGTCTGCGACTGCTACTGGTATCCCAGTAATTGTTAGCCAGGATCAGCACCTCCTTGCTCAGAGAAAAGGCTCTTAACTGAAATGTAGAACATCGGGGTTGATTTTCCGAGTGCGTTCTTCCATTAGGGAGCCTTGCCTACAGGGTTATGTGTTGGGAAATTGCTCCGTGCGTTTGGCCGCCCATGAATTTCCTGATATTCCCCCATAATGAAGGAACATTTCAGCTGTCGCTGACACTCTGAAGACCAATCCCTTGCAGTTCAATGTGCGACTCTCAGTAAGCACTGGGTTGAATTCTATTTGAGGGAGGAGATGTTGTGAGCTCTGGTATTGAATCCAGTGTTTTGACTCAGTTACTGCGACAACAAACATTAAAAAAAATTTTAAATATAAATTTAGAGTACCCAATTAATTTTTCCAGTTAAGGAGCAATTTATCACGGCCAATCCGCCTGCCCTGCACATCTTTGGGTTGTCGCGGTGAAACCCACGCAGACACGGGGAGAATGTGCAAACTCCACACGGACAGTGACCCAGAGCCGGGATCGAACCCGGGTCCTCGGCGCCGTGAGGCAGCAGTGCGAACCACTGCGCCACTGTGCTGCCGACAACAAACATACTCTGAACAAAATGGGCCTTATTTATAAAGGCAATTGGGTTTTGAAATCAAGATTTATCTTTGCGTCTATCATCGGCTCAGTTAATATTCTCCTCCCAGTTGGGGAAATGGCTGGAGTCGGGGAGGAAGGGTGTGGAACGTAAAGGTAGTGGGAGAATGGGAGAAATAGTGAAAGGAAGGCGAGAGATTCACCAAGGAGGCGAGGAAAGGGGACGCTTAGACATCATACTCTGGCTACGAACAAAGCTCACCCTTCCTCTCAGCAACCACCATAAGCACCAATCACCAGATGTTCAGTGTGTGATTGGCTGGCTGTTGTGTTGCGCATGTGAATATACTGTGTGTGTGTCTGTGTGTGTGCCTGCCTGTGTGCATCTGTGTGTGCCTGCCTGTGTTTTTGCCTGTGTGTGTGTGTGCCTGTGTCTGTGCGTGTCTGTGTGTGTTTGTATGTATGTGTGTGTATGTTTGTGTGTCTCTCTGTCTGTGTGTGTGAATGGTAAATTAAGGTAGCACCGACCAGCTAGTCTCTCAAATTACTTCATTTTAAGTAGTTAACAGTGGAACGCTTGCTCTAACCTTGCTTTCTCTGTTTCTTTCTCCTCCATTTCATGCCTTCCTGCTGCTTGGATCTGACGGGATCGCTCTCTGGCTGCTTTCCCCTTCTCCTTGCATGATTCATCACTTACCTTCTTACAAACATTACTCTTCATTTAATTTATCCCTTAGACCCTTTTGACCCTTCCAAAGTTTATATATTTGATCTTGTCAATAATCCATACACTCCAGTACCAGACCCCAGCCCCATGCTGCCCCCGGTCGGAGTTCAGGCCACAGTGCTTACCCACGACACCATCCGGGTCACGTGGGCCGACAGCTCGCTGCCCAAGAACCAGAAGATCACCGATGCGCGATTCTACACAGTGCGCTGGAAAACCAACTATCCTGCCAACACTAAGTACAAGGTGAGTCGTGTATCCAGCTGTCTGGGTCAGTTACGGAACTGTGCTGTACGTACCAGCCATGCTTCCGCTTCACAACACTAGCCACTGACTGGCAGCATGGTAGCACAGTGGTTAGCACTGTTGCTTCACAGTGCCTGGGTTCTGGGTTCGATTCCCGGCTTGGGTCACTGTCTGTGCGGAGTCTGCACGTTCTCCCCATGTCGGCGAGGGTTCCCTCCGGGTGCTCCGGTTTCCTCCCACAAGTCCCAAAAGACGTGCTGTTAGGTGAATTGGACATTCTGAATTCTCCCTCTGTGTCCCCGAACAGGTGCCGGAATGTGACAACTAGGGGATTTTCACAGTAACTTCATTGCAGTGTTAATGTAAGCCTGCTTGTGACAATAATAAAGATTATGATTATTATAAGATGGAGGTGGATAGATGTGGGGAAATGGGGTTAATTTCCCACATCTTACATGGGTATACGTTAGGGAACTAGTTTCTGGTATAATGGAGGGACGGATTAATTCCCTATGTTATTGGTGGAGTTTATTCCCTGGTTTATTTGTGGAGTTGTTCCTTGTATTATGGACAAGGTTAATTGTTGTTCTGGTGTATGGTGACTCAGTGAATGGTGGATGACTGTAACTCTATAGGTCCATGGCTCAGACAATGTCAATTTGATTCTCTTTCAGACGGCAGACACCACTACACTGAGTTATATTGTCTCAGGATTGAAACCAAATACACTCTACGAGTTTTCCGTCAAGGTAACAAAGGGTCGAAGGTCGAGTACCTGGAGCATGACAGCACACGGAACTACATTCGAAACAGGTATGGCCCTGGTTCCAAGACTGAAAACAGAATATATGAGTCAATAAAACATTGTTCCCTTCTCCAGCTAGGCTGTGGGACAGTTTATGAACATGGTCATGACTCAGTGTGGGAGCTCTAGCCTCAACCCTGGCTCTGGGCTGAGTTATCTGATCCTGAGCTCAGCCTCTGGGCCCTTAAATTTATCAGCATGGGTTCCTGCTCCTCATTGCTGCCCAGTTACCCCTGCTGGCAAGGGTGAGCACTCCACAATCAAATGTTCTGCAGAAACTTCAAGACTAGGCTCACTGGTGAAGAGAATGATGAGGCAGATACAGAACTCTGGGAGAGAGAGACTGTGAGCTTATTGAGCAAGTTGTCATCGGGAGGGACAAGTTATTGGGGGTGTTGGCAGGCTTAAAATTGGAGAAATCTCCAGGTCTGGACGAATCATGTCCGTGGATGCTGCAGGAGGCATGGGAGGAGATTGCCGGGGCTCTGAACCAAATTTTTAATACCTCTCTGGCTACGGGAGAGGCGCCGGAGGACTGGAGAACAGCTAATGTGGTCCCACTATTTAAGAAAGGCTGTAGGGATAAGCCAGGGAGCTACAGGCCAGCGAGTCTCACGTCAGTGATGGGGAAACTAATGGAGAAAATCCTGAAGGACAGAATCTATCTCCACTTGGAGAGGCAAGGTTTGATCAGGAATAGCCAGCATGGCTTTGTCGGAGGGATCTCGTGCCTAACAAATTTGATTGAATTTTTTCAGCATGTTGATGAGGGTAGTGCAGTTGATGGAGTTTACATAGATTTCAGCAAAGCCTTTGACAAGGTCGCACATGGGAGACTTATAAAGAAGGCAAATGCACCTGGGACACAGGGGAACTTGAAAAGGTGGATTCAAAGCTGGCTGAGCTGCAGGAGACAGAGGGTGATGACAGACGGCTGCCTTAGTGACTGGAAGCCAGTGTCCAGTGGGGTACCACAGGGATCTGTGCTGGGTCCTCTATTATTTGCCATTTATATAAACAACATAAATGACTATGTGGGGGGTGGATCAGTAAGTTTGCGGATGACACAAAGATTAACCGGGTGGTTAACAGTGAGGTTGAGTGTCCTGGGTTACAGGAAGATGTAGACGGGATGGTCAAATGGGCAGGAAAGGGGCAGATGGAATTTAACCCTGAAAAGTGTGAGGTGATACACTTTGGAAGGAGTAATGTGACAAGGAAATATTCAATGAAAGGCCTGACGCTGGGAAGTTCCGAAGAACAAAGGGACCTTGGAGTGTTTGTAAATAGATCTCTGAAGGCAGAAGGGCAGGTTAATAGGGAGGTGAAAAAGGCATATTCATCAATAGAGGCATTGATTACAAAAGTAGGGAGGTCATGTTGGAGTTGTATAGAACTTTGGTGAGGCCACAGCTGGAGCACTGTGTGCAGTTCTGGTCACCACATTATAGGAAGGATGTGATTGCACTGGAGGGGGTGCAGAGGAGATTCACCAGTATGGTGCCTGGGATGGAACATTTAAGTTATGAAGAGAGGTTGGATAGGTTTGGGATGTTTTCGCTGGAGCAGAGAGGACTGAGGGGCGACCAGATCGAGGTGGACAAGGTTATGAGGGACATGGACAGGGTGGAGAGGGAGCAGCTGTTCCCCTTAGTTGAAGGGTCGGTTACGCAGGGGGCACAAGTTCAAGGTGAGGGGCGGGAGGTTTAGGGGGGATTTGAGGAGAAACGTTTTTACCCAGTGGATGGTGCGGGTCTGGAACGCACTGCCTGGGAGGGTGGGAGAGGCGGGTTGCCTCACATCTTTAAAAAGTACCTGGATGAGCACTTGGCCGTCTTAACATTCGAGGCTATAGGCCAAGTGCTGGCCAAGGGGGTTAGGTGGGCAGGTCAGGTGTTTCTCCTGTGTCGGTGCAGACTCAATGGGCCGAAGAGCCTTTTCTGCACTGCATGTTTCTGTGAAGCTCATTATATCACATTTTGTTATGTAACTCATCAAATAAAACGGCAGTAAAAAACAGCTTATTTCCTGATATTCTAAAGCTGACCTTCTCACAGTACCGTGAGGGGGTATCATAGAATTTACAGTGCAGAAGGAGGTCATTCGGCCCATCGAGTCTGCACCGGCTCTTGGAAAGAGCACCCTACCCATGGTCCACACCTCCACCCTATCCCCATTACCCAGTAACCCCACCCAACACTAAGGGCAATTTTGGGCACTAAGGCAATTTAGCACGGCCAATCCACCTAACCTGCACATCTTTGGACTGTGGGAGGAAACCGGAGCACCCGGAGGAAACCCACGCACACACGGGGAGGATGTGCAGACTCCGCACAGACAGTGACCCAAGCCGGATTCAAACCTGGGACCCTGGAGCTGTGAAGCAATTATGCTATCCACAATGCTACCTTGCTGCCCAGTAGCACAGTGGTTAACACTGCTGCCTCACAGCTCCAGTGTCACAGGTTCGATTCCCGGCTTGGGTCACTGTCTGGTCACTGTCGGTGCGGAGTCTGCACGTTCTCCCCGTGTCTGCGTGGGTTTCCTCCGGGTGCTCCGGTTTCCTCCCACAGTCCAAAGATGTGCCGGTCAGGTGGATTGGCCATGATTATTGTGCGGGGTTACGGGGATACGGGGACAGGGCGGGGAGTGGGCCTAGGCAGGGCACTCTTTCGGCGGGTCGGTGCAGGCAAATGGCCTCCTCCTTCTATGGATGATAGGATTGGAACTCATTCTCTGAATTATTCGTCCAGTAACATAACCCTGAGATCGCAAGTTTAATATCTTACTCTCTTTTCAGTGCCAACATCTCCTCCCAAGGATCTCACAGTCGTGAGCAAGGAAGGAAAACCGAGGACCATCATTGTGAACTGGCAGCCACCATCAGAGGCCAACGGAAAAATCACAGGTATGGAGGCCAGAGCACACCAGACCCTTGGAGCCTGTGTGGCCACTGGGGCAGTGGCACCACGGGGGTGGGGGGGCGGGGGCTGGAGCAGTAGCACCACGGGGGTGGGGGTGGGGGGTGGGGCAGTAGCACCCATCGCCTCTGAGCATTTAGATTGTGGCTGGTGGGGGCTTGTGGGGCAGGTCAGGCACGTTGCGGCTTTAGCCTCCCCCTTACAGCACAGCCCACTACAAACATGACTCTGATGTTACTATCTGTGATACTCTCACAGAGCTGACTTTGTGCTAACTATTCCTGCCGAGTCATATTTCCGTTGCTGGGGGGGGGGGGGTAGAAGTAGGTGATCTTTATGATGGGGATGATATGAGATTGGAAACTCAGTGCAATATCGTATAGAAATACAACCAGTTTGATTCATCCTGAAACAAGGAATGGTTGGGATGAGTGGCAAAAACAGAGCTTGTGGTGGGGACAGAGGTGATGGTTTTATGTTTAGCGAAGGAAATTGGAGCTCATCAACGACTGGATGTCAGTCCCATTTGTACAATTATTTTCTGTTGGACATCGCATCTGCCCCACAAAATAAACAGATTCCACAACAAGAGAACAAGGTTAATTATATTAAATAGGCAAAGGGGATGAGTGAATAAGTTCATCCACCAATACTTTGGAATATCATTCGGGGGCGACAGGTTGTTAACAGAGAAACTGAAGTTTGTGATAATAAAGTTAATTTCTTATCTCTGTGTATTTCTTCCTTCTCCCCTCTGTTCTCCACCTAGGATACATCATATATTATAGCACAGATATTACTGCAGAAATCCATGACTGGGTGATTGAGCCAGTGGTTGGAGACAGACTGACCCACCAGATACAAGATCTCACACTTGACACCACTTATTACTTCAAAATCCAGGCTCGTAATTCCAAAGGCATGGGGCCATTGTCTGATTTTGTCCAGTTCCGCACACCCAAAGGTAAGGGTTGAGTTTTTACATCCTGAGTGAGATTCTGCGTGGGAGCCCGTCCGTAAGAGAGGCTGCATTTGTGCTGGATACAAGATCAGAGTCTGCAGACTTTGGAGGTTCAACCAAACACTTAGAGCTTTATTTAGAAGATGTTTACACTACCGGCTGCGATGTTAGACTGCCCACGTACGCAATTGTTCTCAGAAAGTGCCCCTGTTCAAGTGCAAAGCTGCTTGTGAGGAAATACTAAAAACACCACGGAATACACAACATTTCCTCCCCCTTTATAATCAACATCCCTGACACAATAAACAGAATAACATTAACGATCAGTTAGCAACACGATCACTCATTGAGCAACAGCAGCAGTCAATGGGCCAGGCATCCAGAGGTCGGCGTTCTTGGTGCGGTTCCCCGTGAACCTCAGGCGTCTGCTTTTTAATACTTGCTGCAACCTCTGGTGTCTTTGGCTTGGTACGAGGGTCCTCCGTGTTTACCTTAGCCGGGGCCGCCGTGGTGATCGGAGGTTGACTCGGTGTTTGATTCGCAATTGAGGTGTTGTTTTCCCCACTTGGTTTGGTTCTCGGGAAGGTCCAGGTCCTCTCTCGGCGCAGCCGGATTTGGAATCTGTCGGTTCTGCCTCTGGTGGATTGGTTCCTGTTGCCAGAATTGATCCTCCTGCCTTCTCCATATTACATCCCTTCGGGTCTGTATGGTGTAGGAGTCCGGTCCGGTCTGTGCTACGATGCTGGCAGGAATCTACTTTTCAATTGTGGTATAATTTCTTGCCAGAACCTCTTGACCGTGTTCTCCCCCGTATAACCTGACCCTGCTGCTGCTTCTCGACAATTTACTTTGTCTTGGGTGGTTTTAGCAAATCGAATGCTGTGCGTAGTTGATGTTTAATAATTAGCAAGCTGGAGAAACTTGGGGTGTTGAGTGTGTAATATTCCTGTCCGTGAGCAGGAATTGACTCAAACATTTAGACAATTAACCTTGTTCTCTGGTTACCTTTAACAAATGTTTCGTCATCTGTATAAAACGTTCTGCCAGCCCATTTGTGGCAGGGGGATAAGGAGCAGACCGAATGTGTTGAATTCCATTCTCTTTCAAGTCGTTTATGAACTCTTAAGATTTGAACTGCAGCCCCTTATCGCTCCCCAGTTGTTCAGGGTAACTGAATCTGCTGAAGATTTCACCCAATCTTTCCATTGTTTTCTCCGATGACGTTGACTTCATGATCGCAAATTCAGACCATTTCGAGTGAGCATCGACTAGAATGAGGAACATTCGCCGTTCAAACAGTCCTCCGTAATCATCATGTACCTGTTGTCAGGCCTCTTCTGGCCATTCCCACGGGTGCAATAAGGCCAATGGCAGCAGGTTCCACACTTTTGGACAAATGGACACATTCCTGCCTTTTCCTTGATTTCTGTATCTTGCCCTCACCACCAAAAATAACTCCTGGCTCTCCCCTTCACTCTTACAATACCACAGTGGCCTTCGTGTCATTGGTTCAATACAAGGTTTCCTAATATCCTAATAGTTTTTTTTAAATTAAGGGGCAATGTAGCGTGGCCAATCCACTTACCCTGCACATCTTTGGGTTGTGAGGGTGAGACCCACACAGACAGGGGGAGAATGTGCAAATTCCACACGGGCAGTGACCCAGGGCTGGGATCGAACCCGGGTCCTCAGCGCCGTGAGGCAGCAGTGCTAACCACTGCATCACTGTGTGCCCCCCCTCCCCAGGTTTTTTAATAATGGTGGAACGATGAAACTCATTCCCCAAAGGAGACAACCTGCCTGTACAGATAACTCACGTCTTCGGGGGGAATGTGGCTTTTACTTTGTGGAGTGTGTTTATTTCCACAAAGTCCTGCCTCGCAGCAGCTTATCCATAACCTGTGAAAGTACTGGATCACTTTTGAAATGTTTCTTCAGCTGTCCTGCGGTTACAGGAGTGTATCTACTTACTGGAATAGTAAATGTTTCCACACGACCTGCTTATCGCCCAACTATTTTGTGAGGGTAGTCGGGAAGTCCATCTGCGTTCCCGTGCAGGTTTGACTGACGATACTTGATTGTGTGTGTGCTGACAAGAGCAATGCCCACCTCTGCATTTTGCTCTCTGCCAGTGATGGAATCCTGGTATGAGTTACAGGAATCGATGTTAGTGGACGATGGTCCATCGATAAAGTCAATTTCCTCCAAAAAAGGAATTGGTAGATTTAGTCCAAAAATGATTCCTTGGGTATCTTTCTCTATCTGCACATAATTACTTTGGGCTTTATTCCAGATCTTTACACGAAGACGATCGGCTTCTCTTCACTTGTGGGCATTTTGTGGGGAACCACCGCCCTAACCCACATGCCAGTTGCAGGGGTAAATTTGGACCAAAATGTGTCAGAGCTTCTGACTTGAGTAGCGCCTCTTTGGCTTACACGATCGCTCACTCACTTTTTATTTTGACACAGTAGATCGTGCACGGGTTTTAGAATATTCACCAGATTAGAGACAGACCTTCTATAGTAATTTAGTACGCCGAAGAAAGATTGAAGTTGGTTGACATGTTGAGGTACGGGAGTTTTGACTTTCAAAGGTGACTCATGCAGTCCCTTGGCATCGCTGACATGACGCATATATTCAATTGAAGATTGGAAAAATTCACATTTGTCTTTTCGGACTCTTAATCCACAATCTTCTTATCTCTGGAGTGTGACATCCAGGTTGAGGCGATGTTCTTCCCCATTCTTCCCAGTAAGCAAGATGCCATCCAGATAAAACAGGACTCTGCCTAATCACTTATGATTTGGTCCATCGCTCGTTGGAACAATGCTGACACTGAAGTGATGTCAAATTAAATCTTTAGTATCAAAACAACCCTTTGAAGGGCAGCACGGTAACGCAACGCTTAGCACTGCTGCCTCACGGCGCCGAGGACCCGGGTTCGATCCTGGCTCCGGATCACTGGCCGTGTGGAGTTTGCACGTTCTCCGCAGAACCCAAAAGATGCGCAGGGTAGCTGGATTGGTCACACTAAATTGCCCCTTAATTGGAAACATTAAAAAAAGTAACTCTTTGTGTGTCACAATCATCAAGAATGTTGTGAATCCTGATCCACGTTCATTTGAAGATATCCTTGACAGGTCACTTTCACTTGCGTGTTGGCCTCCAGCCAACCCAGCAAATCGCTCATTTACCAGGGGTTGAAGGTGCTGCTCGGCACATCGATCAGGATTTAAATGCTCCACAAATGCGATTATTTTTTCAAACGGCTACAATTGGCATGGCCCATCACTCACGTTAACGGGTTCAAGGACTCCTGTTCTGACCAATTGTTTTAATACTGCCTCTATCTTAGGTCTGACCTAGCCTTGAGCATCTCGCCTGACAGTACGTTTATTGACAGTTAATCTTCAGACTGTGAATCGAGTTCCTTTTCCCGTCCTTTTTGTACCACATGGACACTTCTTCCTGATTCAGATTGCCATAGGTTTTATTTGCCTCTTGCTCCCAGCAACCTTTGCCTGAAACTTGCTTCTTCTTCCCACAAACATGAAATGAAATGAAAATCGCTTATTGTCACAAGTATGCTTCAAATGAAGTTACTGTGAAAAGGCCCTAGTCGCCACATTCCGGTGCATGTTCGGGGAGGCTGGTACGGGAATTGAACCGTGCTGCTGGCCAGCCCTGGTCTGCTTTTAAAGCCAGCTATTTAGCCCTGTGCTAAACCAGCCCCAAACAACTTGGCCCTTTCTGCCACATGGTGTCTTTGCACCAACAATCTGCTGCTGAGTGCTCGGTTTTTGCACACCTATGGTAAGTGTGAGTTTGTGTTTGTGTTTCAGCCGACAGCTTGTGAATTCATCTGCTTGAACTCACCCGTCGAGCTTATTTGACTGCTTATTCCATGGATACAGCAATTTCCAAAGCTTTCTTTAAAGTCAGGTGGCTTTCGGTTAACAACCGATTTTGAATAGCTTTGCTCCTTAAACCACAGACTAATTTATCTCTGATGGTATCTTTTAATGCCTCCCCGAATTCGCAGTGTTCAGCCAGGGTAGCTACAAACTGTGTAATCGATTCACCCGTTCTTGGTTGCATTTATGAAACCTTTGTATGATATTGTGCCTGGATTTTCCAAACGTCCCACACTCCTGAGGAGGTTAAATGTTTCCCCCCCCATTATGTTCAGGCTGTTGCGACTTTTATATCTGCTGCTATCTCGTTAGCTTGGAAAGATAGTCGAGTCGTTCCGTTTACGAGCTCCATCGCCCTGTATTCTCGTCAAGCGGTTCCATGGCGCCAAAAACTCCGACCATTTTTCTCTATGGAAGAACCTGTGGGTGCAGGATGTACCATGAAGTTTTATTACTGCCTTTCTTCCTGTCTCCCCAGAACAAGGCACATCCCAAACTCGGCCTGTTTCTCTTTGTGTTCTGCAACACCCCAGCTCTGGATTTGTTGTTTCAGGGTACTTGCTACTCATGGCCACTGAGTTCATTTCGGGCTTCTCTCCAAGGTTGTTTCCTTCGGATTTGTTGGTGATTTTCCGGTCCCTCCAGCGGGTGCAGCCCTTGTCTGGCTCCCCGGTCGCCAGCTTTCCTGTGGTGGATTCAAGATTGAGTCTGCCTGATCGAGTTTGGAGGTTCAACCAACACCTCGAGCTTTATTCAGAAGATGTTAACACTACCGGCTGCGATGTTAGACTGGCCGCTTGCTCGCACAAATGACATCATGCCATCATTCTCTTAAAGTGCCCCTGTTGAGCTACAAGGCTGCCTGTGGGGAGACATTAACACAGCATTCTCTTAAAATGATGCAGTAACTTCAAGGAGAAACGATTTCTGTAAAATTCTGGAGAGTTTTATGTTTGCTGTAATTCCTATCATTACTTCACCACCTGTCCATTCTGCATTCCCCAAACAACTGGACTCTTGAGTAGAGGGAGACGTATTTATTCATCTCTCCCTCTTCATATCCAGATATTATTCCTGCCCCTGTATTGACTTAACAGTGCGCCTACCTCACTGCTATTAGAATTAGGACAGAATTGTCGGAAATGCAGTAAGTTTGTGAGCAGTATGGCCACACCTCCAGTGTGGCCAGTGGCCACTGCAAATATACCTCCATTGTGACCAGCGCAGCCATACCATCAGTGTGGCCAGTGCCCAGTGCAGCCATGCCTCCAGTGTGGCCAGTGCCCAGCGCAGCCATGCCTCCAGTGTGGCCAGTGCCCAGTGCAGCCATGCCTCCAGTGTGGCCAGTGCCCAGCGCAGCCATGCCTCCAGTGTGGCCAGTGCCCAGTGCAGCCATGCCTCCAGTGTGGCCAGTGCCCAGTGCAGCCATGCCTCCAGTGTGGCCAGTGCCCAGTGCAGCCATGCCTGCAGTGTGGCCAGTGCCCAGTGCAGCCATATCACCAGTGTGGTCAGTATCCTGTGTGCCCAGTGCCCAGTGCAGCCATGCCTCCAGTGTGGCCAGTGCCCAGTGCAGCCATACCTCCAGTGTGGCCAGTGCCCAGTGCAGCCATGCCTCCAGTGTGACCAGTGCCCTCGGGCCACTACCTCTGTATGTTTAGTGGTGGAGAAGGTCCCCAGTGGAGAAGGACATCCAGGGTCAGTGCTGCCATTTGAACTCTGCTCCTGTTAAGACCCCGGCAAGTTGTAAATGGGCTCGAGAGGAAAGAGGAAACGTAGATTTCCCAGAGCGAGAAAAATAATTTGTCAAAAACACATGTCGACATTCACGATATTTAATGATTCGGACTTTGTGTCTGAAGATTATGGGATTGCGAGCTGTTCAATGTATTTATGGAAATAGGCGTTTGAATTGAGATCTTTGAAATGAGACAGTGCGTTCTAAATACTCTGGCAGCTTTTGTTGTGCGTTCACAGAATCTGCAGCTTGGAGTCTGTGGCCGGCGGGGTGGCTGCAAATACTGAGTTGCCTTGCGATGTTTAAATACTTGTCTCGATCACATTTCTGTAACAGTTTTGCTGTGACTAACCTTCGCCGGTTTGAGATGGGTGAGGGGACAGTGGTCGTCAGGGAGTAAGTGAGGAAGAGATCTGGTGCTCATCACTCTGTGTGTGGTCATTTTGAAATGGGATTGAAGCTGTCTGTGGCTGTGCATGTGGCCAAACCTCGCTCTGTGACTGTCCCTGTTTTTGCTGCTTTGATGTGTTTGTGTCTGGTTCAATTTTTGATTAACCTGGTCTCTCTCTTGTTGGATTGAATTGCTTTTGATGATAGCCCTGATCTGTTTGCTGGGTCATTAGACAGAATGGCGAATGAGCAAGGTAACTGCACTCCACCTGCTTCAACCCTGGGCTTGTTGGTAGTTTCTCACTTGCTCACCATTTGCTGTTTCCTGACACTTAACCCCTTCATCTCCTCTGGCCTTCAGTTAATATCAGTCTGGAAAGTCAGGGCAGGGGTTACTGGTTTAATTCCCCACCGCATCACGTGTCTCTCTCTCTGCAGCTGCCTACGAGGTACAAAGCACCACGGCTGGTCCAACTCTAACCACTTCCCCAGAGGGAAGAGGGGGAACTCAGAGGATGAATAATTCAACACATTCCTAAAAAAAGACAATTTGGAAAGAGGATAAGATTCATTTATCCGTGTTTTTATAAAGGAGAAAAGAGCCTTTTCACTTTGCATGTGAAGCATCTTCATCTTCACTTAAGCTACAAAAGCTATATATATGTGTTCAGATTAAATAAATGTACACCTGGTATAGTCAAATGTGTTGTCTATGTTCTTTGAAAGCATATTCTTTGCAAATCCCGTCCCTCAAGATGTGGATTTCTGGCTGGGATACAGGCCCACGGACACTAGATCCTTTTATGACTGCAGCCAATTGCAAGTCTTGCACGTAGCCAGTGAGAGTTAACCAAAGTGGGACAAACGCAACCCTGTGGAAGGCTCCCCTCCCAACACCGATGGTCCTACCAGCTGTGGACCTCTTCATTCTCAATTTGAGGAGTTCTCCTGTTCATCTTACCAGCTCAGCAGCACCTACTAATTGTGCTGCAGGTCCTCCAATTGGTCCTCCTGCTGCGAGGGGAACTTGCAGGGTGCGATGTTTCCACGCATCCGCTGCCCTTGTCCTTCAAGGTGGCGGAGGTCGCGGGTTTGGATGGTGTTGTCAAAGGACTCTTGCTACAGTGCATCTTGTAGATGGTGCACTCTGCTGCCACTGTGTGCTAGGGGTGGAAGGAGTGAATGTTGTACGATGGTGGATGGGTGTCAATCAAGCGTGTTGCTTTGTCCTGGATGGTGTTGAGCTTCTTGAGTGTTGTTGGAGTTTCACTTGTGCCGTGTATGTTGAGGAATCGCTTTAGAAATCTGGAGGTGGGTTTCTTGTCTCAGAATCCGCAGCCTCTGACCTGCACAGTGTTTGTACGGCTGTTCTAGTTAACGTCTGGTTACTCAGGATGTTGATAGTGGGGGATTCAGCGATGGTAAAGCTATTGAAACTCAAAGTGAGGTGGTTAGACTCTCTCTTGTTGGAGATGATGTGGAGATGGATCATTGCCTGGCACTTATGTGGCACAAATCTTACTTGCCCCACTGATCAGCCCAGGTCTGAATGTTGTGAGTGCAGACAGTTGCTCTATCTGAGAAATTGACCTATTTTGGAGAGAGCATTATTGATGAAGCAGCTGAAGATGGTTGGGCCTTGGATACTATCCAGAGGAACTCCACAGCGATAACTAACCTCCAACAACCACAACCATCTTCTTTTGTGTTAGATATGGCTCCAGGTTCTGTAAAGTTTCAGCCTTGATGCCCATTGACTTCAATTTTGCTAAACTGCCTCATTCCACTCATAAGAACATAAGAACTAGGAGCAGGAGTCGGCCATCTGGCCCCTCGAGCCTGCTCCGCCATTCAATGAGATCATGGCTGATCTTTTGTGGACTCAGCTCCACTTTCCGGCCCGAACACCATAACCCTTAATCCCTTTATTCTTCAAAAAAACTATCTATCTTTATCTTAAAAACATTTAATGAAGGAGCCTCTACTGCTTCACTGGGCAAGGAATTCCATAGATTCACAACTCTTTGGGTGAAGAAGTTCCTCCTAAACTCAGTCCTAAATCTACTTCCCCTTACTTTGAGGCTATGCCCCCTAGTTCTGCTTTCACCCACCAGTGGAAACAACCTGCCCGCATCTATCCTATCTATTCCCTTCATAATTTTATATGTTTCTATAAGATCCCCCTCATCCTTCTAAATTCCAACGAGTACACTCCCAGTCTACTCAACCTCTCCTCGTAATCCAACCCCTTCAGCTCTGGGATTAACCTAGTGAATCTCCTCTGCACACCCTCCAGTGCCAGTACGTCCTTTCTCAAGTAAGGAGACCAAAACTGAACACAATACTCCAGGTGTGGCCTCACTAACACCTTATACAATTGCAGCATAACCTCCCTAGTCTTAAACTCCATCCCTCTAGCAATGAAGGACAAAATTCCATTCGCCTTCTTAATCATCTGTTGCACCTGAAAACCAACTTTTTGCGACTCATGCACTAGCACACCCAGGTCTCTCTGCACAGCAACATGTTTTAATATTTAATCATTTAAATAATAATCCCTTTTGCTGTTATTCCGACCAAAAATGATAACCTCACATTTGTCAACATTGTATTCCATCTGCCAGACCCTAGCCCATTCACTTAACCTATCCAAATCCCTCTGCAGACTTCCAGTATCCTCTGCATTTTTTGCTTTACCACTCATCTTAGTGTCATCTGCAAACTTGGACACATTGCCCTTGGTCCCCAACTCCAAATCATCTATGTAAATTGTGAACAATTGTGGGCCCAACACTGATCCCTGAGGGACACCACTAGCTACTGATTGCCAACCAGAGAAACACCCATTAAACCTCACTCTTTGCTTTCTATTAATTAACCAATCCTCTATCCATACTAAAACTTTCCCCTTAATGCCATGCATCTTTATCTCATGCAGCAACCTTTTGTGTGGCACCTTGTCAAAGGCTTTCTGGAAATCCAGATATACCACATCCATTGGCTCCCCGTTATTTACCGCACTGGTAATGTTCTCAAAAAATTCCACTAAATTAGTTAGGCACGACCTGCCCTTTATGAACCCATGCTGCGTCTGCCCAATGGGACAATTTCCATCCAGATTCCTTGATGATAGATTCCAGCATCTTCCCTACTACCGAAGTTAAGCTCACTGGCCTATAATTCAAGTGCTTTTCTCAGTCACTCTCCTCCTCTTGGCAGTTTAGCTCTTGTGTACATTTTTGGATCAAAGCTGTAATGATGTCTGGAATCCAGTGGGTCCTGGTGGATCCCAAGCTGAATGTCAGTGAGGAGATTTGCTGTCACTTGGTATTGTGTAGATTTTTGTTGCCACACTCTGCCCTGCTTTGAGGCCAATAGTTAGGACGAGCAGGAGTTACAGGTAACTGTTCCACCCAGGGCAATGTGGGTGGATTTCCGATCAGCAGCTTGTGTTAGATTTTGATTCCCATTATCCATGGCTTTGAGCAGAACTCTAGACGATCAGTTACAGTTTGTAGCCAGCGACATTTCAGATAGACTCTGAGGGGACTCCACTGACTTGGTCCGACAGAATCGATGGAACTTGCTGTAGTGATTGGCTGATGTGTGAATTGGATGCTGCTGACCTGAGCTTCACTTTGACTTGAAGCAACACAAACCTGTTATTCATATTTCCAAGTAAGAAGTCTTACAACACCAGGGTAAAGTCCACCAGGTTTGTTTCGAATCACTAGCTTTCGGAGCGCTGCTCCTTCCTCAGGGGAATTCACCTGAGGAAGGAGCAGTGCTCCGAAAGCTAGTGATTCGAAACAAACCTGTTGGACTTTAACCTGGTGTTGTAAGACTTCTTACTGTGCTCACCCCAGTCCAACGCCGGCACCTCCACATCATGGGCGCTATTCTTCCCCCCCCCACGCCGGGTGGGAGAATCGCCGGAACGGCGCGTGAATCGCGCCACCCCGACCCCCGCACGCGATTCCCCTACCCCCCCCCCGGAAACCAGCGGCGCGCGATTCGCACCGGGCCGCTCGGAGAACCGGCGAGCGGTGATTCTCCGGCCCGGATGGGCCGAGCGGCCGCTACGACACGACAGGTTCCCGCCGGCGCCGTCCACCCCTGGTCGCTGCTGGCGGGAACTCTGCTGGAACGCTGGGGGGGGGGCCTGTGGGGGAGGGAGGGGGGCTCCTCCACCGGGGTGGCCTCCGATGGGGTCTGGCCCGCGATCGGGGCCCACCGATCGGCGGGCTGGCTTCTCCCCCCCCCCCTCCCCCCCCCCCCAGGTCTACCACCTTCCGCCCGCGGCCCCAAAACACCGCCGCCATGTTGGTGAGGGGCCGGCGTGCGTAGACGTTCCCCGCGCAAGTGCAGGATGGCGCGGCCGAACTGCGCGTTCGCAGGATTGGGCTGCCCCGACTGCACATGCGCGGGTTGGCGCGGCGGGTAAGGACGTTGGAGCGGCGTGAACCACTCCAGCGCCTGCTGGCCCCCCTCCGGGCCCTGCTCGCGCCGTCGTGAAATGTGACGGCGTTCACGACGGCGCGAACACTTGGCCTCCATATCGGAGGACCGCCCCCCATATTTCAGTAAGAGAAGAAAACACAAGAAACAATTTTTGTGCCGATGCCGCGCTGTCAGTTTCCCTTCCTTTTTTCAAACATCTATTTTTGTTGCTGTGTGACTTCGCCCTCAGCAGGTTCTACAGTCCCATCACACCACCTCCGTCTCCGCACACCTCAGCCCCAGCCAACGCCTCCGACCCGCCTAACGGAACAGAGACCTATTCCAAACGTCCCTGCCCCCACCTCGCCCAACACGGCCGAACAGCCACACCTCAGAGTAACCAATCAGGTGCTGACAAGCCAAAACCTCCGGTATTACATCTTTTGTCACCAAGATACTGGTGTTTGACTGGCTGGGACTGTGCCATGACCAGTAGACTGTGCCAATATATAAACAAAAATAGCAGATTAAAAAATGTGATAAATCGAGCAGTCTGAGTGTTAGTGCTGCAATATCGCTGTGTTATTTCAAAGACTGTCACTTTAACACAAGGAGGAGTCTTTGCTGACGCTCTTTGGCGTTGTCCCATCAGTAATAACGGAGATTACAATATCTTCTCTGTCTGGCAGGGGGGGCTGCATCTTCCTTGGGCTCAAACCAACATGGAATGCTGATGCTGTCTGTTTATTCCTGCTGCTCTATTCTTGTGTTCTGCTTGCTTCTAATTCTTCAATTATTTTTAATAACAGCCATTATTAAAATCCCACATAAACATGCTTCAAGGGGGTCACTACAGCGATGCACTTCTTTCTATAGCTCATTTTGACCCTATCGGTGACAGCACTTCAAACCCAGCCCATTGATTGGGATACACAGTGAAACCTCCTGAGGAAGAAATGAGAAGCTTCATAAACATCTCCCTCTAGTCCATGGTAAAAATCCCAGCAGCGAGCAGGGGTTTAATATGTCACACTGTCGCCTCTTAGGATTCACTATGGAGACTCCAGCACAAAATCTGTCTGTCACAGGGCAGTGCTGAGGGAGAGCTGCAGTGTAGGAGGTGCTGTGTTGACACAGGGCAGTGCTGAGGGAGTGCTGCAGTGTAGGCGGGTCTGTATTGACACAGGGCAGTGCTGAGGGAGTGCTGCAGTGTCGGAGGTTCTGTGTTGACACAGGGCAGTGCTGAGGGAGAGCTGCAGTGTAGGAGGTTCTATGTTGACACAGGGCAGTGCTGAGGGAGTGCTGCAGTGTAGGCGGGTCTGTATTGACACAGGGCAGTGCTGAGGGAGTGCTGCAGTGTCGGAGGTTCTGTGTTGACACAGGGCAGTGCTGAGGGAGAGCTGCAGTGTAGGAGGTTCTATGTTGACACAGGGCAGTGCTGAGGGAGAGCTGCAGTGTAGGAGGTGCTGTGTTGACACAGGGCAGTGCTGAGGGAGTGCTGCAGTGTCGGAGGTTCTGTGTTGACACAGGGCAGTGCTGAGGGAGAGCTGCAGTGTAGGAGGTTCTATGTTGACACAGGGCAGTGCTGAGGGAGAGCTGCAGTGTAGGAGGTTCTATGTTGACACAGGGCAGTGCTGAGGGAGTGCTGCAGTGTAGGAGGTGCTGTGTTGACACAGGGCAGTGCTGAGGGAGAGCTGCAGTGTAGGAGGTGCTATGTTGACACAGGGCAGTGCTGAGGGAGAGCGGCAGTGTAGGAGGTGCTATGTTGACACAGGGCAGTGCTGAGGGAGAGCTGCAGTGTAGGAGGTGCTATGTTGACACAGGGCAGTGCTGAGGGAGTGCTGCAGTGTAGGAGGTGCTATGTTGACACAGGGCAGTGCTGAGGGAGTGCTGCAGTATAGGAGGTGCTGTATTGACACAGGGCAGTGCTGAGGGAGTGCTGCAGTGTAGGAGGTGCTGTATTGACACAGGGCAGTGCTGAGGGAGAGCTGCAGTGTCGGAGGTTCTGTGTTGACACAGGGCAGTGCTGAGGGAGTGCTGCAGTGTAGGCGGTTCTGTATTGACACAGGGCAGTGCTGAGGGAGTGCTGCAGTGTAGGAGGTTCTGTATTGACACAGGGCAGTGCTGAGGGAGAGCTGCAGTGTCGGAGGTGCTGTGTAGACACAGGGCAGTGCTGAGGGAGAGCTGCAGTGTAGGCGGTTCTGTATTGACACAGGGCAGTGCTGAGGGAGGGCTGCAGTGTAGGAGGTGCTATGTTGACACAGGGCAGTGCTGAGGGAGTGCTGCAGTGTAGGAGGTGCTGTATTGACACAGGGCAGTGCTGAGGGAGTGCTGCAGTGTAGGAGGTTCTGTATTGACACAGGGCAGTGCTGAGGGAGGGCTGCAGTGTAGGCGGTTCTGTATTGACACAGGGCAGTGCTGAGGGAGAGCTGCAGTGTACAAAGAACAAAGAAATGTACAGCACAGGAACAGGCCCTTCGGCCCTCCAAGCCCGTGCCGACCATACTGCCCGACTAAACTACAATCTTCTACACTTCCTGGGTCCGTATCCTTCTATTCCCATCCTATTCATATATTTGTCAAGATGCCCCTTAAATGTCCCTATCGTCCCTGCTTCCACTACCTCCTCCGGTAGTGAGTTCCAGGCACCCACTACCCTCTGCGTAAAAAACTTGCCTCGTACATCTACTCTAAACTTTGCCCCTCTCACCTTAAACCTATGCCCCCTAGTAATTGACCCCTCTACCCTGGGGAAAAGCCTCTGACTATCCACTCTGTCTATGCCCCTCATAATTTTGTATACCTCTATCAGGTCGCCCCTCAACCTCCTTCGTTCCAGTGAGAACAAACCGAGTTTATTCAATCGCTCCTCATAGCTTATGCCCTCCATACCAGGCAACATTCTGGTAAATCTCTTCTGCACCCTCTCTAAAGCCTCCACATCCTTCTGGTAGTGTGGCGACCAGAATTGAACACTATACTCCAAGTGTGGCCTAACTAAGGTTCTATACAGCTGCAACATGACTTGCCAATTCTTATACTCAATGCCCCGGCCAATGAAGGCAAGCATGCCGTATGCCTTCTTGACTACCTTCTCCACCTGTGTTGCCCCTTTCAATGACCTGTGGACCTGTACTCCTAGATCTCTTTGACTTTCAATACTCTTGAGGGTTCTACCATTCACTGTATATTCCCTACCTGCATTAGCCCTTCCAAAATGCATTACCTCACATTTGTCCGGATTAAACTCCATCTGCCATCTCTCCGCCCAAGTCTCCAGACAATCTAAATCCTGCTGTATCCTCAGACAGTCCTCATCGCTATCCGCAATTCCACCAACCTTTGTGTCGTCTGCAACTTACTAATCAGACCAGTTACATTTTCCTCCAAATCATTTATATATACTACAAAGAGCAAAGGTCCCAGCACTGATCCCTGTGGAACACCACTGGTCACAGCCCTCCAATTAAAAAGCATCCCTCCATTGCTACCCTCTGCCTTCTATGGCCTAGCCAGTTCAGTATCCACCTTGCCAGTTCACCCCTGATCCCGTGTGACTTCACCTTTTGTACTAGTCTACCATGAGGGACCTTGTCAAAGGCCTTACTGAAGTCCATATAGACAACATCTACTGCCCTACCTGCATCAATCATCTTAGTGACCTCCTCGAAAAACTCTATCAAGTTAGTGAGACACGACCTCCCCTTCACAAAACCGTGCTGCCTCTCACTAATACGTCCATTTGCTTCCAAATGGGAGTAGATCCAGTCTCGAAGAATTCTCTCCAGTAATTTCCCTACCACTGAAGTAAGGCTCACCGGCCTGTAGTTCCCGGGATTATCCTTGCTACCCTTCTTAAACAGAGGAACAACATTGGCTATTCTCCAGTCCTCCGGGACATCCCCTGAAGACAGCGAGGATCCAAAGATTTCTGTCAAGGCCTCAGCAATTTCCTCTCCAGCCTCCTTCAGTATTCTGGGGTAGATCCCATCCGGCCCTGGGGACTTATCTACCTTAATATTTTTTAAGACACCCAACACCTCGTCTTTTTAGATCACAATGTGACCCAGGCTATCTACACCCCCTTCTCCAGACTCAACATCTACCAATTCCTTCTCTTTGGTGAATACTGATGCAAAGTATTCATTTAGTACCTCGCCCATTTCCTCTGGCTCCACACATAGATTCCCTTGCCTATCCTTCAGTGGGCCAACCCTTTCCCTGGCTACCCTCTTGCTTTTTATGTACGTGTAAAAAGCCTTGGGATTTTCCTTAACCCTATTTGCCAATGGCTTTTCATGACCCCTTCTAGCCCTCCTGACTCCTTGCTTAAGTTCCTTGTAGGAGGTGCTATGTTGACACAGGGCAGTGCTGAGGGAGAGCTGCAGTGTAGGAGGTGCTGTGTTGACACAGGGCAGTGCTGAGGGAGAGCTGCAGTGTAGGAGGTGCTATGTTGACACAGGGCAGTGCTGAGGGAGTGCTGCAGTGTAGGAGGTGCTGTTTTATAGATGAGACATGAAACTGAGGCCCAGTCTGTTCCCTCATTTGAAGAGCGGAGGAGTTGTCACTGTGTCCTGAACTATTTATCACTGGACCAAGATCATTAAAGCAGGTTTTCTGGTCATAACCTCGTTGTTATGAGATATTTCCTGCACAGCAACAGTGATTAGACTTCAAAAATGTTTTATTGATCCGAAACGCTTTAAGACATTCAGAGGTTTTGAAAGGCGCTATCTAAATATATCTTTATTTTTGTTAACGATCTAAATAAGGAACTCCATGAACAGAGACCCTATTTCGTTGAGTGACTCCTTAGTAATTGTCATCCGAGGTGCAGCCTGATTGATTTTAATATTTTATTGTAATGCTAAATGCACATTCCTTTTGACAGTTCCAATTGTAACTTTAACCCGAATCATGTATTATTGATAACTCTGTATTGTCTGCAGGAGGTAAAAACTGACCAACGTAACCTCCGTCCCATCCTTGAGATCTACAGGCGGCACAGTGGTTAGCACTGCTGCCTCACAACTCCAGGGACCCGGGTTCAACTCTGGCCCCGGGTGACTGCCTGTGGAGTTTGCACGTTCTCCCCGTGTGTGCGTGGGTTTCCTCCGGGGGCTCTGGTTTCCTCCCACCGTCCAAAGATGTAAAGGTTTGGTGGATTGGCCATGATAAATTGTCCCTTAATGTGCAAAGGGTTAGGTGGGGTTGCTGGGTTACAGGGGTAGGGTGGGGTGTGGGTTTAGGGTGCTCTTTCCAAGGGCTGGTGCAGACTCGATGGGCCGAATGGCCTCCTTCTACACTGTAGGGATTCTATGATTCTATCTGCTCATTCAACCTTTTCCAAACCAGTTGTGATCTTTGTAAATCTCACCCTCTTAATGCCTGAACGAACATTGAAAATTCAGTAGCTTTAGGTTAGCAAATGGTATAGAGTAAAATAATATTAGCTTGGTGTTCAAGGAGATTTGGCTCTCATTGTACACGGATCAGAAACAGTTACGATGCAGGTACAGCAATCAATTAGGGAGCAAATGTCTGTTGGCCTTTATTGCAATGAGGTGTAAAGAAACCTCACTCCAATTCTCCAGGCTTTGTGGTGAGATCACCGCTGCAATACTGTGAACAGTTTCGTCTTTTTTGAAATTTAAATCCTGGCATCATAGACCCCCTACAGTGCAGAAGGAGGCCATTCGGCCCATCATGTCTGCATCGACCCTCTGAAAGAGCACCCTACCTAGGCCCAATCCCCCACCCATGCAATTTATCATGGCCAATCCATCTAACCTGCACATCTTTGGACTGTGGGAGGAAACCGGAGCACCCGGAGGAAACCCACGCAGACACTGGGAGAACGTGCAGACTCCACACAGTCACCCGAGGTCAGAATTCAACCCGGGTCCCTGGCGCTGTGAGGCAGCAGAGTTAACCCGGGTCCCTGGCACTGTAAGACAGCAGTGTTAACCCGGGTCCCTGGCACTGTGAGACAGCAGAGTTAAACCGGGTCCCTGGCACTGTAAGACAGCAGTGTTAACCCGGGTCCCTGGCACTGTGAGACAGCAGTGTTAACCCGGGTCCCTGGCACTGTGAGACAGCAGTGTTAACCCGGGTCCCTGGCACTGTGAGACAGCAGTGTTAACCCGGGTCCCTGGCACTGTGAGACAGCAGTGTTAACCCGGGTCCCTGGCACTGTGAGGCAGCAGTGTTAACCCGGGTCCCTGGCACTGTGAGGCAGCAGTGTTACCCCGGGTCCCTGGCACTGTGAGGCATGAGTGCTGACCCGGATCCCTGGCATTGTGAGGCAGCAGTGTTAACCCGGGTCCCTGGCACTGTGAGGCAGCAGTGTTAACCCGGGTCCCTGGCACTGTGAGGCATGAGTGCTGACCCGGATCCCTGGCACTGTGAGGCAGGAGTGCTGACCCGGGTCCCTGGCGCTGTGAGGCAGGAGTGCTGACCCGGGTCCCTGGCGCTGTGAGGCATCAGTGTTAACCCGGGTCCTTGGCACTGTGAGGCAGCAGTGTTAACCCAGGTCCCTGGCACTGTGAGGCAGCAGTGTTAACCCGGGTCCCTGGCACTGTGAGGCAGCAGTGTTAACCCGGGTCCCTGGCACTGTGAGACAGCAGTGTTAACCCGGGTCCCTTGCGCTGTGAGGCAGCAGTGTTAACCCGGGTCCCTGGCACTGTGAGACAGCAGTGTCAACCCGGGTCCCTTGCGCTGTGAGACAGCAGTGTTAACCCGGGTCCGTGGCACTGTGAGGCAGCAGTGCTAACCCGGGTCCCTGGCGCTGTGAGGCAGCTGTGTTAACCCGGGTCCCTGGCGCTGTGAGGCAGCAGTGTTAACCCGGGTCCCTGGCACTGTGAGACAGCAGTGTTAACCCGGGTCCCTGGTGCTGTGAGGCAGCTGTGTTAACCCGAGTCCCTGGCACTGTGAGACAACAGTGTTAACCCGGGTCCCTGGCGCTGTGAGGCAGCTGTGTTAACCCGAGTCCCTGGCACTGTGAGACAGCAGTGTTAACCCGGGTCCCTGGCGCTGTGGGGCAGCTGTGGTAACCCGGGTCCCTGGCACTGTGAGACAGCAGTGTTAACCCGGGTCCCTGGCGCTGTGAGGCAGCTGTGTTAACCCGAGTCCCTGGCACTGTGAGACAGCAGTGTTATCCCGGGTCCTTGGCGCTGTGAGACAGCACTGTTAACCCGGGTCCCTGGCGCTGTGAGGCAGGAGTGCTGTCCCGGGTCCCTGGCGCTGTGAGGCAGCTGTGTTAACCCGGGTCCTTGGCACTGTGAGACAGCAGTGTTATCCCGGGTCCTTGGCGCTGTGAGACAGCACTGTTAACCCGGGTCCCTGGCACTGTGAGGCAGGAGTGCTGTCCCGGGTCCCTGGCGCTGTGAGGCAGCTGTGTTAACCCGGGTCTCTGGCACTGTGAGGCAGGAGTGCTGTCCCGGGTCCCTGGCGCTGTGAGGCAGCTGTGTTAACCTGGGTCCCTGGCACTGTGAGGCAGGAGTGTTAACCCGGGTCCCTGGCGCTGTGAGGCAGGAGTACTAACCACTGTGCCGTCCAAAGTACCCAATTGCTTTTTTCCCCCAATTTAGGGTGGCCAATCCACCTACCCTGCACATGTTTGGGTTGTGGGGGCGAAACCCACGCAGACACGGGGAGAATGTGCAAACTCCACACGGACAGTGACCCAGAGCCAGGATCAAACCCGGGTCCTCGGCGCCATGAGGCAGCAGTGCTAACCACTGCGCCACCGTGCCGCCAAACAGTTTTGTCTTCATATCTAAGGAAGCAATTAGGTGGATGACACAAAATAGGTGGAAGACAAGTGGTGAGGATGACACAGTCTATAGAGGGATACAGACAGGTTAGATGAGTGGACAAAAACCTGGCTGATGGAATATAATGTAGTTCTGCACTTTGGCAGGAAGAATAAAGGAGCTGAATATTATTTAAATGGAGAGAGATTGCAGAAAGCTGCAGCACGGGGATTTGGAGGTCCTTGTGTATAAATCACAAAAATCTAGCGTGCAAGTTCAGGGGGTAATAGGGACGGCAAATGGAATGTTGGCCTTTGTTTCAAAGGGAATGGAGTATAAAAATAGGGAGGTCCTGCTCAAACTATCCAAGGCACGAGTTAAACCAGGGATATTGTGAACAGTTTTGGTCCCCTTATCGAAGGAAAGATATACTGACATTGGAGGCTGTGGTTCACTGGGTCGATCCCGGGTACGGAGGGATTTCTTTATGAGGAGAGGTTGAGTAGGTTGGGCCTGTGCTCATTGGAGTTTAGAAGAATGAGACATTGAGACATATCGGATTCTCAGGGGCTGGACAGGGTAGATGCGAAGAGATTATTTCCTCTTGTTGGAGAATCTAGGACCAGAGGGAATAATCTCCGAGTGAGGGGTCACCCATTTAAAACAGATGAAGAGTAATTTCTTCTCTCGGAGGGTAGTGAATCTGTGGAATTCTTTACCGAGAGAGCTGTAGAGGCTGCGGCGTTTAGTACGTTCAAGGCTGAGGTACGCAGATGTTTAATCAGTGAGGGAATCAAGGGTTATGGGGCGGGTCTGGCAGCATCTGTAGGGAGAGAAAAGAGTTAACGTTTCGAGTCGAGATGACCCTTTGTGAAAGCCAGTAAGGGTTATGGGGACAAGGTGGGAAAGTGGAGTTGAGGATTATTACATCAGATCAGTCATGATCGTATTGAATGGTGGAGCAGACTCGATGGGCCGAATGGTCTACTTCTCCTACCTTCTATAGAAGGCTGGCCTTGTAATAGAGGGTGCAACAATTCAGAAGATTGATCTCTGGGATGTGAGGCTTCCTCCTGTAGCCTAGGTTGGCATCAAGGAAGATGGTGCTGTTAGGGAGGGTGTTGCCACAGCGACAGTGAAGGGACGGCGATATAATTTCAAGTCAGGTGGTGAGTGACTTGGAGGGGAACCTCCAGGTGGTGGGGTTCCCAGGTATCTGCTGCTCTTGTCCTTCTAGATGGTAGTGGTTGTGGGTTTGGAAGGTGCTGCCTAAGGAACCTTGGAGAGTTCCTGCAGTGAATTTTGTAGATGGTACACACGGCTGGCACTGTGCGTTGGTGGTGGAGGGTTTGAATGTTTGTGGAAGGGAAGCAATCCAGCGGCTGCTTTGTCCTGGATGGTGTTGAGCTTCTTGAGTGTTGTTGGAGCTGCATTCACCCAGACAGCTGGGGAGTATTCCATCACACTCCTGACTTGTGCCTTGTAGATGGTGGACAGGCTTTGGGGGGTCAGGAGGTGAGTTTCTCACCGTACGATTCCCAGTCTTTGACCTGCCCTGGTAGCTACAGTATTAATCTGGCTAGTCCAGTTCAGTGATCAATGGTAACCCCCAGGATGTTGATTGTGGGGGATTCAGCGATGGTAATGCTATTGAATGTCAAGGGGCGATGGTTAGATCCTCTCTTGTAGGAGATGGTCATTGCCTGGCACTTGTGTGGCGCGAATGTAACTTGTCACTTGTCAGCCCCGAGCCTGGATATTGTCCGGGTCTTGCTGCATTTGGACAGGGACTGCGTCAGTATCAGGGGAGTCGTGAATGGTGTTGAACATTGTGCAGACATCCGCAAACATCCCCCCTTCTGACCTTATGTTGGAAGGGAGGTCATTGATGAAGCAGCTGAAGATGGCTGGGCCGAGGACACCACCCTGAGAAACTCCTGCAGTGATGTCCTGGAGCTGAGATGATTGACCTCCAACCACCACAACTATCTTCCTTTGTGCCGGGTATGACTCCAACCAGCGGAGAGTCTCCCCCCCCCCCCCCCCCCCGATTCCCATTGACTCCAGTTTAGCTCGGGCTCCGTGATGCCACACTCGGCCAAATGCTGCCTTGATGTCGAGGGCAGTCACTCTCGCCTCACCTCCGGCATTCAGCTCTTTTGTCCATGTTTGAAGCAAGGTTGTAATCAGGTCAGGAGCTGAGTATGTTTAATATTGAGACTTATTGTATATTGGGCACAAAGGGAAATGAAGAATAAGAGCATTAGAAATAAGAATAGGATTAGACCATTCGGCCCCTTGAGTCTGCTCGGTCAATCAATAAGATCATAGCTGATCCTGCGCTGCCCACACCACCACGAGCTCACTGACGGGGTCTCTGCAGTATTTCCTGGCATTGCCTGGTTGTGCGGTGACCTGTGTTTCCCAATTTAAATACAAACCCTCTCGCCGGTGTTAATGAGGCGAAGGTTGCGGTGTTGACTAAGATGAGACTGTGCCCGACATGGTGCCATTGCTGAAAGGTTTCTCACGTTTTTTGTGCTCCCAGTTGAACCTTGTTTACTGTTGACTTGGTGACTCCAGACAGGATTGAGGTTAAAACACAGGAAGTGACATCGGGGTCACTTGGCCAGGCCAGCTGCGGGTAGCAGATTTCCCCCTGACCGAGGTTAATGAACTAACCTTATCTGTAATCTGTCATAGTTACTTTCTCACTGCTAACCCACAGATTGGCTGATTTATTGAATTCGACCAGCAGGATGTTTATTGGTGACCTCAATCAATCATCGAACTGCATGATGTTCCCAAATTCGTAAATCTGAGTCTGCTTTTTCTCAAGTCCAAATCTAAAGTATTAACTGACAGCAGGCATGGGGTGGGATCAGTCTGAACAATTCTCTAATCAGCTGGCATGGGGTGGGATCAGCCTGAACAATTCTCTAATCAGCTGGCATGGGGTGGGATCAGTCTGAACAATTCTCTAATCAGCTGGCATGGGGTGGGATCAGTCTGAACAATTCTCTAATCAGCTGGCATGGGGTGGGATCAGCCTGAACAATTCTCTAATCAGCCGTTATGATAACGAGCAAAGATTTGATTTTTCCTGGTAAACATGAGCAGGTTTCAGGTTATTCACTGTGAATCCAGGATGCTCCTGAAACTCTCTCGGGAAACAGCAGAGATCCTCCCGTGCACCCAGCTGCCCTGATACAAATCTCGGCTTTGCATGAAGAGAAGTATTTTGTGTCATTATCTCGGAGGTTGCTGTGGGGTGGTAATCGCTGATCAATCCAGAGCTGGTGATGTCACTGTCCTTCCTGTATATCTTTCCGAATATTCAGAAATTCACCCCACAGTAAACAGGAAACTTTACCTTTCACCAAAGGTTCGGATTCGAGGTGGAATGAACAGATGTGGTGCAGTTGTGAGCAGGACTTTAATCAGAGTGAATGCTGAGGATATTGATCCTCACAAGACGGAGCATTGCCTATCCACTCACCCTCGTCACCCTCACCCCCCATCCAGACCCCCCCCCATCCAGACCCCCCCCATCCAGACCCCCCCCCATCCAGACCCCCCCCCATCCAGACACCCCCACCCCCATCCAGACCCCCCCCCATCCAGACCCCCCCCCATCCAGACACCCCCACCCCCATCCAGACCCCCTCCACCCCCATCCAGACACCCCCCCCATCCAGACCCCCCCCCTATCCAGACACCCCCCCATCCAGACACCCCCCCATCCAGACACCCCCCCATCCAGACCCCCCCCTATCCAGACACCCCCCCATCCAGACCCCCCCCCATCCAGACCCCCCCCCCATCCAGACACCCCCCCATCCAGACACCCCCACCCCCATCCAGAACCCCTCCACCCCCATCCAGACCCCCCCCACCCCCATCCAGACACCCCCCCCATCCAGACACCCCCCCTATCCAGACACCCCCCATCCAGACACCCCCACCCCCATCCAGACCCCCTCCACCCCCATCCAGACCCCCCCCACCCCCATCCAGACCCCCCCCACCCCCATCCAGACCCCCTCCACCCCCATCCAGACCCCCCCCACCCCCATCCAGACACCCCCACCATCCAGACACCCCCACCCCCATCCAGACCCCCTCCACCCCCATCCAGACCCCCCCCACCCCCATCCAGACACCCCCCCTATCCAGACACCCCCACCATCCAGACACCCCCACCCCCATCCAGACCCCCTCCACCCCCATCCAGACCCCCCCCACCCCCATCCAGACACCCCCCCTATCCAGACACCCCCCATCCAGACACCCCCCCTATCCAGACACCCCCACCCCCAATCAGACCCCCCCACCCCCATCCAGACCCCCCATCCAGACCCCCCTATCCAGACACCCCCCCCATCCAGACCCCCCCCCATCCAGACACCCCCCCCATCCAGACACCCCCCACCCCATCCAGACACCTCCCCACACCCATTCAGGCACCCCCCATCCAGACCCCCCCATCCAGATACCCCCCCACTCCCATCCAGATAACCCCCACTCCCATCCAGATACCCCCCCACTCCCATCCAGACCCCCCCCCATTCAGATACCCCCCACTCCCATCCAGATACCCCCCACTCCCATCCAGATACCCCCCCATCCAGATACCCCCCACACCCATCCAGATACCCCCCCCACTCCCATCCAGACCCCCCCATTCAGATACCCCCCACTCCCATTCAGGTACTCCCCACTCCCATCCAGATACCCCCCACTCCCATCTAGGTACCCCCCACTCCCATCCAGACCCCCCCCCCATTCAGATACCCCCCACACCCATCCAGATACCCCCACTCCCATCCAGATACCCCCACTACCATCCAGATACCCCCACTTCCATCCAGATGCCCCCACTCCCATCCAGATACCTCCCGCTCCCATCCAGATACCCCCACACCCATCCAGATACCCCCCACTCCCATCCAGATACCCCACTCCCATCCAGATACCCCCCATCCAGATATCCCCCGACACCCATCCAGATACCCCCCACTCCCATCCAGTTACCCCCCACTCCCATCCAGTTACCCCCCACTCCCATCCAGACCCCCACTCCCATCCAGATACCCCCCACTCCCATCCAGATCCCCACTCCCATCCAGATACTCCCCACTCCCATCCAGATACCCCCCACTCCCATCCAGATACCCCCTCATCCAGATATCCCCCGACACCCATCCAGATACCCCCCACTCCCATCCAGTTACCCCCAACTCCCATCCAGACCCCCACTCCCATCCAGATACCCCCCACTCCCATCCAGACCCCCACTCCCATCCAGATACCCCCCCACTCCCATCCAGATACCCCCCACTCCCATCCAGACACCCCCCCGCTCCCATCCAGATACCCCCCCCACTCCCATCCAGATACCCCCACTCCCATCCAGATACCCCCCACTCCCATCCAGATACCCCCCGCTCCCATCCAGATACCCCCCCACTCCCATCCAGGTACCCCCTGCTCTCATCCAGAACCTCCCGCTCCCATCCAGATACCCCCCGCATCCAGATACCCCCCACTCCCATCCAGATACCCCCGTATCCAGATACCCCCCACTCCCATCCAGATACCCTCCACTCCCATCCAGATACCCCCCACTCCCATCCAGATACCCCCCCATCCAGATATCCCCCGACACCCATCCAGATACCCCCACTCCCATCCAGTTACCCCCCACTCCCATCCAGACCCCCACTCCCATCCAGATACCCCCCACTCCCATCCAGACCCCCACTCCCATCCAGATACCCCCCACTCACATCCAGATACCCCCACTCCCATCCAGATACACCCCACTCCCATCGGGATACCCCCCACTCCCATCCAGATACCCCCACTCCCATCCAGATACCCCCCACTCCCATCCAGATACCCCCCACTCCCATCCAGATACCCCCCACTCCCATCCAGATACCCCCACTCCCATCCAGATACCCCCCACTCCCATCCAGATACCCCCCACTCCCATCTAGATACCCCCCGCTCCCATCCAGATACCCCCCGCTCCCATCCAGATACCCCCCACTCCCATCCAGATACCCCCCACTCCCATCCAGATACCCCCACTCCCATCCAGATACCCCCCACTCCCATCCAGACACCCCCAACCTGATTCAGACCCCCCCAACCCAGACACCCCCTCCATCCAGACACGCCCCCATCCAGACACCCCCCCATCCAGACACCCCCATCCAGACACCCCCCCCCCCATCCAGACCCCCCGCATCCAGACCCCCCATCCAGATACCCCCCCCATCCAGACACCCCCCACCCCCATCCAGACACCTCCCCACCCCCATCCAGGCACCCCCCATCCAGACCCCCCATCCAGATACCCCCCCCACTCCCATCTAAATACCCCCCCACTCCCATCCAGATACCCCCCACTCCCATCCAGATACACCCCCCACTCCCATCCAGACCCCCCCCATTCAGATACCCCCACTCCCATCCAGATACCCCCCACTCCCATCCAGATACCCCCCATCCAGATACCCCCCACTCCCATCGAGGTACCCCCCACTCCCATCCAGATACCCCCCACTCCCATCTAGGTATCCCCCACTCCTATCCAGACCCCCCCCCATTCAGATACCCCCCACACCCATCCAGATACCCCCATTCCCATCAGATACCCCCACTCCCATCCAGATACCCCCACTCCCATCCAGATACCCCCACTTCCATCCAGATACCCCCATCCCATCCAGATACCTCCCGCTCCCATCCAGATACCCCCACACCCATCCAGATACCCCCCACTCCCATCCAGATACCCCACCCCCATCCAGACACCCCCACCATCCAGACACCCCCACCCCCATCCAGACCCCCTCCACCCCCATCCAGACCCCCCCCACCCCCATCCAGACACCCCCCCTATCCAGACACCCCCCATCCAGACACCCCCCCTATCCAGACACCCCCACCCCCAATCAGACCCCCCCACCCCCATCCAGACCCCCCATCCAGACCCCCCTATCCAGACACCCCCCCCATCCAGACCCCCCCCCATCCAGACACCCCCCCCATCCAGACACCCCCCACCCCATCCAGACACCTCCCCACACCCATTCAGGCACCCCCCATCCAGACCCCCCCATCCAGATACCCCCCCACTCCCATCCAGATAACCCCCACTCCCATCCAGATACCCCCCCACTCCCATCCAGACCCCCCCCCATTCAGATACCCCCCACTCCCATCCAGATACCCCCCACTCCCATCCAGATACCCCCCCATCCAGATACCCCCCACACCCATCCAGATACCCCCCCCACTCCCATCC
Source organism: Scyliorhinus torazame (assembly GCF_047496885.1). Taxonomy (NCBI): domain Eukaryota; kingdom Metazoa; phylum Chordata; class Chondrichthyes; order Carcharhiniformes; family Scyliorhinidae; genus Scyliorhinus; species Scyliorhinus torazame. The sequence goes on from NC_092736.1 coordinate 1,784,338, forward strand.
AGACCCCCCCATTCAGATACCCCCCACTCCCATTCAGGTACTCCCCACTCCCATCCAGATACCCCCCACTCCCATCTAGGTACCCCCCACTCCCATCCAGACCCCCCCCCCATTCAGATACCCCCCACACCCATCCAGATACCCCCACTCCCATCCAGATACCCCCACTACCATCCAGATACCCCCACTTCCATCCAGATGCCCCCACTCCCATCCAGATACCTCCCGCTCCCATCCAGATACCCCCACACCCATCCAGATACCCCCCACTCCCATCCAGATACCCCACTCCCATCCAGATACCCCCCATCCAGATATCCCCCGACACCCATCCAGATACCCCCCACTCCCATCCAGTTACCCCCCACTCCCATCCAGTTACCCCCCACTCCCATCCAGACCCCCACTCCCATCCAGATACCCCCCACTCCCATCCAGATCCCCACTCCCATCCAGATACTCCCCACTCCCATCCAGATACCCCCCACTCCCATCCAGATACCCCCTCATCCAGATATCCCCCGACACCCATCCAGATACCCCCCACTCCCATCCAGTTACCCCCAACTCCCATCCAGACCCCCACTCCCATCCAGATACCCCCCACTCCCATCCAGACCCCCACTCCCATCCAGATACCCCCCCACTCCCATCCAGATACCCCCCACTCCCATCCAGACACCCCCCCGCTCCCATCCAGATACCCCCCCCACTCCCATCCAGATACCCCCACTCCCATCCAGATACCCCCCACTCCCATCCAGATACCCCCCGCTCCCATCCAGATACCCCCCCACTCCCATCCAGGTACCCCCTGCTCTCATCCAGAACCTCCCGCTCCCATCCAGATACCCCCCGCATCCAGATACCCCCCACTCCCATCCAGATACCCCCGTATCCAGATACCCCCCACTCCCATCCAGATACCCTCCACTCCCATCCAGATACCCCCCACTCCCATCCAGATACCCCCCCATCCAGATATCCCCCGACACCCATCCAGATACCCCCACTCCCATCCAGTTACCCCCCACTCCCATCCAGACCCCCACTCCCATCCAGATACCCCCCACTCCCATCCAGACCCCCACTCCCATCCAGATACCCCCCACTCACATCCAGATACCCCCACTCCCATCCAGATACACCCCACTCCCATCGGGATACCCCCCACTCCCATCCAGATACCCCCACTCCCATCCAGATACCCCCCACTCCCATCCAGATACCCCCCACTCCCATCCAGATACCCCCCACTCCCATCCAGATACCCCCACTCCCATCCAGATACCCCCCACTCCCATCCAGATACCCCCCACTCCCATCTAGATACCCCCCGCTCCCATCCAGATACCCCCCGCTCCCATCCAGATACCCCCCACTCCCATCCAGATACCCCCCACTCCCATCCAGATACCCCCACTCCCATCCAGATACCCCCCACTCCCATCCAGACACCCCCAACCTGATTCAGACCCCCCCAACCCAGACACCCCCTCCATCCAGACACGCCCCCATCCAGACACCCCCCCATCCAGACACCCCCATCCAGACACCCCCCCCCCCATCCAGACCCCCCGCATCCAGACCCCCCATCCAGATACCCCCCCCATCCAGACACCCCCCACCCCCATCCAGACACCTCCCCACCCCCATCCAGGCACCCCCCATCCAGACCCCCCATCCAGATACCCCCCCCACTCCCATCTAAATACCCCCCCACTCCCATCCAGATACCCCCCACTCCCATCCAGATACACCCCCCACTCCCATCCAGACCCCCCCCATTCAGATACCCCCACTCCCATCCAGATACCCCCCACTCCCATCCAGATACCCCCCATCCAGATACCCCCCACACCCATCCAGATACCCCCCCACTCCCATCCAGACCCCCCCATTCAGATACCCCCCACTCCCATCGAGGTACCCCCCACTCCCATCCAGATACCCCCCACTCCCATCTAGGTATCCCCCACTCCTATCCAGACCCCCCCCCATTCAGATACCCCCCACACCCATCCAGATACCCCCATTCCCATCAGATACCCCCACTCCCATCCAGATACCCCCACTCCCATCCAGATACCCCCACTTCCATCCAGATACCCCCATCCCATCCAGATACCTCCCGCTCCCATCCAGATACCCCCACACCCATCCAGATACCCCCCACTCCCATCCAGATACCCCACCCCCATCCAGATACCCCCACACCCATCCAGATACCCCCCCACTCCCATCCAGATACCCCCCACTCCCATCCAGATACCCCCCCGCTCCCATCCAGATAACCCCCCCACTCCCATACAGATACCCCCGCTCCCATCCAGATACCCCCCACTCCCATCCAGATACCCCCACTCCCATCCAGATACCCCCCACTCCCATCCAGATACCCCCCACTCCCATCCAGATACCCCCCCATCCAGATATCCCCCAACACCAATCCAGATACCCCCCACTCCCATCCAGACCCCCCCATTCAGATACCCCCCACACCCATCCAGATACCCCCACTCCCATCCAGATACCCCCACTCCCACCCAGATACCCCCACTCCCATCCAGATACCCCACTTCCATCCAGATACCCCCCACTCCCATCCAGATACCTCCTGCTCCCATCCAGATACCCCCACACCCATCCTGATACCCCCCACTCCCATCCAGATGCCCCCAACCCCCATCCAGATACCCCCACACCCATCCAGATACCCCCCACTCCCATCCAGATACCCCCCACTCCCATCCAGATACCCCCCGCTCCCATCCAGATACCCCCCCACTCCCATCCAGATACCCCCGCTCCCATCCAGATACCCCCACTCCCATCCAGATACCCCCTCTCCCATCCAGATACACCCACTCCCATCCAGATACCCCCACTCCCATCCAGATACCCCCCACTCCCATCCAGATACCCCCCACTCCCATCCAGATACCCCCCCATCCAGATATCCCCCGACACCCATCCAGATACCCCCCACTCCCATCCAGTTACCCCCCACTCCCATCCAGACCCCCACTCCCATCCAGATACCCCCCACTCCCATCCAGATACCCCCCACTCCCATCCAGATCCCCACTCCCATCCAGATACCCCCCACTCCCATCCAGATACCCCCCACTCCCATCCAGATACGCCCCACTCCCATCCAGATACCCCCTCATCCAGATATCCCCCGACACCCAACCAGATACCCCCCACTCCCATCCAGTTACCCCCAACTCCCATCCAGACCCCCACTCCCATTCAGATACCCCCCACTCCCATCCAGACCCCCACTCCCATCCAGATACCCCCCCACTCCCATCCAGATACCCCCCACTCCCATCCAGATACCCCCCCGCTCCCATCCAGATACCCCCCCCACTCCCATCCAGATACCCCCACTCCAATCCAGATACCCCCACTCCCATCCAGATACCCCCACTTCCATCCAGATACCCCCACTCCCATCCAGATACCTCCCGCTCCCATCCAGATACCCCCACACCAATCCAGATACCCCCCACTCCCATCCAGATACCCCCAACCCCCATCCAGATACCCCCACACCCATCCAGATAGCCCCCCCACTCCCATCCAGACCACCCCATTCAGATACCCCCACACCCATCCAGATACCCCCACTCCCATCCAGATACCCCCACTCCCATCCAGATACCCCCACTCCCATCCAGATACCCCCACTCCCATCCAGATATCCCCACTCCCATCCAGATACCCCCCACTCCCATCCAGATACCTCCCGCTCCCATCCAGATACCCGCACTCCCATCCAGATCCCCCCCACTCCCATCCAGATACCCCCCACCCACATCCAGATACCCCCACACCCATCCAGATACCCCCCACTCCCACCCAGATACCCCCCACTCCCATCCAGATACCCCCCGCTCCCATCCAGATACCCCCCCCACTCCCATCCAGATACCCCCACTCCCATCCAGATACCCCCCACTCCCATCCAGATACCCCCCGCTCCCATCCAGATACCCCCCCACTCCCATCCAGGTACCCCCCGCTCTCATCCAGATACCTCCCGCTCCCATCCAGATACCCCCCGCATCCAGATACCCCCCACTCCCATCCAGATACCCCCCGCATCCAGATACCCCCCACTCCCATCCAGATACCCTCCACTCCCATCCAGATACCCCCCACTCCCATCCAGATACCCCCCATCCAGATATCCCCCGACACCCATCCAGATACCCCCCACTCCCATCCAGTTACCCCCCACTCCCATCCAGACCCCCACTCCCATCCAGATACCCCCCACTCCGATCCAGACCCCCACTCCCATCCAGACCCCCACTCCCATCCAGATACCCCCCACTCCCATCCAGATACCCCCCACTCCGATCCAGACCCCCACTCCCATCCAGACCCCCACTCCCATCCAGATACCCCCACTCCCATCCAGATACCCCCCACTCCCATCCAGATACCCCCCACTCCATCCAGATACCCCCCACTCCCATCCAGATACCCCCACTCCCATCCAGATACCCCCACTCCCATCCAGATACCCCCCACTCGCATCCAGATACCCCCACTCCCATCCAGATACCCCCCATTCCCATCCAGATACCCCCACTCCCATCCAGATACCCCCCACTCCCATCCAGATACCCCCACTCCCATCCAGATACCCCCCACTCCCATCCAGATACCCCCCACTCCCATCCAGATACCCCCACTCCCATCCAGATACCCCCCACTCCCATCCAGATACCCCCACTCCCATCCAGATACCCCCCACTCCCATCCAGATACCCCCCACTCCCATCCAGATACCCCCACTCCCATCCAGATACCCCCCACTCCCATCCAGATACCCCCCACTCCCATCCAGATACCCCCACTCCCATCCAGATACCCCCCACTCCCATCCAGACACCCCCCACTCCCATCCAGATACCCCCCACTCCCATCCAGATACCCCCACTCCCATCCAGATACCCCCACTCCCATCCAGATACCTCCCACTCCCATCCAGATACCTCCCACTCCCATCCAGATACCCCCCACTCCCATCCAGATACCCCCCACTCCCATCCAGATACCCCCCCATCCAGATACCCCCCACTCCCATCCAGATACCCTGCACTCCCATCCAGGTACCCCCCCATCCAGTCACCCTTGTCGCCCTTGTGAGAAACACTGCTCACACCCTCACCCCCAATATCCAGACACCCCCCCCACTCCCATCCAGACACTCCCCCACTCCCATTGTTACCCCCCACTCCCATCCAGATCCCCCCCCACTCCCATCCAGATACCCCCCCACTCCCATCCAGACACCCCCCACTCCCATCCAGACCCCCCCTGTGACCGTCCAGGATTATTGTCCCTCTAGTTCTCCAAACCCCAGCCCTACTTTCCCCCCATGTCCAATTTTTAACGGTTTGAAATCTCTTCATCAAAGGGTAAAGGTGCACTTTCCATCCCAGAATGGTCAGTGTGACCCTCTGCCTCCCACTCTGTCCTCACTCTGTGTTGTCGGGATTGAGGAGATGGTCGATGTTGGGTTTCTCGATGCGCTGGTTTAATCAGTTGGATTAATAATTCTCTGTCTCTGCAGCACTTGGATCATCTGGAAAACCCGGCAAAAACCCTTCAGTTCTGGATTCAGGCTCCGATACCAGGCATTCTATCAGCGGTAATTAATCTCCGTGTTTGTGTTCCTCACAGTGTCACTACCAACGCTTCAGGAGTGACACAAATATCAAATGTAAACCCCCGGGGACTGATGCAGACAGGGTGAGGCCCTCGGGTACGGGGGCCCTGGGCCGGGCAGTGACCCTGACAGGGTGAGGCCCTCGATAACTAGGGCCCTGGGCCTGAGAGTGACCCTGACAGGGTGAGGCCCCCGGGAATGGGTCCCTGGGCCTGAGAGTGACCCTGACAGGGTGATGCCCTCGATAACTAGGGCCCTGGGCTGGGAGTGACCCTGACAGAGTGAGGCCCCCGGGAATGGGGGCCCTGGGCCGGGCAGTGACCCTGACAGGGTGATGCCCTCGGGTACGGTCCCGGGAGTGACCCTGCTCCCATTGACTTGTGTATCTTTACTCTTTGTTCTTTGGTGAGTTCTGATTGTTAATTTGTGTTTTGCACAGGTCACAACAGTCCCCATGGCAGCCCCACCTCGAGCTTGGATAGCAACACCATGCTCATTATCATCATCTCTGCGGGAGTCTTCACAATCATCATTGTGGTCATCATTGCTTTGTTCTGTACTCGACGCACAAACTACCAGCAGAAAAAGTGAGGAGGGGAATACTTGTAAACATTCCACCGTCCACTGGATTCCGATCGAACCCAAACTTCACTTTTCCTGTTCGTTCTCCATAAGGTTCCAATTTGAGATGAAATTGAAAAGCCTCAGTTCGATATTTGACAGGTTCATAGCTGAGGGGCTGGATTCTCCGCCCCGCTGCTCCACATTCCTGTTGCACCCTGCCGGCGGGATGCTCTGTTACGCCGGCCGGTCAATGGGGTTTCCCAGTGTGGGGCCCCACACCGTCGGGAACCCCCCGGGCTGCCGGCAAAACGGAGACTCCCGCCGGCGGAGAATCCCGCCCCACAACTGCCCCTAATTTGGCCGTAATGGTGAGCTCACCCAGCCGGCAGGGTAACTAGTGTAAACACAAAGATTTCACACTGGCACAATAAGTGGTTTATTTTTTGTTTTGAGTTGAAGCACTTTCTTTGGCGAGTGCGGAGAGCTTTACTCTGAAACTAACTTGTGCTGTACAAAGACCAGGAGGAGGCCATTCGGCCCATCGAGCCTGCTCCACCATTCATTAAGATCATAGCGGTTCTGATTGTGGTCTCAACTGCACTTTCCTGTCTATCTCTGTCCCCCCATAACCCTCGGTTCACTTGTCGATCAAAAAGCTGTCGGACTCGAGTGTTCGCGCACTTAAAGGGACTGAAGGCGGACGTGGCCATGCTCCAAGAGACACACCTGAAGGTGGCGGACCAGGACTGGACGCGAAGAATAGAGGGGTGGCAATAATGGTGGGAAAGCGGGTGTCATTTGAGACTATTATAGCGGACAATGGAGGGCGATATGTGATGGTGAGCGGTAGGCTGCAAGGGACGTGGGTGGTGTTGGTAAACGTATACGCCCCAAACTGGGATGATGCAGGATTCATGAAGCGCATGTTGGGGCGCATTCCGGACCTGGAGATAGGAGGCCTGATAATGGGAGGGGACTTCAATACAGTGTTGGATCCAGCACTAGACCGCTCCAAATCAAGGTACTTAGATGGGGGGAGTGGACCCATGGCGGTTTGCAAGGCCGCAGGCCAGGGAATTTTCTTTCTTCTCCCATGTACACAAAGCCTACTCCCGGATAGATTTCTCATCCCGAGGGTGGAGGAGACGGAGTATTCGGCTATAGCCGTTTCGGACCATGCACCACACTGGGTGGAACTGGAGCTGGGAGAGGAGAGGGACCAACGGCCGTTGTGGCGGCTGGATGTGGGACTGCTGGCGGACGAGGTGGTGTGTGGGAGGGTGAGAGGGTGCATCGAAAGGTACTTGGAGGCCAACGACAACGGGGAGGTGCGGGTGGGGGTGGTATGGGAGGCGTTGAAGGCGGTGATCAGGGGAGAGCTAATCTCCATTAGGGCTCATAGGGAGAAGACAGAGGGTATGGAAAGGGAGAGGTTAGTGGGGGAGATTTTGAGAGTGGACAGGAGATACGCAGAGGCCCCAGAGGAAAGATTACTTGGGGAAAGACGACGGCTCCAGACGGAGTTTGACCTGTTGACCACAGGGAAGGCGGAGGCACAGTGGAGGAAAGCGCAGGGGGCGACCTACGAGTATGGGGAAAAGGCTAGTCGGATGCTGGTACACCAGCTCTGTAAGAAGATGGCAGCGAGGGAAATAGGGGGAGTCAAAGATGGAAGGGGAGCCACGGTTCGGAGTGCGACGAAAATGAACGAGGTATTTAAGGCCTTTTATGAAGAGCTGTAGAGATCCCAGCCCCCAGCGGGGGAAGAGGGGATGAGACGATTCCTAGATCAACTGAGATTCCCGAGGGTGGAGGAGCAAGAGGTGGCTGGTTTGGGGGCACCAATTGGGTTGGAGGAGCTGAGCAAGGGTTTGGGGAGCATGCAGGCGGGGAAGGCCCCGGGACCGGACGGATTCCCGGTGGAGTTCGACAGGAAGTACGTAGACCTGTTGGCCCCGCTACTGGTGAGGACCTTTAATGAGGCAAGAGAGGAGGGGACCCTGCCCATGACAATGTCAGAAGCGACAATTTCTTTGATCCTAAAGCGGGACAAGGACCCACTGCAATGTGGATCGTACAGGCCGATCTCGCTCCTCAATGTGGATGCAAAGTTGCTGGCAAAAGTGCTGGCCACGAGGATCGAGGACTGTGTCCCGGGGGTAATCCACGAGGACCAGACGGGATTTGTAAAGGGCAGGCAACTAAACACCAATGTGCGGCGGCTCTTAAACGTGATAATGATGCCATCGGAGGGGGGAGAGGCGGAGATAGTGGCAGCTGTGGACGCGGAGAAGGCCTTTGACCGAGTAGAGTGGGAGTACCTCTGGGAGGTGCTGCGTAGGTTTGGGTTCAAGGGAGGGTTTATCAGTTGGGTTAAGCTCCTTTACAGAGCCCCTGTGGCGAGTGTAGTGACGAACCGGTGGAGGTCGGAGTACTTTCGACTGTACCGAGGGACGAGGCAGGGGTGCCCCCTGTCCCCCCTGTTGTTCGCATTGGCGATCGAACCATTAGCCATGTCATTGAGGGAGTCTAATAAATGGAGGGGGGTTGTCCGAGGGGGAGAAGAACATCAGGTGTCGCTATATGCGGATGACCTGTTGCTGTACGTGGCGGATCCAATGGAGGGGATGGTGGAGGTCATGCAGACTCTAAGGGAGTTTGGGGAGTTTTCAGGCTATAAGCTCAATGTAGGGAAGAGTGAGCTCTTTGTATTACAGGTGGGGGACCAAGAAAGAGGGATAGGGGACCTACCACTGATGAGGGCGGAGGGGAGCTTTCGGTATCTGGGGATCCAGATAGCCAGGAGTTGGGGGACCCTACATAAACTGAATCTGGCGAGGTTGGTGGAGCAAATGGAGGAGGATTTCAAAAGATGGGACATGTTACCGCTCTCGCTGGTGGGTAGAGTGCAGTCGGTCAAAATGGTGGTCCTTCCGAGGTTTCTGTTTGTGTTTCAGTGCCTTCCCATCGTGATCACTAAGGCCTTTTTTGAGAGAGTAGGCAGGAGTATTATGGGGTTTGTGTGGGCGAATAAGACCCCGAGAGTAAGGAGAGGGTTCCTGGAACGCAGTAGGGACCGAGGAGGGTTGGCGCTGCCAAACCTGGGGAGCTACTACTGGGCAGCAAATGTGGCGATGATCCGCAAGTGGGTTATGGAGGTAGAGGGGGCGGCATGGAAGAGGATGGAGATGGCGTCCTGTAAAGGAACGAGCCTGGGGGCGTTGGTGACGGCACCGCTGCCGCTGTTGCCGACAAAGTATACCACGAGCCCGGTGGTGGCGGCGGCAACGCTAAGGATCTGGGGCCAGTGGAGACGGCACAGGGGTGCAGTGTGGTCCCCGATCAGGGGTAACCACCGGTTTGTCCCGGGGAAGAAGGACGGGGGTTTCCAGAGCTGGCATCGGGCGGGGATTGGAAGAATGAGGGACCTGTTCATCGACGGGACGTTTGCGAGCCTAGGGGCACTGGAGGAGAAGTTCGAGTTACCCCCGGGAAATGCCTTTAGATATATGCAGGTGAGGGCTTTTGTGAGGCGACAGGTGAGGGAATTCCCGTTGCTCCCGGCACAAGAAGTTCAAGATAGGGTGATCTCGGGTTTATGGGTCGGGGAGGGCAAGGTGTTGGAAATACACCAGGAGATGAAAGAAGAGGGGGAAGCGCTGGTAGAAGAGTTGAAGGGTAAATGGGAGAAGGAGCTGGGGGAGGAGATCGAGGAAGGTCTGTGGGCTGATGCCCTAGGTAGGGTTAATTCCTCCTCCTTGTGTGCCAGGCTCAGCCTGATACAATTTAAGGTGGTCCACAGAGCGCACTTGACGGGGGCGAGGTTGAGTAGGTTCTTTGGGGTAGAGGACAGATGTGGAAGGTGCTCAGGGAGCCCGGCGAACATCCATATGTTTTGGTCATGCCCGGCACTGGAGGGGTTCTGGAGAGGAGTGGCGGGAGCAATATCTCAGGTGGTGAAAGTCCGGGTCAAGCCATGCTGGGGGCTAGCAATATTCGGAGTAGTGGACGAACCGGGAGTGCAAGAGGCGAAAGAGGCCGGCATTCTGGCCTTTGCGTCACTAGTAGCCCGGCGAATGATCTTGCTAATGTGGAAGGAGGCGAATCCCCCAGGGTGGAGGCCTGGACAAATGGTATGGCTGGGTTCATAAAGCTGGAGAGGATTAAGTTCGCCTTGAGAGGGTCTGCGCAGGGGTTCTACAGGCGGTGGCAACCGTTCCTAGACTACCTCGCGGAGCGTTAGAGGAAGGTCGGGCAGTAGCAGCAGCAACCGTGGGGGGGGACGGGGACGGGACGGGGGGACAGGGACATCCTGGGGGGGGGGGACACTGCCTGGGAGGGTGGATGAGCAAGAGATAACATGAAGGGTGGGGGAAACTGGCACGTACGGGAGAGAGCCAGTGTATAAAGCTATGTAAATATATCATTTTGCCATGTATATATCTTGCTCTGCGCGATTTCTCGTTTCTTTTGTTACGGGGGGGGGGGGGGGGGGGGTTATTGTTTGTCAGGGAGAAAAATTGTGTTAAAAAACTTTAATACATTTTTTTTTTTAAAAAGCTGTCGAACTCAACGGAATATATTCAATGGCCCAGCCCAATTAACAGCCCTCTGAGAGAGGACATTCCTCCTCAGCTCCATCTTAGATGGGAGACCCTACAGTTTTAAACTGTGCTCCCATGTTCTAGATTCAGGCAACAGAGGGAACAGCCCCTCAGCATCTACCCGGTAAAACCTCGGCAGAATCTTGTATGTTTAATAAGGCCACCTCGCATGCTTCTCCTGTGAGTGCAGGTCCAACACACCTTCTCTGAGCTGCCTGCAATGCAAATATATCCCTCCTGACATCAGTGGACCAAAACTGTGCACATACTCTTGGTGCAGCCTCACTGATGCCTTGTACAATAGTGGCCAGACTTCCCCACTTTTACACTTTATCTCAGTGTAATGAAGGCAGAGTTCTGCCTGCCACCCTGGTTACTCGCTGTATCTGCTAACAAGACCCCTCTGCCTGTCAGCGTTGTGCCGTCTCTTTCCATTTAAATAATAAGTTGCTTCTCTATTGTTGTCGCCAAAGTGGACAGCCTCACACTTTCCCCTGTTATACTTTATCTGTCAGTTTTTTGTCCGTTCACTTAACCTGTTGATTTTAATTTGTAGACTTTTGGTATCCTCCTCACAACTTGCTTTCCCGCCTAACCTATCATTAGCAAATTTATCAACAGTACAGTCAGTCCCTTCACCCACATCATTAATATAGATTATAGATAGTTGATTTGCCCAGCACTGATCCCTGTGGCACAGTGTGACATCCTTAAAATGACCCGTTTATTCCAACTCTCTGTTTCCTGTTAGTTAGCTGGTCCTTTATCCCTATAATTAATATATCTCCCCAACATGATAAACTCTCATCTTGTATAGTAACCTGTCAATAGCAGCTTATCAAATTCCTTTTGGACAAACAAATGCACCACATCCACTGGTTCCCCTTTATCCAACCTGTTTGTTGTTCCATTGGCAAAGAACTCCAGTAACCTGTCCGGGAGTGTTTGATGGGGACAGTGTAGAGGGAGCTTTACTCTGTATCTAACCCCGTGCTGTACCTGTCCTGGGAGTGTTTGATGGGACAGTGTGGAGGGAGATTTACTCTGTATCTAACCCCGTGCTGTACCTGTCCTGGGAGTGTTTGATGGGGACAGTGTAGCGGGAGCTTTACTCTGTATCTAACCCCGTGCTGTACCTGTCCTGGGAGTGTTTGATGGGGACTGTGTAGAGGGAGCTTTACTCTGTATCTAACCCCGTGCTGTACCTGTCCTGGGAGTGTTTGATGGGGACAGTGTAGAGGGAGCTTTACTCTGTATCTAACCCCATACTGTATCTGTCCTGGGAGTGTTTCATGGGGACAGTGTAGAGGGAGCTTTACTCTGTATTTAACCTTGTGCTGTACCTGTCCTGGGAGTGTTTGATGGGGACAGTGTAGAGGGAGCTTTACTCTGTGTCTAACCCCGTGCTGTACCTGTCCTGGGAGTGTTTGATGGGGACAGTGTAGAGGGAGCTTTACTCTGTGTCTAACCCCGTGCTGTACCTGTCCTGGGAGTGTTTGATGGGGACAGTGTAGAGGGAGCTTTACTCTGTATCTAACCCCGTGCTGTACCTGTCCTGGGAGTGTTTAATGGGGACAGTGTAGAGGGAGCTTTACTCTGTATCTAACCCCGTGCTGTACCTGTCCTGGGAGTGTTTGATGGGGACAGTGTAGAGGGAGCTTTACTCTGTAACTAACCCCGTGCTGTGCCTGTCCGGGAGTGTTTGATGGGGACAGTGTAGAGGGAGCTTTACTCTGTATCTAACCCCGTGCTGTACCTGTCCTGGGAGTGTTTGATGGGGACAGTGTAGAGGGAGCTTTACTCTGTAACTAACCCCGTGCTGTACCTGTCCGGGAGTGTTTGATGTGGACAGTGTAGAGGGAGCTTTACTCTGTATCTAACCCCGTGCTGTACCTGTCCTGGGAGTGTTTGATGGGGACAGTGTAGAGGGAGCTTTACTCTGTAACTAACCCCGTGCTGTACCTGTCCGGGAGTGTTTGATGTGGACAGTGTAGAGGGAGCTTTACTCTGTATCTAACCCCGTGCTGTACCTGTCCTGGGAGTGTTTGATGTGGATAGTGTAGAGGGAGCTTTACTCTGTATCGAACCCCGTGCTGTACCTGTCCTGGGAGTGTTTGATGCTGAATGTTTGATGCGGACTCTTGTCTGTTGCTAATATCCCTTCACTTTAATGAGTATTAAATTTACTGAAGTTGAATGTACAAAGTCTGCACTCTTTCTCCCCCCTCAGTCCTGTTGGTGTTTTTCTTTCTAGGAAACGTGCAGCTTGTAAATCTGCCAATGGGTCTCACAAATACAAAGGGAACTCAAAGGATGTCAACCCCCCTGATCTCTGGATCCACCACGAACGCCTGGAGCTGAAACCGATTGACAAGTCACCAGAGCCAAACCCGGTCATGACAGACACCCCCATTCCCCGTAATTCCCAAGACATTACTCCAGTCGAAAATTCCATGGAGAAGGAGCAGCAGCGGAGCAATTCCTATCTGGGTGAGTTCAATGTTGGGGACCAAGGGCAATGTGTCCAAGTTTGCAGACGACACTAAGATAAGTGGTAAAGCAAAATGTGCAGAGGATACTGGAAGTCTGCAGAGGGATTTGGATAGGCTAAGTGAATGGGCTAGGGTCTAGCAGATGGAATACAATGTTGACAAATGTGAGGTTATCCATTTTGGTAGGAATAACAGCAAAAGGGATTATTATTTAAATGATAAAATATTAAAACATGCTGCTGTGCAGAGAGACCTGGGTGTGCTAGTGCATGAGTTGCAAAAAGTTGGTTTACAGGTGCAGCAGGTGATTAAGAAGGCAAATGGAATTTTGTCCTTCATTGCTAGAGGGATGGAGTTTAAGACTAGGGAGGTTATGCTGCAATTGTATAAGGTGTTAGTGAGGCCACACCTGGAGTATTGTGTTCAGTTTTGGTCTCCTTACTTGAGAAAGGACGTACTGGCACTGGAGGGTGTGCAGAGGAGATTCACTAGGTTAATCCCAGAGCTGAAGGGGTTGGATTACGAGGAGAGGTTGAGTAGACGGGGACTGTACTCGTTGGAATTTAGAAGGATGAGGGGGGATCTTATAGAAACGTATAAAATTATGAAGGGAATAGATAGGATAGATGCGGGCAGGTTGTTCCCACTGGCGGGTGAAAGCAGAACTAGGAGGCATAGCCTCAAAATAAGGGGAAGTAGATTTAGGACTGAGTTTAGGAGGAACTTCTTCACCCATAGGGTTGTGAATCTGTGGAATTCCTTGCCCAGTGAAGCAGTTGAGGCTCCTTCATCAAATGTTTTTAAATGTTTTAGTTTTTTGAAGAATAAAGGGATTAAGGGTTATGGTGTTAGGGCCGGGAAGTGGAGCTGATTCCACAAAAGATCAGCCATGATCTCATTGAATGGCGGAGCAGGCTCGAGGGGCCAGATGGCCGACTCCTGCTCCTAGTTCTTATGTTCTTATGTTGTGGCTGACATGACAACAAGCAGTCAGTTGCTGTGATCGGACTCTCGGGGATGAAATGAAATGAAAAATGAAAATCGCTTATTGTCACAAGTAGGCTTCAAATGAAGTTACTGTAAAAAGCCCCTAGTTGCCACATTCGGCACCTGTTCGGGGAGGCTTACGGGAATTGAACCGTGCTGCTGGCCTGCCTTGGTCTGCTTTAAAAGCCAGCGATTTAGCCCAGTGTGCTAAACCAGCCCCTGGATTCGGGGGGTGCTGTTTATATTCCTGTTAGGCCAATGGAAACAAACTCAATACTTCAGACCGTGGAATGTTACCTAGAACCAACAAGGCTTGGTACAAATAAACAAAAGGAAAAGGTGAATAAAGACCTCACACCGCATCCAAAACGCAAGCTGCCTTCCTGCTCGGTCTGCCAGCTGTCAATGAAGCGAATTATTGGGAAATGAAGCAGGGAGAGCTGGGAAATGGCTCCCAAATCCTAATGCAGTTCAACCCCATCAGTAATAATTGCTGGAATTACTCAGCAAGTTAAAGCAGTTTGTGAAGTGGGAAACAGAGTTAAAGTTTCACATCTGCGACCCTTCATCGGAACAGTTCTGATATTTTTATTTCCTCACTTCCGTCTAATCATTCGGCAATCGCACGGACATATCCTGGCAGGCATGTGTAACGGGAGCTCCTGGAGATAGCTCAACTTAAAAAGATTGAAAATTTATAAATTAAGGAAGGGAGTGCATTTGGCAGATGTGGATTTACTGAATTCGTTCAGCTGATACTTAGACCTGTTTCTGGCTGGGTTAAGATCACCTCATCCAGGGTGGCACAGTGGTTAGCACTGTTGCTTCACAAAACCAGGATTTCATGTTCGATTCCCGGCTTGGGTCACTGTCTGTGCGGAGTCTGCACGTTCTCCCTGTGCCTGCGTGGGTTTCCTCCGGGTGCTCCGGTTTCCTCCCACAAGTCCCAAAATACGTGCTGTTAGATGAATTGGATATTCTGAATTCTCCCTCTGTGTACCCGAACAGGCGCCAGAGTGTGGCGACTAGGGGATTTTCACAGTTACTTCATTGCAGTGTTAATGTATGCCTACTTGTGACGAAAAAAAAAATTATTATTATTTCCCACAGCGTGGGAATTGTCAGAACCCGAGGGAGATGATCTAGAACATAGAACATTACAGCGCAGTACAGGCCCTTCGGCCCTCGATGTTGTGCCGACCTGTGAAACCACTCTAAAGCCCATCTACACTATTCCCTTATCGTCCATATGTCTATCCAATGACCATTTGAATGCCCTTAGTGTTGGCGAGTCCACTACTGTTGCAGGCAGGGCATTCCACGCCCTTACTACTCTCTGAGTAAAGAACCTACCTCTGACATCTGTCCTATATCTATCTCCCCTCAATTTAAAGCTATGTCCCCTCGTGCTAGACATCACCATCCGAGGAAAAAGGCTCTCACTGTCCACCCTATCCAATCCTCTGATCATCTTGTGTGCCTCAATTAAGTCACCTCTTAACCTTCTTCTCTCTAACGAAAACAGCCTCAAGTCCCTCAGCCTTTCCTCATAAGATCTTCCCTCCATACCAGGCAACATTCTGGTAAATCTCCTCTGCACCCTTTCCAATGCTTCCACATCCATCCTATAATGCGGCGACCAGAATTGAACTGGTTTCGGATGCCTCAGGGGGTCAGAGAGGAATTTCCCAGGTTTAAATTTTCCACATTTATCGGTTTTCCTGGTGTCAGGAGCCGACACGATTTTTGGATGTGAGCTGTGAGCAAGGCAGTGGTGTAGGAGCCGACAGCGTTTTTTACCTGTCATTGTTGATATGGTTTGAGTAGTTTCTGCCTGATGAGTGTGGTTATGCAGTAAAGCTCCGCGAGCCGGTGATATTATGGGATGTTTCTGCTTGCAGGCCGTGAACTGGAAGATGGCATAACCACGCTGAATGGGCGGCGAGGACTGCGACCAAAGATGATGATGCCTTTTGATGCTCAGCCACCTCAGCGTATGTGATAATATCTTTATGTAGCCATTTGAGGGTTGTGTTAATATTTTATAACTACGCCCGGATAATAAAAGATGCAGAAATACCTGAGCCAGGTGATAATGAATGAATTGTCCAATCTGAAGGCCTTGTGGATAAAGGCCGTGTTTCCCTGATCCATACAGACCCAAATCCTGTTACAACCCGCAGGTTGTGTTGATTGGCCGCGATAAATTGCCCTTAGTAACCAAAAGGATTAGGAGGGGTTATTGGGTTACGGGGATAGGGTGGAAGTGAGGGCTTAAGTGGGTCGGTGCAGACTCGATGGGCCGAATGGCCTCCTTCTGCACTGCTTGTTCTATGTTCTGGATATGGAGAATCCAAGGTCCAGAAGGTCACTATCCAGGAATTACTGCTGGAAAACAGGATGGTCCCCAGAGGCAGGGCTCGGACTGATGCTCTCAACTGCACCTCTTGGGTGGATTTGCACCAGCTCAGAGAAAAAAAGAGCCAAATGAAAGAAGGGGCAGGTTAATGCTACTCGGTGCCCAATGTCGTCACTGTATCAATTGGTACAAGGTTCAGGAGAAAGTCTTCTTAAATTTACAGCTCGTTTTACTGGGGACTTCTTAAAATCCTAAATATATAATCAGGCCATAGTTTTCTGTAACACTGGGCAAATGTAAATGAGTAATTAACACCATCATCAAAACAGCTGTAACGTTCTGGCTGAAACAGAAATCACTGAATCTCCTTGGGTTAAATATTGGTGAAAGTGTAATAAAGGATGGAAGTTAAACATGGTGGAAAAGTATTCAAATAACTGTTGAAAACTGACTGATTGCAACCTTCATTTCAGCCATGTGTGTGTCTGGAGTTTAAAAAAGAGCAGAAAGTAAATAAAGAGCAAAAGGAACACCCCCACCGGGTCGGAGAATCGCCGGGGGCCGGCGTGAATCCCGCCCCCGCCGTGTCCCAAATTCTCCGCCACCAGAGATTCGGCGGGGGCGGGAATCGCACCGGTCGCTGGAAATCGCGCCGGTCGGCGGGCCCACCCCCGGCGATTCTCCGGTCCGCGATGGGCCGCAGTCCCGCCGCTGTCAACCCACGCCAGCCGGCGTGGATTGAACCACCTTTCGAACGGCGGGACAAGGCGGCGCGAGCGGGCTCCGGGATCCTGGGGGGCACGCGGGGCAATCTGGCCCCGGGGGGGTGTCCCCACGGTGGCCTGGCCCGCGATCGGGGCCCACCGATCCACGGGCGGGCCTGTGCCGTGGGGGCACTCTTTTCCTTCCGCCTTCGCCATGGTCTTCACTATGGCGGAGGCGGAAGAGACCCCCTCCACTGCGCATGCGCGGGGATGCCATGAGCGGCCGCTGACGCTCCCGCGCATGCGTCGCACGGCAAAGTCATTTCCGCGCCAGCTGGCGGGGCGGAAATCAGTCCGGCGCGGGCCTAGCCCCTCAAGGTGAGGGCTCGGCCCCTCAAGGTGCGGAGAATTCTGCACCTTTGGGGCGGCGCGATGCCGGACTGATTCGAGACGTTTTTGGCGCCGGTCGGCGGACATCGCGCCGATTGCGGAGAATCCCATCCCATGTGTTTCAGAGCGGGGCTGAGTGTGATCCAACTTCATTTTTTAAAATATAAATTTAGAGTACCCAATTATTTTTTTTCCTAATTAAGGGGCAATTTAGCGTGGTCAGTCCACCTACCCTCCACATTTTTGTTGGGTTGTGGGGGTGAGACCCACGCAGACAAGGGGAGAATGTGCAAACTCCAGACGGACAGTGACCCGGGTCCTCGGCGGCGTGAGGCAGCAGTGCTAATCACTGCACCAGCCTGCTGCCCGTGTGATCCAACTTTATAACAGACAGAACCTCAATTGGTTTGTTCCCCGGTGGGGTTTTCAGTCTAGGATTCTTTAAGACTATTTAGGGGCCCATCTGTTCGCCCCCTTCCATCGTTCTCCCTCGCAGTGCCTGATCTTCAGGCTCTGTGAGCAAACCCCTCGCTTCCAAGACTGGCGGTGGCGATTCAAAGCCCCACACCAGATATTTCAGTACTTAATGGTCACCTTTTTGTGCAGTCCAAAGCACATTTCAACAAAGTATTTTTGAAGCATGGTCACTGCTTTAATGCAGGAAATGCACAATTTGAACACAGCAAGATCCCGTAAACAGCAATGTGCTCATGGCCATGAGCATTTGGGTATTTGATAGGGATTGGCTCTGCTTGCCTTCAAAATGGTGTCACCCCATGTTCCCTGTGCATGACTAGTTCTTTCAGTATGCACTTCCTTCAAACTGTTTTTCTAAATGAGGTGCCTTGTCAGAGAATGAGGCCTGCATAGTACCTCCAAGCTTGCTGCGTGCCCCCAGCCACCTGCACAGCTTAGCAGGGGCCCTGATGCCAAGGGATCCTCCACGTCCATCTGAGAGCAGACCCAACCTCCATTTAATTTCACCCCTGGAAGGTGGGGGCCTGAGGCCTGGTATCTCGGAGTTCTCCGTTAGATCAGCGTCCTGAATAGGGATGACGAGGGGTTCTGAATGTGATTCATGTGTCTGGGTACAGGGGGTAGGGTATCTCGGGGTCACTGTAGTTGGTTCTGTGTGTGAAGTGCTCTCTATGTTATATTCATTCACAGCTGTGATTAGTGCCCATCCCATCCATTCACTCGACAATCCTCATCACCATCACCACTGTGACGGGCCTTCACCCCCAGCTCGCAGCTACTTTCGCCATCAGATCAGCAGCCGCCCGCTTGACTCCGCAGTAGACAGGGCCAATTCTGCAGGTGAGATCTCAACCCAGGTGCCTCGGAACCACAAGAGTGGAGCTGTATCTGCTGCCTTTAGCTTTATTCCTAGGTTATAACTTCCTCTGTGTGAGGGGCAGCAGTGTTTATCATCAACCAGCACCCTCCTGTCCACTACAGGTTGGGTTCATTCTCAGCTTTTTTCAGGGAAGTGACTCGCTGATCAACATTTCAATCCTCAATCCCTGAAAATATTGTGTAGGTTTTGAACTTCTCAATCTCTGCCCTACTTGGGATTGTCTTTCCTAAAGCTCCAGCAGTTATATTTGGATGAATGGTAGTAGTGAGGTTGGAAATGACCACCAGGTATTTATCTTGGACAGGATCTTGGGACCAGAAAGAGCAAAAACATCATTTATAAACTTTGAGTGAAGCTCCAGCGGTTGGGAAAGAGTGAATGTAAAACAGAGCCCGGGGTAACAAATTGATGTATGGTCTGATTGTACCTCCAGGATGATTCACTTGTTTGCAAGAGCTGAACTAAAGGTAATATTTAAAGAATGAGGCAGATTAAGAGATAGTTTAACAATTCGCTAAATGTGTGGCTCTTTTTCTATCAGCACAGCACAAATTAGCTGGCAATCTATTATTTTTTCAATGTATGAAAGGATGGGACAGGGTAGATAGATGCAGACTGGTTCATGAATTTGAAGGATCAAGGTTGAGAAACTGTAAACCCAAGATGAAATGTTTAGATCGGCAGGTAAGCCAAACCTCTTTACACAGAGGCCGTGGAACTTAATCACTGGATTGGTGGAAATGCAGAAACCGTTTCAGCATGAAAGGGAGATTGGAGAAGTGAATGAAAGAAATGGGAACGGGTAGGTTAATGTCATTAGACTATTTGACGGTGTGGAGACCATTTTGTGTTGTAACTTTTTGGTATTTCATCACGCTAATGGTTCTAATTTATGTTTATCGGATTAAACATTGCTCTTGTTTTGCTTCGCTTGTACTGTAATGTCATCTGGAGATACTCAAACCAAATTTAGGATACCATACCTCAAATGGCTTTCTTTGTGCTGGACTAACCTCGGGACATGGTTATCAGAGTTCTTCTATAAATCAGTTAGGCAAAGAAAACGTCTGTTGACTTGTTCAGTTGTTTAGAATGAGAATGACCTCTTTACACAGTGAGTCGATTTATATATTTTTTGTTCACAATAAAGCATCTCCATCTGAGACTGTGGATTGTTTAAGTGAAGATTTGGAGAAGCCCTGGAGTGTTGACTGTTTCCCGATGATTCCTATTCCAGAATCCGTACGGAATACACCCAATAGCGACATGTCCCCAGCGCCCAGTTCGCAGGCTCACCCTGTGGAGAACGTGGAGACTGACGTACCCGAAGTTTCCTACCTGCCTGGGTCTCAGGAGGAGGAGTCCAATCGCAATGTCCCGACAGCCCATGTACGTCCATCCCACCCACTGAAAAGCTTTGCTGTGATTACGATTCCTCCAGCCAGCACCAGCTATGAAACAACATCATCCAGTATGCCATTACTGTCTCAGACAGGTGAGCTGGTACTGACTTGCCGATTGTGCAAAGGGGGGGGGGGGGCGAGGGATTCACATTGGGAGGGATCAAACCTTCAGCAGGAATTCTTGCATCTCTTGCTTTGCATGTTTCTATCGTGGGTGGGTGTGAACTTTATCTAATGTTGAAAATGAGCTTCGACAGTTCTGGAAACCTTTTAAAAAAAATTAATTTAAAGTACCCAATTCATTTTTTTTCAATTAAGGGGCAATTTAACGTGGCCAATCCACCTACCCTGCACATCTTCGGGTTGTGGGGGCGAAACCCACACAAACACGGGGAGAATGTGCAAACTCCACACAGTGACCCAGAATCGAACCTGGGACCTCGGCGCCGTGAGGCAGCAGTGCTAACCCTCTGCGCCACCGTGCTGCCGTTCTGGAAATCTGACTGATCTTGTTTCAATTACAGGAACAAACCCTCAGGTACAATCAGTGAAGACGGCATCAATAGGAACACTGGGGAGGAGCAGATCTCCAATGGCAGTTACTGTACCCAGCGCACCAGAGCTCGCAGAATCCACTAAAATGCTGGAGGATTCGGACAGTGTAAGTTTGAACTGATTTTATTCAAATGCTGGTTTGTTTTGTACATCTCCTGTGGCAATATTCCCAGGAATGGATCGTCTTTCTTTCCCACAGCCACTTACTATTCGAATTTCTCAACTTTACCAGTGTCGGGTGAATGTTTCAATATTCATCACCCTCCGCCCCACCCAGCTAACAGGAGGGATGAGATCAGCAATAGCCAACAAAAGCTTTTAAAATTGTGATGAAGGTTTTTGTATCCCACACCCTATTTTAAATCTTTTAAATGAACTCTTCTGGTTTTTTGTTTTCTTTCTCTGCAAATATTGGTTTTGTTTCCTCTGGGTAACCTCATTTTTTTGATCCCCGACATTGTGTTGTCGGTACCTCAGGGAGACAGTGGCATTGTGGTCGTGCCACTGGTCTAGTTAGTAATCCAGAGGCCTGGGTCGGTGCTCTGGGGACATGGGTTCGAATCCCGGCATGGCAGCTGGTGGAATTTACATTCAATTAATCAAATCTGGAATTGAAACCTAATCTCAGCGATGGTGACCATTGTCGATTGTGGTAAAACACATCTGGTTCACCAATGTCCTGTCGGGAAGGAAATCTGCCGTACTCACCCTGTCTGGCCTACATGTGACTCCAGACTCCCAGCAATGTGGTCGACTCTTAACTGTCGTCCCCTGGAACGACCGAGCGATACACTCAGTTTAAGGGCAATTAGGGATGGGTAACGAATGCTGACCCAGCCTGTGACGCCCACATCACATGAAGGAATAAGGAAAAAAGAGACATTAGAGTTCTGTCTGTCTCCTCTTCACCGCTGTAGCTCACTGTTTCACATCTATGGCTCTCAATATATGGCTGGATGGGCCGCACAACAGCACAGTGGGTAGCCCTGCAGCCTCACGGCGCTGAGGTCCCAGGTTCGATCCCGGCTCTGGGTCACTGTCCGTGTGGAGTTTGCACATTCTCCCCGTGTCTGAGTCTAACCCAAAGATGTGCAGGGTATGTGGATTGGCCACGTTAAATTGCCCCTTAATTGGAAAAATGAATTGGGTACTTTAAATTTATTTAAAAAAAATATATGGCTGGATGTGAGCTCGTCACTAATCTAAGATGCAGTCAAATCTCCTCTCATTTTGTTGATCTCCAAAAAGATGCAGCCAGGGTTTTGAGGTTGAGATGGGGATTAACCCCCCCCCCGTTTAATAAGTGAAAGATCCCCAATGAAAATAGAACCGCTCAAGAGACGGTTTCTATCCTGCGGGTAAATCGTAGATCAGCAAGATCTAGTTGAATGGTGGAGCAGGCTCGAGGGGCAGAGTGGCCTCCTCCTATCGCCTGTTCCTCCTCAGTGGCTCATCGTGAGGAACTGCAGGCTTAGATCCTTATCCCATTGCTCAGTATGTTGGAGTCTTGTCGAGGAGTTCTTTAAGCAGATCGTGCCCCTGAAGAAATAACGTCTTGTTCTGAGGAAATGCTTTGTAAGCTTCCGCCTCTCTTGCAGAATTACGGCCCAGACGAGCTGACAGAAGAGATGACGCATCTGACGGGGTTAATGAAGGATCTGAATGTTATCACTACAGCATAGATGCAGTCAGAATACCATCAGTTTCACAAACTGAAAGCAGAGCTGGTCTGCAAGGAGCATGTACAAAAGACACCCAGAGGGTCGGATACAACATAATGTGATGTGTTAAGTCTCGTGGAAACTGCCTTTGTCACGATTTCAGTCCAGTGGATCCAGACTTGTGGATATCATACAGTCCAGCCAAAGCCATGGAATCTGACGACTCTGAGCTCAGACAGACCTCTGCTGGTTTGGAAATGTACTGGAGGCACCGGTACAGTGTTCGACATTCGATATCGTCTATTTACTGCGTGTTTACGTTTTCTGGTGTTATGAAAAGAATGTTGAATTGTTACTTTGGTATCCAGATGTGACGTTTGACTGCCTCACCATAAGCTGACGTGAGATGCATCAATTAAAAAATGTGGCCATTTCTTGCTTCCTCTGCATCACCCAGTGCCGTGGCATACAGACTCTACTCTGCATTCTCCTGGTCAAACTGCCAAGTTATCTGCGTTCATCACTGTGATCTTTTAGCAAACTTCAGAATATTCCTGCACGACTTGGCAAGTTAGCTGATTAAAGCACAATTAGGAAGAAGGAACCGGCGAGCCCCCTCCACAAATAACTCGAGGCTTAGCATGACTCAGAAAGCACGCTGGTTTCAACAAAATGTGTGCAGCAGTTGACATTTTATATGAAGAATATCTTTACATGTTCAATCGGAAAAATCATTTAGCCATAGGAGAAAAGCTAGGTAAACCCGGCCAAACGGGTTTTGATTACAGGTTCTTTATTAACCCTGATCAAAGGTTCCAATTCCACAGCCAGCATTAAACCCCAATGAATGGGTGCCAATCATAGGATCTTTTCATAGGTTTATTTCCCAGCCCTCACTGAATCTTGTTGAGTGAGTGTGTTCCGGTTACTGGATCCAGACCGGACCCCGTAAATGGGGATGAGTTCACTGTACATTCAATGGACCCGGTTGGATGGGTGCCAATTTCACGATTCTTGGATCAACCCTGTAAACTGGGTTCAGATTAGATTCTCTTTTTAATTAATGTAATGAGTTCCAATTACAGGAAGCTCTTTTCCCTCTTTTTTTTCACCCTCCCCATAATATCATTGTAATTGCTTCTTACAAGTCTAGGATTTACTTTGTTTGTGAATATTGCTTCCCTGTGTACATCACCCATGAATGTTAATATAACTGTTTAAGGAAATTTATTGTAATGAATATAACTAAACAAAGCTATTGTGAAGGTTTAGGAATCTCCCTCCCCGTTGTAGACAGTAAGATCTGTTATGCACTTTTTTCATCCTTTTACAAAGAACCATTTTCTTATTGGCCTGTTTAAACTTAGGAAAAGCTCTGGTGTATCTGTAGTGTCCTCATTAGCAAAAGCAGCTTTTTGTTTTCTAAGGATGCTGTAGGTCTGTTTATTAATCATGATGTAGAAACAATGCAAACTACTGTAGTTTATGTACAAAGAACTTTGCTAGTAGCATTACTCTGTGGCTTTTTTAAAAATTTCATGTTCTAATGTTATATTGGAATTCCAATACATTTTTTATTCAACCAGGAGTGTGAATGTAGACTTTTATTCATGGTCTACACGGCCTGTGTAATGGAAAATCAAAAGCAATTTAAGAGCAGTTAGCTCCTTTGATGGATTAATATATAATTGCAGCAAGTTATTTGATCCAAAGGTCGTCAGGTGTCAACCCCTTTCTGCTGAATTAGCCGATCTTACACAGATGCTTTTGCAAACACCATACCTCAGTGTTCCTCTAGATTGATAAGAATGAATAAATATATGATTGCCCCTGGATTAACCATACCTGTCAGGGCAGTAAATCACACTGCATTAGTGCAGAATGAAAGCTCACATATGCTTGAAGCTCTTTCAACATTTCTGGCTGTAATGGGGAAGCAGAGCAAAGCAGCAAATGCCAGCTGCTCACCTGAGCGCATTTGGTTTTCACACTAGACAAGAATAATGCGTTCAAATTGAAGTCTTAGACAAACAGAATGGAGATTTATTCAGCCCCATGTCTCCCAATTCCATTTGGTGCTGGAGTGCAAGTTGAATGCATTTATAAAATTGACAAGACCATGGATTCAACGTTATAATTCCAGCCGTTTGTTCAGAATTACACTTCACAACCGTTTTTTTTTTTTAAATGTGGGAGCAGACCGTTGAGATTCACGTGAGCTGTTCAGATTAAGGGGACATGTAACACGTGACTGTTGGATGTGTAACAGACATTGATGTGGGCCAGCCTATAATCCATTGCTCTAATGACTTTGGTTTTAAAGATTGTATTATAGTTGTTAATTGTGCAATGCCTATTTGTAAAGGACAGTGAGTGTGCGACAATCTAACAAGATGGAAACCATGAAGAGAAAAACATCAAAGTGCCAACATTTTTAATTTTAGGAACGCTTTATGCAGAAACATAGACATTATAACAGATCTGCTGTTGCTTCACAATGCCAGACACTATATTTTTCTAAGAACATCAGTTTACAGCTGGCCAGATAAATGCTCTTATTTCAGAATCTAAAATCTTGTCCAACCTCAGAAACATAAAATTGTAAAGAATGCCTCAAAAATTAAGAAAAGAAATGTATTTAAAATCACGAATGCTTGGAATTTCCGCAGGCATGGAGGGCACAACTTCAAACAGAGGCAATGCTCGATGCTCTCCAAGGTTTCCAGCGAAGCCACAGTGGAGATCGCAGAATCGCTCAATGGGAATTCTACCCAGAAACGTTTTCTTGGGAATGGAGGCAGTGTGAGGAATACTGCCGACAACGTGAGCAGCAATTTACAAGGATTAGGGAACAGTAATCAGAGCCAACTGTTGTGTGAATCTTTTAACAGGACTTGGTGGTTTTCCTCTGAAAATCTAAAGTTCTCATCCATGGGCTCATCATTCCATACCTCTGGAATCTCCTTCAGATCTGCAAACCTCTAATGCAATCTCCAACTCCCTGAGCCAACCATTTCCCTCCACTGCCTCAGCCCTAAGCTCTAGAATTCCCCCTTAAACCTCTCACTCCTTCAAACCTCCACTTTGATCAAGCTTTGCACCACCTGTCCCCATATCCCGATGTGGCTCCAGTCTCACATTTTTCTTTTCTTTTTTAAATTTAGAGTACAGAATTCTATTTTTTTTTCCAATTATGAGGCAATTTAGCGTGGCCAATCCACCCACCCTGCACATCTTTGGGATGTGGGGGTGAAACCCACGCAGACACGGGGAGAATGTGCAAACTCCACACGGACAGTGACCTGTGGCCGGGATTGAACCTGAGACCTCAGCGCCATGAGGCAGTAGTGCTAACCCACTGGACCACCGTGCTGCCCTGCCACATTTTTCTGATACCAATTCTTTGGAACATTGTATTTCAGACAGACCGATCAGTTTCGCTAAAGCACCGTCCAGCGTCGGGCACATAACGACACGGCCGTGCGGAGGAGATGATCTTGGGGCTGGAGGAGAGACAAATAAACTGCCGTTCGTTTCAGTAAAATAAATGTTTGGGGAGAGGGTGCTGGGTTTGATAAGTAAATTACAAAAAGCTGTTTCCACTTGTTTGTGGCCTATTAGTAAATCAATCAAGAGAATGAAGATGTTACGAGTTTTTTCTCCCAGTCCAATAATAAGGACATGAGATTCATAACAGTTTTGAAAAGGGAAATGGATAAATAAAAAGGTTCAGGTAGAAGGGGTAGCGAGCAGAGGCTCAGTGCAGCCTCTTCGTGCTGTAACATTGTAGAATTCTACTCACAGAAACGCATGCCACCTTTGCAGAGCTCTCAAAAGATAATGCCAGCTTCCTCCACAATAGCCCTTTCATCACTGAAAATTAACACTCTACAAATACAACTGATCCCAAGATGTGAAAGCAATTACATTACACATTGTGCCATAACTGACCCTTTATCCACAGTGCTGACAAAAGCAATCTCTGTGCACGCAATGGAAACTTGTATGAAAGTGGGCGGATAATACAGCCTTTGTACAAATAGACTTCAGTTTATTGAGATGGTTTTATGGGTCGGTAAACAACAGAACTTCCTCCCTCTACAGCTTTCAATGCAATTGTGTATGAATTGTATCAAAAGCTACCACTTTGTCAGCAAATGTTTGAAAGAAAAGGTACAGCCCTCTTGACCATTTTGCTTCTCACTCCCACGTAGTCTGTATTTCTGACACCTCCCCGGGGCTTAGTTCCAGGGTGACAATGCTAATACTTGCCCTGGTAGCGTCCATCTTGTGTGAACCCTGTTCAGTCACCTCTGTTACGCCCCATCCTCTGCTCGCCAGAATTTCCTCTCAGAAGCTGCTCATTTCCAATTACTATTGGAATAAACCCAACCCCAGCACTAGGACAAAATGCAGATTCCTCAACTAGTCCTGGCAGAGACCAGCGAACAACGCGCTGACCAAGAATCTGAACAATCATTGCCCCAGAAATGGCAGTGCTCCACTGCTCACCTGCCAGAACTACATTGCGGAAGTCCTCAAATTGGCAGAAAATTACTTGTACCAAACTCCTGGGGACAGCGGGCTGCCTGGAGGAGGAACCTCCTTAAATCCGGGCAAATGGCCTGAATATTTCAAAGTCTGCTCATCCTTGTTACAACAATGAGGGGCATGTTGAAGTTTGGGAGTTGTGTGTGGGGCGGGGGGGGGGGGGGGGGGGTGCAGAATGGCCTGGGTGACCCTTCCCCTGGCAAGACAAAGCCAAGGTGTATGTGACCTTGGGGTAGACAGGTTCTAGAGATGCCTTAGCTGGGCCCATCCGGGATTGACTCCCTCCGGCCGACCCTATTGGAACCAATCTTTCTTTGTCAAATTCTGCGTCTTTTTCAGATTTCCAGCATTTGAGCCTTTTGCAAAGCTCAGCCCTGCCGATGGTCTGGATGTTGGAGACACTGCAGCAGCCTTCATTCCAATGGCCTCGTACAATCTCAGAGACTCATCCGTGAGCGTTTGGAGTGGTGCTAGGTTTATTAATTGAATTTAATTACCTATTCTAGGGATGTGACCGGTGGTCACCGATGCTCAGTCCTAACTATCTCAGCTCCTGCTTTCTGTTCAGGTCCTCGGTGCCTGGATCCGCACTCGCCTCTGGTTCCAAGGGTAACGATGGAGGTTTCTGCACTCGGCTTGGAAATCCACCTGCAGTGGAGACAATTCAATTTGTTCACTGTCAAGGCTGCAGCACTTACATCATATAAACCATGTTTGTTACACAGCCTGGCAAGTTAACACAGGTAAATCAAACACAGGTTCACATACTCGGGAAGGGGATTCACATTTCAACCACAATGAAAAAGCTTAGACTGCAGAGGAGATAATTCCACCAATTCAAGAGAACGTCATAGGAAACACAAGGGTTGTCACAACATACACACACGTATTGGGAATATATATTTAATAGAAAGATTTGGATGTCAAAGAGATACAAGGATTCAAATGCATAATTTCCTGAAAATATTAACAGGAGATAGAAAATGCCAACCTTAATTTTGGATTGAATAAATAAGATTTTAAGAGTAATGATAAATTTGTGAAAAGTATTGGTGAAGCCATTATTACAGAGTTTGCCAGACAAGTGATTTTCTGATTCAGACCAGGAATAGGTTTCCGTCGCCTCAGGTCTGCTCTACCATTCGACCAGATATTGGTGTTCTTCCACCTCCACATCTTCCTGCAGTGAGGCCTCAGGAGGTCCTTGTAGGTGAATAAACGCGAGTTTATTGTAGTCATAGAAAACGGCCGCTACGGGAGAGTACACACACACTCAGTCCCCGTCGGCACTACCAGAACGCTGGTCTCCCCGTCTGGGGAGACATCGTCCGATAACGCACCCCAGCTGGTGGGCCTCCGCCCACTAGCGGGAAGCTCACAGGTGCCATGGGGAGGTTGATTATGGTAACCCTGTGGGACTTGTGAGGACTCATACCATTAACATCTAGAAATGTGTCGATCTCTGCCTTGAATATACTCAGTGACCTGGCCTCCACAGCCTCTGGGGTGAAGAATTGCAAAGATCACCACCTTCTGAATGAGGAGGTTCCTCCTCACCTCAGTCCTAAACAGCCCACCTCTGGGGCGTGAATCTCTGACCCCCCCCGCCAGGTTGGAGAATCGCCGGGGGCTGGCATAAATCCCGCCGCCGCCGGTTGCCGA
Organism: Scyliorhinus torazame; assembly: GCF_047496885.1. NCBI lineage: Eukaryota > Metazoa > Chordata > Chondrichthyes > Carcharhiniformes > Scyliorhinidae > Scyliorhinus > Scyliorhinus torazame. The sequence continues at coordinate 1,813,316 of NC_092736.1, forward strand.
ATTCTCCGGCACCAGATATTCGGCGGGGGCGGGAATCGTGGCGGTTGGCGCCCCCCCCCCGCCCGATTCTCCGGCCCGGATACGCCGAAGTCCCGCTGCTAGAATGCCTGTCCCGCCGGCGTAGATTAAACCACCTAACTTACCGGCGGGACAAGGCGGCGCGGGCAGGCTCCGGGGTCCTGGGGGGGCGCGGGGCGATCTGGCCCCGGGGGGGTGCCCCCACGGTGGCCTGGCCCGCGATCGGGGCCCACCGATCCACGGGCGGGCCTGTGCCGTGGGGGCACTCTTTCCCTTCCGCCTTCGCCACGGTCTCCACCATGGCGGAGGCGGAAGAGACTCCCTCCACTGCGCATGCGCGGGGATGCCGTGAGCGGCCGCTAACGCTCCCGCGCCGCCCGGAGATGTCATTTCCGCGCCAGCTGGCGGGGCATCAAAGGCCTTTTCCGCCAGCTGGCGGGGCGGAAATTAGTCCGGCGCAGGCCTAGCCCCGTAAGGTTGGGGCTCGGCCCCCAAAGATGCGGAGGATTCCGCACCTTTGGGGTGGCGCGATGCTCGACTGATTTGCGCCGTTTTGGGCACCGGTTGGCGGACATCGCGCCGATACCGGAGAATTTCGCCCCTGATTCTGCCCCCTGCTTCTGGACCCTCAGGCAGGGAAACATCCTTTGTGCATCTACCAGTAAAGCCCTGTAATGATTTGTAGGTTTCAATGAGATCATCTCTCATTCTTCTAAACTCTACAGAATTCAGGTGTGGCCTCACCAAGGTGCTGTACAATTGCAGCAATAACCTTCCACTGATCTACTCAAATCCTCCTGCAACAAGATACCATTTGCCTTCCTAATTGCTTGCTGCATATCCACAGGAGCTTTCGTGACTCATGAACAAGAGACCCGGGTCCCTTTGGACACTAACACGTCTCAATCTCACCATTTAAGAAACATAGAACAATCTGCATTTCTGTTTTTCCTACCAAAGTGAACAACTTCACATTTTTCCACCTTATATTCCAGTTGTCATTCTTGTCACACAGGTGGAGAAGGTAGTCAAGAAGGCATACGGCATGCTTGCCTCCATTGGCTGGGGCATGGAGTATAAAAATTGGCAAGTCAATGTTGCAGCTGTATAGAACCTTAGTTAGGCCACACTTGGAGTATAGTGTTCAATTCTGGTCGCCACACTACCAGAAGGATGTGGAGGCTTTAGAGAGGGTGCAGAAGAGATTTACCAGAATGTTGCTTGGTATGGAGGGCATTAGCTATGAGGAGCGATTGAATAAACTCGGTTTGTTCTCACTGGAACGAAGGAGGTTGAGGGGAGACCTGATAGAGGTCTACAAAATTATATGGGGCATAGACAGAGTGGATAGTCAGAGGCTTTTCCCCAGGGTAGCGGGGTCAATTACTAGGGGGCATAAGTTTAAGGTGCGAGGGGCAAGGTTTAGAGGAGATGTACGAGGCAAGTTTTTTTTACACAGAGAGTAGTGGGTGCCTGGAACTCGCTGCCGGAGGTGGTGGTGGAAGCAGGGACGATAGTGACATTTAAGGGGCATCTTGACAAATACATGAATAGGATGGGAATAGAGGGATACAGACCCCGGAAGTGTAGAAGGTTTTAGTTTAGGCGGGAAGCAGGTCGGCGCAGGCTTGGAGGGCCAAAGGGCCTGTTCCTGTGCTGTACTTTTCTTTGTTCTTTGTCCGCTAACTAAGCTTGTCTAAATTCCCTCAAAGCCTCTTTGCATTCTCCTCACAACTTGATTTCCCACCCAGCGTCAGAGGCTAATCTCCAGATCACTGGTATAGATTGTGAACAGCTGTTAGCCCAGCACAGGTCCTTGTGGTTTCCCACTAGTAACATCCTGGCAATGTAAGAATGACCCATTTATACCGAGTCTGTTTTCTGTCCATGAATCAATTTTCAATCTATGTCAATGTATACCCCAAATCTCATATGTCCAAAGTTTGTTCATTACCCTCCGTAGAACATAGAATTCCCAAAGGGCAGGAGACCATTCTGCCCATCGAGTTTGCACTAACCCTCTGAATGAGCACCCTTAAAAGGCCCACTCCCCGCCCCATCCCTGTAACCCCACCTAACCTGCACATCTTTGGACACTAAGGGGCATAACCTGCAGACCTTTGGACTGTTGGAAACCGGAGGAAACCCACGCAGACACGAGACTGTGCAAACTCCACACAGTCACCCTACCCTCCCGTGCAGCGGACTGAGATAGCAATTCCCCGCTGTTCACATGTTGAGTTTTTCAAAATTTAGAGTACCCAATTCTTTCTTTCCAATTAAGGGGCAATTTAACGTGGCCAATCCACCTACCCTGCACATCTTTGGGTTGTGGGGGCGAAACCCACGCAGACACGGGGAGAATGTGCAAACTCCACACAGACAGTGACCCAGAGCCGGGATTGAACCCGGGTCCTCGGCGGCGTGAGGCAGCAGTGCTAACCACTGCGCCACAACACACCCACCGACAACACCCACATGTCTAAACAGGAATCATCGCACAAACTTTATATGTAAATGCATAAAATTACACTCAGGAAACCCTTCATTATTTGTTAATTATCAGAACTAAAAGATACAAATATCTAAGACCTCTGTATTAAAGAGCAGTGACTATTTTTCCCAGATGCAGCAAACGTTGCTACGTTTGCAGTATTGATCGCTTGGAAGTCGGAGTTCAATAAGCTGCTTCTTACCTGCAGAAAGCTGCATGGTCTTGCTGTACCCTGCGGCTGAGGACATAGCCTGGCCCAGAGCCTTGTTGGAGCCCAGGGGCTGCTGGTTTGCGCTGGATTTACCAGATGCTGCTGGGCGCTCTTTCAATTTGGAGTCCTTTGTTGGTTTTGTCCAGACCAAATTCTCCCCAACCTGAAGAGCAGCTCCAATCTTCTGAGCCATGTCTACCAGCTGAAAGCAGCAGAGAGAAGGCGTTAATTACTCAGTCTTCGCTCGCACTGTCTGACCTAGAACATTTAGCACTGGATCATGAGAATCTTTCAATAGAATTGAAGGAAAGTCACGAGGAATGATACTCGCACCAGGGAGGGTTGAAGCCTCTAAATGGGAGAACAAGGTTGATAAAATTATCTTTATATGCTTTGAAACATAACACTCTAAATGAAAACATGCCTGTCAGTTGTAGTTATAGAGGAATACAGTAAAGTCAATCGAACAATAACCTTTTAACTGACACTATACTTGGAGTATAGTGTTCAATTCTGGTCGCCACACTACCAGAAGGATGTGGAGGCTTTAGAGAGGGTGCAGAAGAGATTTACCAGAATGTTGCCTGGTATGGAGGGCATAAGCTATGAGGAGCGATTGAATAAACTCGGTTTGTTCTCACTGGAACGAAGGAGGTTGAGGGGCGACCTGATAGAGGTATACAAAATTATGAGGGGCATAGACAGAGTGGATAGTCAGAGGCTTTTCCCCAGGGTAGAGGGGTCAATTACTAGGGGGCATAGGTTTAAGGTGAGAGGGGCAAAGTTTAGAGTAGATGTACGAGGCAAGTTTTTTACGCAGAGGGTAGTGGGTGCCTGGAACTCACTACCGGAGGAGGTAGTGGAGGCAGGGACGATAGGGACATTTAAGGGGCATCTTGACAAATATATGAATAGGATGGGAATAGAAGGATACGGACCCAGGAAGTGTAGAAGATTGTAGTTTAGTCGGGCAGTATGATCGGCACGGGCTTGGAGGGCCGAAGGGCCTGTTCCTGTGCTGTACATTTCTTTGTTCTTTGTATTAATGGATCTCAAGCGGTAGTGACTTGGGGATGCTGGGTCTACTAGGGAGTTGAGATCAGAACAAAACTGCACAGAGTGTAATGCACTATGCCAGGGACTTGGGTGAGTGTGTGCAGTTTGCACATTCTCCCAGTGTCTGCATGGGTTTATTCCGGATGCTCCGGTTTCCTCCCACAGCCTAAAGATATAGAGGTTAGGTAGATTGGCCTTGATCAATGGTCCTTAGTGTCGGGCAGCATGGTGGCACAGTGGGTTAGCCCTGCTGCCTCACGGCGTCAATGTCCCAGGTTCAAACTCGGCTCTGGGTCACTGTCCGTGTGAAAGTTTGCGTGTTAGCGTGGGTTTCTCCCCCACAACCCAAAGATGTGCAGGGCAGGAGGATTGGCCACGCTAAATTGCCCCTTAATTGGAAAAAATGAATTGGGTACTCTAAATTTTTTTTTAATGCTCCTTAAGTGTCCCAACGGTTAGGTTGGAATATGGAGATAGGGCGGGAGAATGGGCCAGGAAAGGGAGCTCTTTCAGAGGGTCAGTACAGACTTGATGGGCCAAATGGCCTCCTTCTGCGCTGTAGGGATACTATGATGACCTGCGAGGAAGGGATTTGCATTTATTTTTGCATCCTATCAAATCTCTAGGCAAACCTGAAAGTGGATTTGCACACCACAAATCCCGTGAACAGCAATGAGATTAACGTTCAGTTAATCTAGTCTCGTTGGCGCTGTTTGAGGTTAAATCATCACCCAGGACACCTGGAGAACACACAGACCTTTTCAAATATCACCACAGGATTTTTAATGTCTACCTGAATAGTTAAACAGAGCCTCAGTTTAACATCTTAGCCAAAACTCTGCAGCTCCAATAAGAACAGGGACAGTGAGTGCCTTTCAACCCCGAGAGCTTTACCTCACCTCAATCTAACCACTCCTCCTCCATAGTCCTCGGTGCCCTTACTAAAATAATCTTCATGTAATATCATTTTTCAGATACAAACTGCAACAGGAACACTCACAATGTGAAGTTTTTAAGTTGTATTAAGCACAGGCGAAGGGTCAAGAGCCCCGAGGGTTGAACAGTAGGTTAGGCTGGTGAGCTGGACAGGCATTGCGGCAAATCAGGGAACAATGATAGATAATAAGTGTGGAATTTAAAATCCTGCGGATGGTGTCAGAGATGAAATGATAACATTTTGTGATCGGAGAGTTGAGGTGGAGTCTTGGATTGAAGGCTACTTGATTTGCAACAGGCTGGCAGCAGTTAGGACATTGGGATAATGAGATGCCATGGAGTACCTCTGGATCGAACTCCAGCACGTTACTGCTGGCCTTGAGTTTCAAGACCTTCTTCTCCATCTCCTGGTATTGGTGAAGAGCTCCCTTCCTGTCCCCTTGGTTGTACAGTAAAATGGAATAGTTTAAGTTCACCAGGGGGTTTAACCTGCAGAGGAGAGAGAGGTTGGATATTCTCAGTAAAAGATGATCACGGTGGACAGTGCACTTCATCCGGCAGGAGGCAATAAACCTGTTTCCTAACGGAGGGAGAATTTTCAAAGCGGGTTGAGTTTCCCGATGAACGACGTCAGAATCTCTATTTGCATTGGCATCTCACCCATACATAGAAATATAGAAAATAGAAGCAGGAGGCCATTCGGCCCTTCGAGCCTGCTCCCCCATTCATTGAGCATGGCTTATCATCAAGTTCAATATCCTGATCCCGCCTTCTCCCCCATATCCCTTTAGCCCCGAGAACTATATCCAACTCCTTCTTGAAATTACACAGGGCAGCACGGTGGCACAGTGGTTAGCACTGCGGCCTCACGGCGCCGAGGTCCCAGGTTCGATCCCGGCTCTTGGTCACTGTCCGTGTGGAGTTTGCACATTCTCCCCGTGTCTGCGTGGGTCTCACCCCCACGACCCAAAGATGTGCTGGGTAGGTGGATTGGCCACGCTAAATTGCCCCTTAATTGGAAAAAGTGAATTGGGTACTCTAAATTTTATTAAAAAAGGAAATTACACAACGTTTCGGCCTCAACTGCTTTTTGTGGCAGTGAATTACACAGATTGACCACTCCCTGGGTGAAGAAGCTTGACCTCACCTCCGTCCAAAAGGTTTACCCCTTATCCTCCCATTAAAGGGCTACCTGACCAGAATTACGTTCACCCTCCACATTAAGATCTCGGCCAACAGAATGTTCAGCTTTACAACTGGCGAGCTTCACCTGGTCCGTGACCTCACTTCACCTGGTCCGTGACCTCACTTCACCTGGTCCGTGACCTCACTTCACCTGGTCCGTGACCTCACTTCACCTGGTCCGTGACCTCACTTCACCTGGTCCGTGACGTCACTCAGACTTCGAGGTTCAGAAATGTTGCTTTCTCTTTCTTGGGGACCTCGCAGTACTTCACTCGAGGGCCGTTAACAAATGGCTCTCATCCAGATGAGGAGGAGGAGGTCCCATTGCTGGTTGGCACAAGGGCCAGGAGGAACAGGGGACTCAGAGGCTGACAAACAGGGTCCGGCCCGACCACGGATGTATTCCCGGTTTGCGTTTAACTAGAGATGAGTGAAAGGCAATGCCAGAGACGCCTTGGGCGCAATTCTCCCATCGGGAGACTAAGTGCCGACGCCGGATTGAAAACCGGAGTGTTTCACTCCGGCGTCAGAGGCCGTTCCCAGCCCCCTATTCACCCGCCCCCGGGGGGCTAGGAGCGGCGCCGCGTCATTTACACGTGCCGGGTTACGCGACGCCACGTAAATGACACGGCCGGCGCCACGTAAATAACGTCATCCGCGCACGCGCGGTTGCTGTCCTCCCCGCGGCCGCCCCACAAAAAGATGTCAGATGGATCTTGCGGGGCGGTGGAGGAAAGGAGGTCCTCCTTCAGAGAGGGCGGCCCGCCGATCGGTGGGCACCGATCGCGGGCCAAACCCGTTTTGAGTCTCCCCCCCCCCCCCCGGTGCAGGAACCCCCCTCCTCGCCCCACAAGCCACCCCCCCCAGCGTTCCCGCGCTGTTCCCGCCGCCAGCAACCAGGTGTGGACGGCGCCGGTGGGAACCTGTCGTGTTGGGCAGGCCGCTCGGCCCATCGGGCCCGGAGAATCGCCGCTCGCCCGTTACAAACAGCTGTGATTCTCGCCGTGCCGGTTTGGGGGGGGGGTGGGAGAATCGCGTGCGGGTGCCAGGGTGGCGTGGCGGGACTCGTGCGGCGCCTCGGCGATTCTCCCACCTGGCGTTGGGGGGGGGGTGAATTCCGCCCCTTGTGTCCAGGGGTGTGGTTGTTCACATCCGCGAGCTTCTCCCAGACTATCTGCGGCCACAAGGACTCTGGAAGCTAGTGAAGGGCTCCTGGCCTGAACTGAGTGAATGATTCTCCATGTGCCCTTTAAACATGGTGCCAGGACTGTTGGCCCAATGGGGTGAGCAAGACTCTCTGCCCGCCACACGATTCGCCAAGCTCCTCGCTGAGCCGAAAGCTGAGGATGAGGGAGTTCGCCCACCTACTGTCCAGTGGGAATCACATGGTTTTCCCACCAGAATGGAAAATTTGACCCTATGTGACTGCTCCACAGAAAAGGTGTTAGACAAAAGAATAGATGTTAAAGTGATGAGTTAAAGATATGGCAAGAATTAGCAGCAGGAGTAGGCCATTTGGCCCCTCGAGCCTGCTCCTCCATTCAATGAGGTCATGGCTGATCGGATTGTGGCCTCAATCGATCTGCCCCTCATAACCCACAACCCTTCTTCAATCCAGGTGCAGTCTAACTCAGTCGTGACCTAGGCTCCATTGCTCTCTGTGGAAGACAATTTCAGAAATCCTCTCAGAGCAGAGATTTCTCCTCATCTCAGTCTGATACGGGAGTCCCCCGGTTCCCGACTCTCCGACAAGGGGAAACACCCATCCCTATAGAGTCCCCTCCGCATCTTGTGTTTCAATGTAATTCTCATTCGTCTAATTTCCAATGGATACAGACTCGACCTGTTCAACCTCATTAGATAACCTTCACCTCAGGATTCATTAGAGTGAACCTTCTCTGAATTGCTTTGAACGCAATTATAATTATATTTACTTTTTGTAAGTGGAGAGACCAAAACTGTACACAATACTCCAGATGAGGTCTGTACAGCTGTGACAACTCTGGCTTACTTTTATACTCAATTCCCCTTTAATAAACACAAACATTCCATTTGCCTTCAACCTGGCTATGTAAGTGACATACACTCCTGTTCCTGTCAGTGTTGATACACTGATTCCACTGTGAAGCAGGGATCCACTCTCTCTAGTGGAGTGAGGACACGGTCAGGTCAGCTATGCTGCTCTGCCTGGTTTAACAGTCTGTCAATACTCATAGGGGGAAAAGCCACTTGGAGCGTGGTCCTGGAGGGCAGTTGATAGCTTTGGAACCTGTTCCCTAGTATGAGAGCCCTCACGAGACAAGGGGAAAAGATTAGTTGAGAAATAAAGCAGATCGTAAGCTTCACGTTCTGGTGCGACAGGAGCAGTATAAGTGGGAAAGTCATTAAAGCAACATTCATTACAATCTGTGGAAAAATGATAAAGCACAATATTAGAACACAGGCTAGTCTGTTGGTCAGAGAAAGGTGCCCTAACCCCAGACTGGAACAGGATCATGCAAAATAGTCTGCATTGTTGCTTTGTAACACAAAAGAGAGAATAGAGACTATTTTCAGGAAAAATAAAGATTCTTAAATTATCAGAAAGGCCACACCACGGAACAAACTGGAAGCTTTGTCTTCATCAGTTTGGTGGAGGAGGTGATCTACCAATTGTCACTGAATATTCATCATGCCTTTAGGGGAGGAAATCTGCCATCCTTACCTGGTCTGGCCTACATGTGACTGCAGACCCACAGCAATGAGGGTTCACTGCCGAGCGAGACACTCAGTTCAAGGACAATGCGGGAAGGCAACACGTGCTGCCCCCGCCAGTGACACCCACATCCCATGAAGGAATAAGGAAAACACAATGAATCCGCACTTGGCCCAATAATACTCACTGCTCCAAACTCACAGCTCGCTCGTAGGCTCTCTTTGCATTGTCGGGATCTGCCAGGTTCGTCAGTGTCACTGGAACAGCAAGAAGTGAATTTTACACAATCACAACACTCACAGGGAGGTCCTATTTCATCAACAACTCCCTCTACGGGTTCACCCCACACAAGCTCGGACCTCCTCCGCCCTCTGCCCAGTCCCAAATCTATTGTTCCACGATCTCTGACCTTTTGTAAATCGCTCCACCGTCAGGAGTCAGAGTTGCCAGTTCCCTTGGCTGGAACAAACCCCTCCACAAGCCTGAGCACAAACTGCCAATCTGTCCGTACACCTGGAGTTTTACTCCTCAATCCTCCACACAATTGCATCACATTTTAATTCCTCCATGAAATTCCGTTGAATATTTTTCTTTGTCAAAGAGGCTGTTTAACTGTGGGGTACTGGAGGGCAGCATGTGGCGCAGTGGTTAGCACTGGGACTGCAGCGCAGAGGACCCGGGTTCAAATCCCGGCTCTGGGTCACTGTCCGTGTGGAGTTTGCACATTCTCCCCGTGTCTGCTTGGGTTTCACCCCCACAACCCAAAGATGTGCAGGGTAGGTGGATTGGTCACGCTAAACTGCCCCTTAATTGGAAAAAATGAATTGGGTACTCTAAATTTATTTTTTTTAAATGAACTGAAGATCACACTTGTGTCCCCAGGGTGTGAGGGTTCAGCATTTCTCCAGGGTGTAGCTCCCCGGTGAGTGGGGCATTTAGTAAATTTATCTGCTGCTGCTTCCCAGATGGGGATCCTGAGGGGCAACAGTTCAAGCAGCAGTCTATGAAAACTTTGCTGATCCCAGATTGTGTCACATGACCTTGGCTTAGGGGGAAAATGAATAAATCGGACATGGGTTCTGCCCTGAACGGTTACTCAGCAAACCTATGAAGGGAGAGGAGTGAGAACAGGACTGAACCTGTGCGTGATGTGATGACCTGTGTTCACTGTCTGAGCCCTTACTGACACAGGGGGTAGGTACTGGGTAAGGTCCACCAAGGGATCAGCATTTCCAGGAGAGATGGTGAGGGATGTCTGTGCTGAGAGGAGCATCCATATCTGTGACTCCTGCACTGGATGGAGGTGTGAGTGTTGGGAAGGGTCAGTGGTTCCATTAATCAAATGCTGTCGCTTCACTGAGGCAGACTCCGCACTCACCAGCCAACAGCATGTACAACTCGCCCATCCTCGGCTGTATGTTGATGGCAGCACTCAGAAAGTGGAATGCTGAAGCATGTTGCTGCATTGTCAGGTGCACCAAGCCCAGGTTATAGAGAATCTTCCAATCAAAGGGAGCCAGATAGTTAGCTCGCTTCAAACAACTGATAGCCTGCAGCAAAATAAACAGCACAACAGCCATTCACTCACTCAGATTAAGGAGTTGCTTTAATGTTTAAATCATCACTTATGACCAAAAGGTATCTGAAGATGCATAAATAAATGAGTGAAATGATGCCGGGTGAAGAGAGGACAGACTGCTGGGTTGGCCTGACAATGACCGACATTCCAATTCTGACCAATGGAATGAGTTATCCCTCAACATCTTTCTTTTTAATTCATTTTTTACGGGATGTGGGCGTTGTTGGCTAGGCCGAGCATTTATTGCCCGTCACAAATTGCCCTCGAGGAGGTGGTGGTGAGCTGCCTTCTTGAATTGCTACAATCCCTGCGGGTGTAGGTAACCCACTGTGCTGATAGGGAGGGAGTTCCAGGGTTTTGCCCCAGCGACAGTGAAGGAACGGGGATATATTTCCAATCAGGGTGGTTAGTGACTTGGAGGGGAACCTCCAGGTGGAGGGGTTCCCAGGTATCTGCTGCTCTTGTCCGTCAAGATGGTAGTGGTCGTGGGTTTGGAAGATGCTGCCCAAGGAGCCTTGGTGAGTTACTGCAGTGCATCTTGTAGATGGTGCACACGGCTGCCACTGTATGTCGGTGGTAGAGGGTTTGAATGTTCTTGGAAGGGGAGCAATCAAGCGGGGCTGCTTGTCCTGGATGGTGTCGAGCTTCTTGAGTGTTGCTGGAGCTGCGCTCATCCAGGCAAGTGGAGAGTATTCCTGACTTGTGTCTTGTAGATGGTGGACAGGCTTTGGGAGGGTCAGGAAGTGAGTTACCCGCTACAGGATTCCTAGCCTCTGACCTGCTCTTGTAGCTACAGTATTAATGTGGCTGGGTCCAGTTCAGTTTCTGATCAATGGTAACCCCCAGGATGTTGATAGTGGGGGATTCAGTGATGGTAATGCTATTGAATGTCAAGGGGCGATGTTGGAGATGGTCAATGTCTGGCACTTCTGAGGCACAAATGTAACTTGTCACTTGTCAGCAAAGCCTGGATATTGTCGAGATTTTGCTGCATTTGGACATGGACTGCTTCAGTGACTAAGGAGTTGTGAATGGTGCTGAACATCGATGAGTGTGCAGTCATCGGTGAACATCCACACATCTGATCTTATGTTGGAAGGAGGGTCATGTATGAAGCAGCTGAAGATGTTGGGCCGAGGACACTACCCGGAGGAACTCCGTCAGTGACGTCCTGGAGCTGAGATGATTTTAAAAACATTTTTTAAATAAATTTAGAGTACCCAATTCATTTTCCCAATTAAGGGGCAATTTAGCGTGGCCAATCCACCTACTCTGCACATCTTTGGGTTGTGGGGGCGAAACCCACGCAGACACGGGGAGAATGTGCAAACTCCACACGGACAGTGACCCAGGGCCGGGATCGAACCTGGAACCTCGGCACCGTGAGGCAACAAGGCTAAGAGCTGAGATGATTGACCTCCAACCACCACAACCATCTTCCTTTGTGCCGGGTACGACTCCAACCAGCGGAGCGTTTCCCCCGATTCCCATTGACTCCAGTTTTGCTCGGGCTCCTGATTGACTGAACGTCAGCTGTTTCCGGAAGGGTAAGACAGGCTGGATTTGCTCTTTGATGAAGGCAGCTGTGTAGTTTAGCCGCCCAGGTAGTCAGACACACAGTAGTTCCTTTGCTCTGATGAAGGTGCCATTGTAGAGGGGTTGATGGCAGTACGCTGGGTACCAAGAGCTCTCTGTACGGAGTTCCTACTCTGCTGACATGAACATATTTCAATCGGCAAGGTACGCTTTGTGCTGATTGGCAGTGGGTAGAGAGGATAATTGGAGCCTGTGCGCTGCAGAGAACGCGCTGGTTACATGAGCAGATCTGAGCGGCTAAACAGCCTGATCTGAACCAATCAAGGGACAGAGAGAACAGATTATGGCCCATCTACAGGACCACCATCACAGGAAGCTTAGGTAACAGCATTCGGGCTCCCACTCACAGACGTACTATCACAAAACCAAACCCTATTGGTTATGAGAGCAGCACAGTAACTGGTTGGGACTTTGCACAGAAGCTCCTCGTTGTACTCACTGCTACATATTTCTTCTTGCCAAAGAAGCACATTCCGATATTGTTCCACAGGGGCGGGCTCTCGGGTACGGCATGTGCTGCTATTCTGTACTTACTCAGAGCAACATCAAAGTCACTGTGAGTCTGCATCATACTGCCTGCGGCCAGTATAGCCTGAGCAAAAACAAAAACAACAATAAGTACACCTCATTAAACAAACAATGAGAATCTAACCCCATTGCTCACTGTACATTCCAGCCTTAAATATCCCGAGCAAACAGGAAACAATCACCTTGACGTGTTTAATCAAGAGCAAATCTGTAGTGTACGACACCCTGGGCTAGTGTGTGGTGAATTCCAGCCCCTCAGGCCCCGGAGTCCCAACACAAGTGAATTAACCAATAATTTGTATGTAGCTCTGAGATCTTTGACCCTTGATTATTATTATTATGACTGCTCCTTTGAATAAAAGCTGAACAATCCTTGCCTTGCTGAATAAGCGTGTTTTCTGTTTTAGTATAGGATATTTGAACACTAACCAATCATGATAATATGGTTAAGCAAACACACCTTTTGAATAATTAAATTAGAAGTTATTAAATGCTTGAACCGTATTAGGTTTCACAGCAGGTTCTCCCCAAACAGGGGAGACTCAGTACCTTGTAATTGTTGGGGTTATAGGTGAGTGCGTTTCCGAGATGTTCAAAGGCTTTCTGATACATTCCAAGCTGAAAACACATGGCATTGTTAGTTGCCACCTTGTACAGAAAGTGTTGATTATATAATGTACAAACAGAAAATGTGATGATGCCAATGAGAGGGTCCAGCTGACAACAGATACAACAGAGAGATGACTGAAACCATCAGAACAAAACATGCTCCATTTCAGGTCAGGGGTTTTCCAGCTCGGTAAAATCATCTTTCACATCCACAGTGCGGAGTTACGCACAGTGTGCTCTGTGTAAACACACTGGACGAGGACACACATAATGTGCTCAGTGTAAACACACTGGGAGAGGACGCACACAGTGTGCACTCAATAGCGAGTTCAATGCGTTCTACTCCGCTTGTGCAGTACATACTGTTTGCAAATCATTAGTGTGCCTGACCCGGTATGCTCCAGGGCCTCCGAATTCCCGATGGCGAAGTTCACTTGTGCTTTTAGAAATCATGACGAGCGCCATGGCTGCTGAGGGAGAGAGAGGGGGTACGGAAAGCGACCAACATCACCATAGTCTGCTGACAGCTGTGCCGCTGGCCGGGGGGGGGCTTCTGCCATGGCCGGGATCTGTAGCGGGGGTGGCCAGGAGGTGGGCATTAGGTTCAGGGTGGATGGGCACAGAACACCATTACCGCGGCCTTCAAGGCAGCCATGCACCTGCGCACGCCGCTGCCAGCCCACTATGAATTTAGGGCCATGGGTCATATAGGTGTTCCCCCATGCCACCCCCCTTGGTGCCCTCTGGCCCCAGGCGACCCATCGGCTGTAGGGCGCGCTCCAGCACAACCAGTGCCACCTTGTGTGTGGGGAGTGTAATGTGTGTGTGCGGCTGGGATGAGTGTGTGTGGGGAGTGTAATGTGTGTGTGCGGCTGCAGCTTGTCAGCCTCCCGAGTGTCAATCACGGACCTGCCAAATCCGGCACCTTTTCTCATTGGAATAGACGGTGTTCCACTTGGAGCCGGTGCCAGCCCCTCGATGGTCGCTGAATGGGTCCATGTGCGGCGCCAGTTTTGCTGTATGAATTGGATACTCTAAAAAAAAAATCTTTTTAATGTTTTCAGGTCAAACGTGGCATGGAAACCTCCTTCTAGTTACCACCTACCATTCCCCCTCAGCTGATAAGTCAGTACACGTCCATGGAGGGGGCTGAATGGTAACTTCAATGTCCATCACCAAGAGTGGTTCAGTAACACCACTACTGGCCAAGTCCAAAAAGGACATAACTGATAAGATTGGAACTGTAGCAAGTGGTGAGGGAAACAAGAGGGGGAAACCTACTTGACCTCATCCTCACTAATCTACCAGATGCATCTGTGTCCATGACAGTATCGGTCTTCACATTGAGGATATCCTCCATACTGTTGTGTGGCACTACCACCGTGCTAAATGGAATAGATTTCAAACAGAGCTAGTAACTCAAAACTAGGCATCCATGAGGTGCGGTGGGCATCAGTCACAATCTGTAACCTCTTAGCCTGGCATATCCCCCACTCTACCATAACCACCAGGCCAGGAAATCAATCCTGGCTCAATGAAGAGGGCAGGAGGACATGTCAGGAGCAGCACCAGACATACCTAAAAATGAGAAACCCTCCACCACCAACGCACAGAGGCAGCCGTGTGTACCATCTACAAGATGCACTGCAGTAACTCGTCAAGGCCTCTTCGATAGCGCCTTCCAAACCTGTGATTTCGACCACCTAGGACAAGGGTAACATGGGAACACAACCACTTGCAAGTCCCCCTCCAAACCATGCACCACCCTGAGTTGGAACAAGATCACCATTCCCTCACTGTTGCTTGGTCAATATTGTGGAACTTCCTTCCTATTTGCATCGTGGGTGTACCTACACCATAGGGATTGCAGCAATTCAAGAAGGTGGCAATTAGGCAAGGGCAATAAATAAGGGCTAGCCAGCGACGGGTACCATATCCCATGAAAGAATTAAAAGGAAGACCACGTCACACGTGCACACACAAAGACCGGCTTTTTACAGGAAAAAAAGTTTGAACCATCTTCCCATCCCATTACTATACATCCCGGTTCTGTACAGGGCCCCGTTTGTGACTCAAGTTGTAACATTACCTGCAAATACAGTAACCCCAGTGTAGTCAGAAGCTCTGCATTTTCAGGAGAAAACCTACAAGAAACAAACAAATGCTCAGGTCGCTTTTTCAATCCTTTGGTGATTTTAAACTTTCTCCAAAGTGATGCGTTGAGATAAATAATTTCTCTCTGTACTGTTTCTCTCTTTCCGTAAAATATAAATGATTGACTTTTCCAATTTCCTCTGTGTACTGCTCCCCACACTGTCAGCACCCTGTGTACTGCTCCCCCATACTGTCAGCACCCGGTGTACTGCTCCTCCACACTGTCAGCGCCCTGGGTACTGCTTCCCACACTGTCAGCATCCTGCGTACTGCTCCCCACACTGTCAGCACCCTGTGTACTGCTCCCCACACTGTCAGCACCCTGTGTACTGCTCCACAGACTGTCAGCGCCCTGGGTACTGCTCCCCACACTGTCAGCACCCAGTGTACTGCTCCACACACTGTCAGCACCCTGTGTACTGCTCCCCGCACTGTCAGCACCGTGTACTGTTCCCCACACTGTCAGCACCCTGTTTACTGCTCCCCGCACTGTCAGCACCCCGTGTACTGCTCCCCGCACTGTCAGCACCCTGTGTACTGCTCCCCCACACTGTCACCACCCTGTGTACTGCTCCCCGCACTGTCAGCACCGTGTACTGTTCCCCACACTGTCAGCACCCTGTGTACTGCTCCCCGCACTGTCAGCACCCCGTGTACTGCTCCCCACACTGTCAGCACCCTGGGTACTGCTCCCCGCACTGTCAGCACCCTGTGTACTGCTCCACAGACTGTCAGCGCCCTGGGTACTGCGCCCCACACTGTCAGCACCCCGTGTACTGCTCCCCACACTGTCAGCACCCTGTGTACTGCTCCCCACACTGTCAGCACCCTGTGTACTGCTCCCCCACACTGTCACCACCCTGTGTACTGCTCCCCGCACTGTCAGCACCGTGTACTGTTCCCCACACTGTCAGCACCCTGTGTACTGCTCCCCGCACTGTCAGCACCCCGTGTACTGCTCCCCCAGTGTCAGCACCCTGTGTACTGCTCCCCGCACTATCAGCACCCTGTGTACTGCTCCCCGCACGGTCAGCACCCTGTGTCCTGCTCCCCCACACTGTCAGCACCCTGTGTACTGCTCCACAGACTGTCAGCACCCTGTGTACTGCTCCCCGCAATGTCAGCACCCTGTGTACTGCTCCCCCACACTGTCAGTACCCTGTGTACTGCTCCCCACACTGTCAGCACCCTGTGTACTGCTCCCCACACTATCAGTACCCTGTGTACTGCTCCCCACACTATCAGTACCCTGTGTACTGCTCCCCACACTGTCAGCACTCTGTGTACTGCTCCCCACACTGTCAGCACCCTCTGTACTGCTCCCCACTGTCAGCACCCTCTGTACTGCTCCCCACACTATCAGTACCCTGTGTACTGCTCCCCACACTATCAGTACCCTGTGTACTGCTCCCCACACTGTCAGCACTCTGTGTACTGCTCCCCACACTGTCAGCACCCTCTGTACTGCTCCCCACACTGTCAGCACCCTGTGTACTGCTCCCCACACTGTCAGCACTCTGTGTACTGCTCCCCACACTGTCAGCACCCTGTGTACTGCTCCCCACACTGTCAGCACTCTGTGTACTGCTCCCCACACTGTCAGCACCCTCTGTACTGCTCCCCACTGTCAGCACCCTGTGTACTGCTCCCCAGACTGTCAGCACCCTGTGCACTGCTCGCCACACTGTCAGCACCCTGTGTACTGCTCCCCACACTGTCAGCACCCCGTGTACTGCTCCCCACACTGTCAGCACCCTGTGTACTGCTCCCCGCACTGTCAGTACCCAGTGTACTGCTCCCCACACTGTCAGCACCCTGTGTACTGCTCCCCACACTGTCAGCACCCTGTGTACTGCTCCCCACACTGTCAGCACCCTGTGTACTGCTCTCCACACTATCAGCACCGTGTACTGTTCCCCACACTGTCAGCACCCTGTGTACTGCTCCCCGCACTGTCAGCACCCCGTGTACTGCTCCCCACACTGTCAGCACCCTGTGTACTGCTCCCCACACTGTCAGCACCCTGTGTACTGCTCCCCCACACTGTCAGCACCCCGTGTACTGCTCCCCACACTGTCAGCACCCTGGGTACTGCTCCCCCAGTGTCAGCACCCTGTGTACTGCTCCCCGCACTGTCAGCACCCTGTGTACTGCTCCCCACACTGTCAGCACCCTGTGTACTGCTCCCCACACTGTCAGCACCCCGTGTACTGCTCCCCGCACTGTCAGCACCCCGTGTACTGCTCCCCACACTGTCAGCACCCGGTGTACTGCTCCCCACACTGTCAGCACCCTGTGTACTGCTCCCCACACTGTCAGCACCCTGTGTACTGCTCCCCACACTGTCAGCACCCTGTGTACTGCTCCCCCACACTGTCAGCACCCCGTGTACTGCTCCCCACACTGTCAGCACCCTGTGTACTGCTCCCCGCACTGTCAGCACCCTGTGTACTGCTCCCCCACACTGTCAGCACCCCGTGTACTGCTCCCCACACTGTCAGCACCCTGGGTACTGCTCCCCCAGTGTCAGCACCCTGTGTACTGCTCCCCGCACTGTCAGCACCCTGTGTACTGCTCCCCGCACTGTCAGCACCCTGTGTCCTGCTCCCCCACACTGTCAACACCGTGTGTACTGCTCTCCCACACTGTCAGTACCCTGTGTACTGCTCCCCACACTGTCAGCACCCTGTGTACTGCTCCACAGACTGTCAGCACCATGTGTACTGCACCTCGCACTGTCAGCACCCTGTGTACTGCTCCCCCACACTGTCAGTACCCTGTGTACTGCTGCCCACACTGTCAGCACCCTGCGTACAGCTCCCCACACTATCAGTACCCTGTGTACTGCTCCCCACACTGTCAGCACCCTGTGTACTGCTCCCCACACTGTCAGCACCCTGTGTACTGCTCCCCACACTGTCAGCACTTTCTGTACTGCTCCCCACTGTCAGCACCCTGTGTACTGCTCCCCCACTGTCAGCACCGTGTACTGCTCCCCACACTATCAGTACCCTGTGTACTGCTCCCCACACTGTCAGCACCCTGTGTACTGCTCCCCACACTATCAGTACCCTGTGTACTGCTCCCCACACTGTCAGCACCCTCTGTACTGCTCCCCACTGTCAGCACCCTCTGTACTGCTCCCCACTGTCAGCACCCTGGGTCCTGCTCCCCACACTGTCAGCACCCTGGGTCCTGCTCCCCCACACTGTCAGCACCCAGTGTACTGCTCCCCGCACTGTCAGCACCCTGTGTACTGCTCCCCACACTGTCAGCACCGTGTACTGTTCCCCACACTGTCAGCACCCTGTGTCCTGCTCCCCCACACTGTCACCACCCTGTGTACTGCTCCCCGCACTGTCAGCACCGTGTACTGTTCCCCAAATTGTCAGCACCCTGTGTCCTGCTCCCCCACACTGTCACCACCCTGTGTACTGCTCCCCGCACTGTCAGCACCGTGTACTGTTTCCCAAACTGTCACCACCCTGTGTACTGCTCCCCACTGTCAGCACCCTGTGTACTGCTCCCCACACTGTCAGCACTTTCTGTACTGCTCCCCCACTGTCAGCACCGTGTACTGCTCCCCACACTATCAGTACCCTGTGTACTGCTCCCCACACTGTCAGCACCCTGTGTACTGCTCCCCACACTGTCAGCACCCTCTGTACTGCTCCCCACTGTCAGCACCCTCTGTACTGCTCCCCACTGTCAGCACCCTCTGTACTGCTCCCCACACTGTCAGCACCCTGGGTCCTGCTCCCCCACACTGTCAGCACCCAGTGTACTGCTCCCCGCACTGTCAGCACCCTGTGTACTGTTCCCCACACTGTCAGCACCCTGTGTCCTGCTCCCCCACACTGTCAGCACCCTGTGTACTGCTCCCCGCACTGTCAGCACCGTGTACTGTTCCGCAAACTGTCAGCACCCTGTGTACTGCTCCCCACACTGTCACAACCCTGTGTACTGCTCCCCCACACTGTCAGCACCCAGTGTACTGCTCCCCGCACTGTCAGCACCCAGTGTTCTGCTCCCCGCACTCTCAGCACCCTGTGTACTGCTCCCCACACTGTCAGCACCCTGTGTACTGCTCCCCACACTATCAGTACCCTGTGCACTGTTCCCCACACTGTCAGCACCCTGTGTACTGCTCCACACTCTCAGCCCCCTGTGTACTGCTCCCCACACTGTCAGCACCCGGTGTACTGCTCCCCACACTGTCAGCACCCCGTGTACTGCTCCGCCACACTGTCAGCACCCTGTGTACTGCTCCCTCACACTGTCAGCACCCCGTGTACTGCTCCCCACACTGTCAGCACCCTGTGTCCTGCTCCGCCACACTGTCAGCACCCTGTGTACTGCTCCCCACACTGTCAGCACCCTGTGTATTGCTCCCCGCACTGTCAGCACCGTGTACTGCTCACCGCTCTGTCAGCACCCTGTGTACTGCTTCCCGCACTGTCAACACCCTGTGTACTGCTCCCCACACTGTCAGCACCATGTGTACTGCTCCCTACACTGTCAGCACCCTGTGTACTGCTCCCCACACTATCAGCACCCTGTGTACTGCTCCCCACACTGTCAGCACCCTGTGTACTGCTCCCCACACTGTCAGCACCCTGTGTACTGCTCCCCACACTGTCAGCACCCTGTGTACTGCTCCCCACACTGTCAGCACCCTGTGTACTGCTCCCCACACTGTCAGCACCCTCTGTACTGCTCCCCACTGTCAGCACCCTGTGTACTGCTCCCCACACAGTCAGCACCCATGTGTACTGCTCCCCAGACTGTCAGCACCCTGTGCACTGCTCACCACACTGTCAGCACCCTGTGTACTGCTTCCCACACTGTCAGCACCCTGTGTACTGCTCCCCACACTGTCAGCACCCTGTGTACTGCTCCCCCACACTGTCAGCACCCTGTGTACTGCTCCCCACACTGTCAGCACCCAGTGTACTGCTCGCCACACTGTCAGCACCCAGTGTACTGCTCCCCACACTGTCAGCACCCGGTGTACTGCTCCTCCACACTGTCAGCGCCCTGGGTACTGCTCCCCACACTGTCAGCATCCTGCGTACTGCTCCCCACACTGTCAGCACCCTGTGTACTGCTCCCCACACTGTCAGCACCCCGTGTACTGTTCCCCACACTGTCAGCACCCTGTGTACTGCTCCCCCACACTGTCACCACCCTGTGTACTGCTCCCCGCACTGTCAGCACCGTGTACTGCTCGCCACACTGTCAGCACCCTGTGTACTGCTTCCCACACTGTCAGCACCCTGTGTACTGCTCCCCACACTGTCAGCACCCAGTGTACTGCTCGCCACACTGTCAGCACCCAGTGTACTGCTCCCCACACTGTCAGCACCCGGTGTACTGCTCCTCCACACTGTCAGCGCCCTGGGTACTGCTCCCCACACTGTCAGCATCCTGCGTACTGCTCCCCACACTGTCAGCACCCCGTGTACTGCTCCCCACACTGTCAGCACCCCGTGTACTGCTCCCCAAACAGTCAGCACCCTGTGTACTGCTCCCCACTGTCAGCACCCTGGGTACTGCTCCCCACTGTCAGCACCCTGTGTACTGCTCCCCGCACTGTCAGCACCCTGTGTACTGCTCCCCGCAGTCAGCACCCTGTGTACTGCTCCCCAGACTGTCAGCACCCTGTGTACTGCTCCCCGCACTGTCAGCACCCTGTGTACTGCTCCCCACACTGTCAGCACCCTGTGTACTGCTCCCCACACTGTCAGCACCCTGTGTACTGCTCCCCACACTGTCAGCACCCTGTGTACTGCTCCCCACACTGTCAGCACCCTCTGTACTGCTCCCCACTGTCAGCACCCTGTGTACTGCTCCCCACACTGTCAGCACCCATGTATACTGCTCCCCAGACTGTCAGCACCCTGTGTACTGCTCCACCACACTGTCACCACCCTGTGTACTGCTCCCCCACACTGTCACCACCCTGTGTACTGGTCCCCAGACTGTCAGTACCCTGTGCACTGCTCGCCACACTGTCAGCACCCCGTGTCCTGCTCCCCCACACTGTCACCACCCTGTGTACTGTTCCCCACACTGTCAGCACCCCGTGTACTGCTCCCCACACTGTCAGCACCCTGTGTACTGCTCCCCACACTGTCAGCACCCTGGGTACTGCTCCCCCACAGTGTCAGCACCCTGTGTACTGCTCCCCGCACTGTCAGCACCCTGTGTACTGCTCCCCACACTGTCAGTACCCTCTGTACTGCTCCCCGCACTGTCAGCACCCTGTGTACTGCTCCCCGCACTGTCAGCACCCTGTGTTCTGCTCCCCACACTGTCAGCACCCAGTGTACTGCTCCCCACACTGTCAGCACCCTGTGTACTGCTCCCCCACACTGTCACCACCCTGTGTACTGCTCCCCGCACTGTCAGCACCGTGTACTGTTCCCCACACTGTCAGCACCCCGTGTACTGCTCCCCACACTGTCAGCACCCTGTGTACTGCTCCCCATACTGTCAGCACCCCGTGTACTGCTCCCCACACTGTCAGCACCCTGTGTACTGCTCCCCCACACTATCACCACCCTGTGTACTGCTCCCCACACTGTCAGCACCGTGTACTGTTCCCCGCACTGTCAGCACCCCGTGTACTGCTCCCCACACTGTCAGCACCCCGTGTACTGCTCCCCAAACAGTCAGCACCCTGTGTACTGCTCCCCGAACTGTCCGCACCCTGTGTACTGCTCCCCGCACTGTCAGCACCCTGTGTACTGCTCCCCACACTGTCAGCACCCTGTGTACTGCTCCCCACACTGTCAGCACCCCGTGTACTGCTCCCCAAACAGTCAGCACCCTGTGTACTGCTCCCCGCACTGTCAGCACCCTGTGTACTGCTCCCCACACTGTCAGCACCGTGTACTGCTCCCCACACTGTCAGCACCCTGTGTACTGCTCCCCACACTGTCAGCACCCTCTGTACTGCTCCTCACTGTCAGCACCGTGTGTACTGCTCCCACACTGTCAGCACCCATGTGTACTGCTCCCCACACTGTCAGCACCGTGTACTGCTCCCCACACTGTCAGCACCCTGTGTACTGCTCCCCACACTGTCAGCACCCTCTGTACTGCTCCTCACTGTCAGCACCGTGTGTACTGCTCCCACACTGTCAGCACCCCGTGTACTGCTCCCCACACTGTCAGGACGCTGTGTCCTGCTCCCCCACACTGTCACCACCCTGTGTACCGCTCCCCCACACTATCACCACCCTGTGTACTGCTCCCCAGACTGTCAGTACCCTGTGTACTGCTCCCCGCACTGTCAGCACCCTGTGTACTGCTCCCACACTGTCAGCACCCTGTGTACTGCTCCCCACACTGTCAGCACCCTGTGTACTGCTCCCCACACTGTCAGCACCCTGTGTACTGCTCCCCACACGGTCAGCACCCCGTGTACTGCTCCCCGCACTGTCAGTACCCTGTGTACTGCTCCCCACACTGTCAGCACCCAGTGTACTGCTCCCCACACTGTCAGCACCCAGTGTACTGCTCCCAACACTGTCAGCACCCCGTGTACTGCTCCCCCATACTGTCAGCACCCGGTGTACTGCTCCTCCACACTGTCAGCGCCCTGGGTACTGCTCCCCACACTGTCAGCACCCCGTGTGCTGCTCCCCACACTGTCAGCACCCTGTGTACTGCTCCCCCACACTGTCACCACCCTGTGTACTGCTCCCCGCACTGTCAGCACCGTGTACTGTTCCCCACACTGTCAGCACCCCGTGTACTGCTCCCCACACTGTCAGCACCCTGTGTCCTGCTCCCCACACTGTCAGCACCCTGGGTACTGCTCCCCCACAGTATCAGCACCCTGTGTACTGCTCCCCGCACTGTCAGCACCCTGTGTACTGCTCCCCTCACTGTCAGCACCCTGTGTACTGCTGCCCACACTGTCAGCACCCTGTGTACTGCTCCCCACACTGTCAGTACCCTGTGTACTGCTCCCCGCACTGTCAGCACCCTGTGTACTGCTCCCCTCACTGTCAGCACCCTGTGTACTGCTCCCCACACTGTCAGTACCCTGTGTACTGCTCCCCACACTGTCAGCACCCTGTGTACTGCTCCCCACACTGTCAGCACCCTGTGTACTGCTCCCCACACTGTCAGCACCCTGTGTACTGCTCCCCACACTATCAGTACCCTGTGTACTGCTCCCCACACTGTCAGCACCCTGTGTACTGCTCCCCACACTGTCAGCACCCTGTGTACTGCTCCCCACACTATCAGTACCCTGTGTACTGCTCCCCACACTGTCAGCACCCTGTGCACTGCTCCCCACACTGTCAGCACTTTCTGTACTGCTCCCCACTGTCAGCACCCTGTGTACTGCTCCCCCACTGTCAGCACCCCGTGTACTGCTCCCCCCACTGTCAGCACCCATGTGTACTGCTCCCCAGACTGTCAGCACCCTGTGCACTGCTCGCCACACTGTCAGCACCCTCTGTACTGCTCCCCACTGTCAGCACCCTGTGTACTGCTCCCCACACTGTCAGCACCCATGTGTACTGCTCCCCAGACTGTCAGCACCCTGTGTACTGCTCCCCACACTGTCAGCACCCTGTGTACTGCTCCCCCATACTGTCAGCACCCGGTGTACTGCTCCCCACACTGTCAGCACCCTGTGTACTGCTCCCCACACTGTCAGCACCCTGTGTCCTGCTCCCCCACACTGTCAGCACCCCGTGTACTGCTCCCCAGACTGTCAGCACCGTGTACTGCTCCCCACACTGTCAGCACCCTGTGTACTGCTCCCCACACTGTCAGCACCCATGTGTACTGCTCCCCAGACTGTCAGCACCCTGTGTTCTGCACACCCACACTGTCAGCACCCAGTGTACTGCTCCCCCACACTGTCAGTACCCTGTGTACTGCTCCCCACACTGTCAGCACCCTGTGTACTGCTCCCACACTGTCAGCACCCAGTGTACTGCTCCCCACACTGTCAGCACCCTGTGTACTGCTCCCCCATACTGTCAGCACCCGGTGTACTGCTCCCCACACTTTCAGCACCCTGTGTACTGCTCCCCACACTGTCAGCACCCCGTGTCCTGCTCCCCCACACTGTCACCACCCCGTGTCCTGCTCCCCCACACTGTCACCACCCTGTGTACTGTTCCCCACACTGTCAGCACCCTGTGTACTTCTCGCCAGACTGTCAGCACCCTGTGTACTGCTCCCCGCACTGTCAGCACCCTGTGTACTGCTCCCCCACACTGTCAGTACCCGGTGTACTGCTCCCCCACACTGTCAGCACCCGGTATACTGCTCCCCACACTGTCAGCACTTTCTGTACTGCTCCCCACTGTCAACACCCTGTGTACTGCTCCCCCACACTGTCAGCACCCTGTGTACAGCTCCCCCACACTGTCAGCACCCTGTGTACTGTTCCCCCACACTGTCAGCACCCTGTGTACTGCTCCCCACACTGTCAGCACCCTGTGTACTGCTCCCCCACACTGTCAGCACCCTGTGTATTGCTCCCCCACACTGTCAGCACCCTGTGTACTGCTCCCCACACTGTCAGCACCCCTTGTACTGCTCCCCACATTGTCAGCACCCCGTGTACTGCTCCCCCACACTGCCAGCACCCTGTGTACTTTTCCCCCACACTGTCAGCACCCTTTAGGGCACTATTGTCTACACTAATGTCTCCACCTTGCTGCTTCTCTCCAAATCCTTAGAACCTCCTCAGAACTCACTCCTTGACAGGACCTTTCCCTCGTTTCTACGGTATCCACTTTGGCTTTGGCTGCTTCTTTACTTAAAATACTCTCAATAAATGTCAGTGATAGTGTGGATAATGGTCTTTATGTAATCATCACCACTCCTTACACTTTTATTTGACTGTGTATAGAGTACAATACTCACTCCACTGCCCTCTTATAAGTTTCAATTGCGTTTTGTGTATTTCCCTCCAGTAGGTGAAGTTTTCCGAGCAGTATGAAAGTTAGGTCATGTCGGCTAGTTTGTAAAGCACAGGTCAGATATTCCTTGGCCTGGAAGCAAACAGAAATTGGCACAATCACTTTGATACAATCTAGGTTCAATTATTTGGGTTAAAATAGATAGATAGAAACTACAGCACAGAAACGGGCCATGTTCATTACATATTCCCTTGTCCTGTTGTTTCTTCCAAATTACAATACCTCACACGTATCAGGGTTAAACACCATCCTGCCACTGCTCTGCCCACCTGACCAGCCCATCAATATCTTCCTGTAACCTATGACTTCATTGTTATCCACCCTTCCAATCTTGGTGTCGTCTGCAAACTTATCATCCCCCCCCCCACGTTCTCGTCTGGGTCATTTTTATATATATATATATAATATATATATATATATATATATATAAAACAAACAATAAGGGGCCCAGCACTGATCCGTGTGGTAAGCTGCTGGGCACCAGCCTCCAGTTACTCAAACAGCCTACTACAACCACCCTTTGTGTTCTGTTGCTAAGCCAGTTTCGGACCCATCTCGAACAAGTTTCCATGAATTCCATGTATTTCAACCTTCTCAGTCAATCTCCCATGTGGGACCTCATCAAAGGCTTTGCTAAAATCCATATAAACTACATCAACTGCGCTTCCTTCATCCACACACTCGGTTACTTTATCAAATAATTCCACCAAATTTATTAGGCATGACCTTCCTTTGTCAAAGCCACTGTCCCTAATCAAACCATGCCTTTCCAAGTGGAAATTAATTCTCTCCTTCAGAATTTTCTCCAATAGTTTTCCTACGACTGACACGAGGCTCGCCGATCTGGAATCCCCTGGTTTATCTCCATCACACTTCTTGGAAAAGTGGAACAACAATAGCTGTCCTCCACTACCTTCTGGCACTTTCCCCGTGGCCAGAGAGAAATTAAAAACTTGCATCAGAGCCCCTGCAATTTCCCGGCTCGCCTCCCACAGCAGCCTGGGGTGCAATTCATCCGGGCCTGGGGATTTGTCTATTTTTAAGGCTGTCAAAGCCTCCAATACCTCCTCATTCCTATGGCAAACTGCTCAAGGTCCTCACAGTCCCATTTCCTGAATTCTGTAGCTGAGTCCTCCTTCTTCTGAATGATGACCGATGAGAAGTATTGATTTAACACTCTAGGCCCGAGGCTAATGGTCGGGGATAGGGGTTCAAATCCCATCATGACAATTAATCCAGTAATAAATTCTGGATTATAAAGCTAGTCTCACCATTGATTGCTGTAAAAACTCCATCTGGTTCAATAGTGTTGTCTAGGGAAGGAATTCCGCCACCCTTACCCGGTCATGTGACACCAGACCCACAGCAATATGGCCGACTCTTCAACTGCCCTCTGGAATGGCCGAGCGAGTCACTCAGTTCAAGAGTAACAGATGCTGTCCCGCTACCGAAGCCCACGTCCCATAATAGAATAAAGAAGACAAATGTTTCACATTCTCACCACTCTCTGGGTAATGATGTTTTACCTGAATTCCTTTTTGGATTTGGAAGTAACTATCTTATACTTATAGCCCCCTAGTTTCATTCTCACTACAAATGGAAGCAGCTCCTCTACACCTGGTCTATCAAATTATCTCATCTTCAAGAATTGCATCAGGGTCACCCCCCCATTCTCTTTACTAGAGAAATGAGCCGCAGCCTTTTCAACATTTTCCAATAAATACCTTGTGGTTCAGGTGTCATCTTTGTCAATTATTTTTACACCTTCCCCACAACCTCTATATACCTTTTATAATATGGAGACCAGAACCGTACACAGTATTTCAAGTCTGGTCTAACTATGGTGTGATTCAAGTTTAGCATAACCTCTCTACTTTTCAATTCTAACCCTCCAGAAATGAACCTTATTCCTTTCTTGCTTTTCTTTTGACCTTATTGAACTGTGTTATTACTTTTACATCAGTTTTGATAGCCTGCACTGGGATATTAACGCTCCAACACAAAACACATTCCACAGAGCCACAGCTTCCTCAGGCTCACCCGTGACGCATTCCTTTCCTGGATCAGCCGTATGATTCTTCCCTATGTCACATCCAGAGCTTATGTCTCCCTCTTACGCGCTGATGATAAAAGCTGAAAACAGTACTTTGGGTTGCGGATGTTTCACGATGACATCCTCTGACTTCTCCTCGACTAACGTACATTATAATTGGATCCCCGATAACTAAACTGTGAGCACCCACCTTGCTGCTTCATTAGTACGTTGGCCCAAACAAACAAATCTCATGTTTGCTAATCATTTTTCCATCCAGTACTGAACATGGATTCTGTGGGGACCCTCCATCTGTAACACAGGCCAGCTGGTTGTGCTATATATAGCACTGGCTTGGCCGCAGTCCAAAACCCCGAGATATTAATAATGTAAAATCAGCAGGTCAAGATCAGATCATTCATCTCCTTCCCATCTATCTCGAAAGCCTGTTCACCTCTATCCCATCTTCATATAGTTTCTTCTTCTTGCTCTAGGTGGCAGCGTAGTCCATTAATTAACTCAATCTCTAGTCGATTTGATTCTCTTTAAATGAGCTGTCTAATTTCTGAGCTACGGCATGGACAACGCCAACAGCTTGAATTTAAAGTTTTCATGTCAGTATATCCCACAGAAACATTAGAGGTCAAAATTTGACACAATATTTGGATAGAAAGTTTGGTCAAAGAGGTGAGTTTTTAGAAGCTTCTTAATCGGAGGGCAGAGACCGAGGGAGGGATCCCAGAGTGAAGGGCTTCAGCAGCAGAAATCAAGGCCACCATTTAAAATCAGAGATGCACAAGAAGCCAGGATTGAAGGAGCAAATATATCTCAGGGGATATTTTCATGGTAATTACCACTGGAAAATTCTAACAACTCGGATTAAACAGACAAAACACCAGCAGTTCAACCCCCACACTGCGGGCCTAGTTTTAATGCACACACCCATTTGATCAGCTCTCTAAATCAATGGGAAGTTCAGTCAGTACGAATCAAATACCGATGGCTGAACAAGGGCAAAGAGAGAAGGACATGACGCACAGGAACTTACCCCTGGGTTTCTATCTGTGCGGCTATTGTTAGCTTGATTAATGGTTGAGGCCAGGGGTGGGTGGGGAGGGGAGAGAAAAAGAAACATCTTCTCAGAACGTCGCAATAGGAGGGCCTTCAGTGCCTCAAGCCCTTTTTCCTCCCAATTGGAACATGACTGATGTATACCTCAACTTCCATATCCCTTATTACACTTCCCTGACAACAATCTACCGATTATAGTTTTGAAAGTGACAGACAGCGTCCACAGCCTTTTGAGAAATGTTCCAATACTTTTGGATGAACATTTTTTCCTGATTTAATTCCTGAATGAACTTAATTAGCTCCAATGTTTTTTTAAAATTTCTCAATTAAGGGACAATTTAGCCAATCCACCTACCCTGCATATCTTTGGGTTGTGGTGGTCAGACCCACACAGATACGGGGAGAATGTGCAAACTCCAGACGGACAGTGGCACTGGGCCGGGATCGAACCTGGGCCCTCAGCGCCACAGTCCCAGAGTTATCCACTGCACCACATGCCGCCCTATCTCCATGTCCCCTTGTTCTGGATATTCCAACCAGAGCATATAGTTTCACTAATTGCAGTTTGCTAAGAAATCTCTTGATTAGGTTATTCCTCAACTGTCGAAATCTAAGATTATACAAACCAAGTTAATGGAATGGGAACATTAATCTACACTGAATCCTGCGCAGCACTGATCCTGGGAGTGTCTGATGGG
The DNA here is from genome assembly GCF_047496885.1 of Scyliorhinus torazame. Taxonomy (NCBI): domain Eukaryota; kingdom Metazoa; phylum Chordata; class Chondrichthyes; order Carcharhiniformes; family Scyliorhinidae; genus Scyliorhinus; species Scyliorhinus torazame. The sequence goes on from NC_092736.1 coordinate 1,842,137, forward strand.
AACAGTGTAGAGGGAGCTTTACTCTGTACCTAACCCCATGCTGTACCTGTCCTGGGAGTGTTTGATGGGGACAGTGTGGAGGGAGCTTTTCTCTGTCTCTAACCCCGTGCTGTACCTGTCCTGGGAGTGTTTGATGGGGACAGTGTAGAGGGAGCTTTACTCTGTACCTAACCCCATGCTGTACCTGTCCTGGGAGTGTTTGATGGGGACAGTGTAGCGAGAGTTTTGCTCTGTATCTAACCCCGTGCTGTACCTGTCCTGGGAGTGTTTGATGGGGGCAGTGTAGAGGGAGCTTTACTCTGTATTTACACTTGGAGTATAGTGTTCAATTCTGGTCACCACACTACCAGAAGGATGTGGAGGCTTTAGAGAGGGTGCAGAAGAGATTTACCAGAATGTTGCCTGGTATGGAGGGCATTAGCTATGAGGAGCGATTGAATAAACTCGGTTTGTTCTCACTGGAACGAAGGAGGTTGAGGGGAGACCTGATAGAGGTATACAAAATTATGAGGGGCATAGACAGAGTGGATAGTCAGAGGCTTTTCCCCAGGGTAGAGGGGTCAATTACTAGGGGGCATAAGTTTAAGGTGAGAGGGGCAAGGTTTAGAGTAGATGTACGAGGCAAGTTTTTTACGCAGAGGGTAGTGGGTGCCTGGAACTCGCTACCGGAGGAGGTAGTGGAAGCAGGGACGATAGGGACATTTAAGGGGCATCTTGACAAATATATGAATAGGATGGGAATAGAAGGATACGGACCCAGAAAGTGTAGAAGATTGTAGTTTAGTCGGGCAGCATGGTCGGCACGGGCTTGGAGGGCCGAAGGGCCTGTTCCTGTGCTGTACTTTTCTTTGTTCTTTGTTTTTTTTTGTTCTAACCCCGTGCTGTACCTGTCCTGGGAGTGTTTAATGGGGACAGTGTAGAGAGAGCTTTACTCTGTATCTAACCCTGTGCTGTACCTGTCCTGGGAGTGTTTAATGGGGACAGTGTAGAGAGAGCTTTACTCTGTATCTAACCCCGTGCTGTACCTGTCCTGGGAGTGTTTAATGGGGACAGTGTAGAGGGAGCTTTACTCTGTATCTAACCCCGTGCTGTACCTGTCCTGGGAGTGTTTAATGGGG